>NC_056498.1:80698518-80704322 GCF_014905685.2 Nematolebias whitei
ACAACTTTCTTTTTTTTTTAATTTAAAAAAAAAAAAAATTTATTATTATTATTTATTCTGACTATTAGAGCTCAGTCAAGAAATTGAGCATTTAAGATGAGCCCATATTTAAGATGAGCCCATATTGGCCAATTAGGAAAGTTTGATCGTACAGGATATAATACAGATGTAAGGTTCTGTGGGTTTGCTTGTTATGTGTGTATGCATGTGTGTGTAGTAGCAATAAATACAGTACATGTGTGCGTACTCCCTACGCAGTCTGTGTACATGAGAGGCCCGATGCCCTCAGGAACTCAAGTCAATGTAAGGCTTAACGGAGTACCCAGAGAATATGGACTGAACAGACTTCAAGACCAGGTAAACGTTAGTGTTTATTTACAGTGAGATATTCAGCAATGTGCACGGAGACGGGCTGGGACCCTGGGGAGCAAGGAGAAGGTTCACTATGGGTAACTTGAGGTAGTGAGTAATGATGCTTTCTTTCTTACAGGACGAGTTGTGGATAGTTGAAGGAGCAGGGGATCCAATGGTTCCAGTGAGCAAAGGAAGACGTCTATTAGACAAATTAGACAGTATAATTTTGTATGTCTGTCAATAAAACAAACACTTAACCAGAAACCGGTTAAGAGATGAATTAATTATTAATTAAACTTAATCTTAATTAATTAAGACACCTTTGTTTCTGTGTATAAACAAGGGTTTTATAAAAATAGAAATTTATGTGTATATGGGTGTAAGAGTCTGGAAACTTCAGTGTTCCCTCTGGAATATTAGATTTTATTTCTTACATATAACGTCTATCGCAGTAGACCCTGCTTGACTCCAGAGTTTTTATTGATGGACACCACTTTGTTTTCAAGACCTTATTTTACTTTTAAGATGGCATGACTCTATCTGGGTAAAGGTTGTCCAGAACCTAAAAGGATACGTTCACAGTGCAGGTCTGAATACTGATTTCTTTGTGTGGTCGTTCACATGATCGTTGCGATACAACCTCCATCAGACTCCAGGGTGAATCATTCAGTTCTGAGGCGTGCCCAGAAGAGACCATCACGTCACACGTAGCACGCGGCCTTGAAGGACATAAATATGGATGCTACATGTGTTAGCATGAGTGGTTCTGAAGTTTTTGTGCAATCAGAACCCACTAGATTATTATCTGACAAGGTTGTTTGGTCCAGTGTTTATCCATGATCTTGCCTCTGGACCACTCCTCTGGTGCAGCAGAGTTTTTCTGGAGTGGTATCGACCTACTGGAAGTGAAAACACAAGTACAGTATCAATCCCATCACAGGGTTTCTGCAGAAATCACAGAAAAATTTAATGCCATTTTTAAAAAAACATTTTAGTGCCATCGACAGTGAACGCATACCTTCACAAGTTTATTAAGAGAAATTTGTATGCCTTTTTTGATGCTACTGACCATGAATGCATCAATTATTCCACTATTTTTTGTTTTATTTTACAGAGTAAGTCGTGTGCCTTAGTTCTTAAGCTTTTCTCTTCAATTCAAACTTATTTGAATGAGCGTCACAGAACCATGAGCGGTGTGGAGCACCATCATTTATATTTACTGACACTCCATATAATATATATATGCTCATTTGTCTATATCATTATACATAATTAATCAAATTACAACCATAAAAGTAGAGCAAAATGGACAAATAAAATGAAAACAGTGCAGTCTTTAATAAGAGACCATGAAGACTTTACCTTAAAGCACCTTTACTTGCATCAGTTGGAAGTTAGCAGATACAACCTGATCAAACTGTGGGTAACCCTGGACAGGAGCAACCTGTGAAAAAATCCACCACTGGATCTGTGTAACTTTATGACAGTGGGGTATTTGCTCCTCCACTTCAGAGCCCGAGGTTAATCAATAGAACTGGAAGAGCATGCAATATGTTTTTGGTCCAACATAGGCCTTACAGGTCTCCGTAGTTTATTATTTCTGTGGTTACCTAATGTTTTAAACTCAATACAAAGTTGCAGTGTCATCATTTACCTCATTTTATATTTTGCTTTGTGTGTTACCTGTTGTTTTGTCTGTACAGCACTTTGGTTGGCTTTGTAGCTGTTTTAAGTGCTTTATAAATAAAGTGGTATGGTATCATCAATACTCTCTCAGTAATAAGTCTGTTTAATCCTGCAGCCGGCACAGATCATGAATCATCACCTCACTTTGTTCATTTGGATAGAATTCTGTACAAAATTGAAAACTGCAGATAACATACAGTATATATTATTTATTATATTTGTGTTGTTTCTTTGCATGCCTGTTTTTGGGTGCCTACATCCACCAGCTCACAGTCGGAGATTAGCGCTCACCGTGGGGTGAACTGATCACTGAGAGGGTGGCGTGGGCGTGTGCACGTGTGGCGTGAAGGGTTCAGCTGACCTCCTCAGCCCTTGACAGTAATGTTCCTGCGATACTTTGCCATTTTGTGTTTATTCTTACGCTTTCTATTTTCAAAGGATGAATTGCTTTTTGATGGGATAACTGTTATTGTCACCTACATACTCCCCCCTCCCCCCCCCCCCCCCCCCCCCGGTTTGATCAAACCTAGTTAGTGATAGTGATGAATACACATAAACAACAAATAATAGTTGATAAGATGTCAAAGAACTAGAAAACAAGGCCATTCAACTGGTGGCCCGGGGGCCAAATCAGGCCCACGGGTGAGTTCACTTCAATCCACCACTAAAACTAGATTTTAAACCATAAAACAAGCGTTATTAATGACAATAACTGCTGGACGTTGGGCCCCTGAGTGCTGCGCTTTCAGTAACTGTGACCCCCTGAGCAATTTAGTTGAATAGCCCTGATTTAAACCAAAGCACTGATGTTGAGCGTACACATTGCTAACTGTAAAAAAGGACTGAAAATCTCGTGCAATCTGCTCAGAATGTGTTTAACTTGAGTTTTGGCTACTACCACACCACATTTTAACTCAATATCAGTAAAACTGAGTTATGGCTCTATGGCTTTGGTATCCATGTGAACAGAAACACCACCAGTTGATTACTTTCTGGATGTTTCATTCGAAGGTTTCCATCTTTAAAGAACCCTACAACATCGAAGCATTTGGTTTGATACAAACGATAGATTAGTGATCTTTTTGGCGATAATGTGAGGGGCCGAAAGCACAGGTTGGAAATGTGACGGGACAGAGGTCACAGGGGTCAGGGGTCAACATGCAGCCGCACACGTCTCAAACCACCTGTTCATTACAGCGGCTTCTACGAGCTCATTTAAAGTGGCACGCAAGGAGGAATTTATCTCCTCGCTGCGCACAATGTGGAGCGATGTGTGTGTGTTGGTGCTGCAAGCAGAAGGTAGCTCTTCGCACAAAAGGAGAGGAGGCAGATTTAGGAGCAGGGCCGCTTGGTGTGTGCCAGGCTCCTCCATAAATCCTAATACACACTCCCACAGAAAGGCGAAGTGAGGAGGGGAATGAATGCTTTTTCCTCTTATCTTTCTGTCTTTCACTCTGTTTTCCCCCCCAGCGAGGGAGACAGAGGGGAATAAGTGTCCCCTCTCCTACCCTTGTCTCCTCTCTCCTTGGTGTGGGCTGACAGCGCGGCAGATGGTGGTTTAAGCAGTGAATTTATGAGCGCCACAATCTTAATGTTGCAGAAAGAAAAGAGAAACACTTGCATCAAACACCACTGACTAATGCACTTGCTAATATTAATGCTCTCCTCATTCATCCAATATGCTGCCTAATTGCTTCTCTGTACACAGTAATATGGCACCTGCTGCTCAAGTCCGGCGCTCCCATCAGGAGAGGGGAGATCCAGGAGAGGGAGGGTGGAAGAGCCCCCCCCTGCCACCACCATACACACCCTGTTCTTGTCTTGTGATGGATGCAAGGCTGTGGATCATGCACCAGGCCTGTCAGTGTTCCTAATTAAAATTTTATACTTACAGGCTCGGCAAAAAAATAGAAAGCACTCAGTAAACAATCAGTTATGAGAGGAGAGGAAGGGAGAGGCCGTCACAGACACCAAATCCAATTTTAAAGACGACACTGTGCTGAAAAATCCTTGGACATCGGAGCTTAACAAGCCCGCGGATCAAACCTGGATCCTGCAGCAGAGATGCCGCCCACCTTGTGCTGCAGCGACAGAAACGGCTCTTTCATGGGCTTTTGTCAAATTACCAAATGTAATAAACGCCACGGAGGATGTTGGGTTGTGTTGCCATGTCACCTTCAAAGTGTCGACGGCTGCAAAGACTCCACAGAAATCTGCTGGGAGGAAGAAATGTTCCTTAAACTTCTGCTGGATGAGTCTGTCCTGTGAATAATGATCTCTACATGACACGTAGCATAATCCCATAAATATTCTCAGAATGTAAATGAGGCTGAGTTGAAAACGTAAAAGTATCTCAATCAAATCGTTTGCATTACTAGAAACTTGAATTTCCACGTTTTCCCTCTGCAGGAGTTCTTAAAGTCGGACAGATGAACGTCATTATTTTTGTGCTTTGCATCATGTTTGGGGGGCCCATCTGGGGCCCCTGAAGCCCCACCATTATCTGCCCTCCAGCTGCTGTTAAATGCACTAAATTGTAAAATAATGACTTTGTAAATTGCGAGCAATTATGGATGCAAATTGAATAAATCCTCCAAACTATAGATTTTTCTTTTTTCTTCCCATCAGACCTAATTGTTGCACGGAGAGGAGCAGGTAAGCGCTGGGGAGGGAAACTCAAAATACTCTGTGTGTGGGTGTGTGTGTGTGTGTGTGTGTGTGTGTTCGAGTCATGTGACTGAGTGTGGAAAGATGAATTATGATTTGATGGAACAGAGTGTACCGTGGCGGTCGAGGCAAGAGTGGTTTTTGAAAAGCCAGTTTCTTGGTAAGTGATCAATCTTTGTGAGCGAGCGCAGAACATTAAACCAACAAAGGCTCGGAAAAAGAAATTCAAATTAGGACAAAAACCTAAGAAGAAAAATCCAACATTAAAATCTTTTATAGCTCTTTTTAGTTCTTCTTTCATTGTGCCCAGCATTTTACAACTTTTAACCGTACGTCTAAAATAAAGCGCATTAGCTCTTGTACTGTAAACCATATTTAACAGATCAAAAGTGAAGCAACTGAAATTAATTTTGTCTCAAAGATGACCAACATTTATTTAACACAAATCAGAATTAAGTACATTTCCATTTTCTCACCATGAAATGATTTTTAATGGCTTTTATAATAAAGTCAAAGGTGAATCTTGGTACTCTAGTTAGTATAACTTTTTAAAATATTATATTAAAATGTATTTATTTTTAGTTCATCTAGTGGTTATACTTTAAATACATCATTTTTACGTCCATTGTTTTCTTACATTTATTTTGAACTAAGCAAAAGGGAATGTGTCATTATTTTACAGAAAGAAGCTTTTTATGAGGAGCAGCCACTCTCAGCTACATAAACATCAAAAATTTGTTGATTCTTATAACTCTTATAATTTATTATCCTATTCATAAATACCCACTGGAAGTTGATATGAGCCTTCCAAACGTTTCTTTTCTCAACTAATAGCAGGTGAATTATTCAAATAAAAAACATTGTGTGTTGTAATACCGAGGCAGCAACTGACGGATCCCATCGAGCATCCGGTAAACACACACCTGCTTTCACCGCTCCTTCCCCCTCGAGTGTCTGTGGACGTGGGTGGATGTTTCACATTGTGTGTGTGTTTGTCTTTATTGCATGGGAGACCATGATCTGACAGCACACTCACAGTGTGGGAACCAACATTTTTGTGGGGACCAAAATATAGCCTATTCATAAATACCCACTGT
>NC_056498.1:80704422-80709324 GCF_014905685.2 Nematolebias whitei
CTCCCCACCATCACAGACATCTACACCTCCAGATGCAGGAAGAGGGCCACCTGCATCATGAAGGACCCCACTCACCCAGCACACACACTTTTTGCCCCACTCCCCTCAGGAAGGAGGTTAAGGAGCATTAAGTGTAGAACCACTAGACTGAGGAACAGCTTCTACCCTGAGGCTGTTAGACTCATGAATCTCTAACTAGAATAATCACTGTGAAAAACCATATCATGTTGCTGCTGATCTGTTTCAATATTGATGTGTTCATGCGTGCACATCTGCTCACAGACTCATGTTCATGTTTGTGCTGATGTTCAATGTTTTATGTTATGAGTGCTTAGTGTATATTTAGTTGATGTTTTTCTTAGTTCATATCTTAGATGTTATTACTGTTTTTCTTATACATTTTATTGTTGGATGTAACTGGGACCTTGTGTACATAATTTCGCTCCACCACATGTACCACATGAGGTGTGAATGACAATAAAGAATCTCTGACTCTGACTGTTGAATAGCGGTTTAATCATGACCTTTGTTCTACAGACAAATCTGGGTATCACTGGTGCAGCGCTGTAAGAATCAAACAAAATTTTCTTCAGGCAAAACCCATTTGAGCACTGCAGTGAATAAGAGTTGATTTCAAGATGGATGTTATAATGTTCCATTTGTAAAATCTTCCTTCACCTAGACAACAAATGTAAATCCTTGGGTTATGTTTTAATCCAGGACTGGAGCAGTGCTACAGAGTTAACAATGAGCTGGACACCAAACAGATGACCTAATTCATAACACTTCAAACGCATAAAAAAATATATTTCTACATTTAAAATCTAAAAAAAGTTATGTCAGGTCCTCTGGACAGGTTCTTCTTGTTGAAACATTTCGTCTTTTATCCAAAAGACTTCATCAGTCTGAGGAGCTGCAACAAACTCAGACTTACATTTATAAATAGCACCTTCTCATAGTTGATCAACCAGTTTGTTGTTGACATCCAGAAGTAGTTTTTCATATGTAAAAAAAAAAAAAAAAAAGGACCATCAGCCTAACAACCGTTCATTAGTGCCCTGATGGCCGCTTGCTATTCACAGAGGGCTAAGTGATACTAGCAATAACAGCAATGTAAAAGGGGGACAGTTGAACATGGATGCCTCTGCCCCGTTTAATGATGGATGGGTTCTCTTCACGGCCCTGTGATGGACTTGCGACCCGTCCAGGGTGTACCCCGCCCCTCGCACAGTGATTGCTGGACATGGGCACCAGCGACCCCCGTGACCCAAAATGGAATAAACGGGTAAAGATAATGGATGGATGGATGGATGGGATGTTATGTTTAGAAAATAAATGTCTCAGTTTCTCTGAAACTCCTGCAACATACGTAATGACCACTGGTCTGGGTCAAGGTCATTTTTAATAATGTCTATAATCTAGGTCATACTTGTACATTGTTTGCTGGGATAGGACAAATACTAAAAGAACAAGTATTTCAGGTGGAAAAAAAGTGTTTGTTTTTTCATGTAAACCCGAACAGTGTTACAGTTCAATGTACACATCATCATTGTTTTATGTGCTGCCAAAATACAACAAATCTCTTGTAAACATAAATGCTTGGCAATAGTTGGGAAAAAATAAAACTTATAAAAAACTATGACAAAAGCAGAATGCAGGGTTAAAGCATTAAATGCAGCACAACAAAATCTGTGATAAAATAGCTTGATGGTTCTCAATTGAAACAAGGTAGAATGTTGCCTCTGTGTCAGACCTGTCTTTATCTCAGGCAAAAAAGTTCAAGTATCTGAACTGATGGCAGGATGTAGCAGGAGATAGATCAGTGGATCAGGGCTTCATCTGCTTTGATGAGGGTGTTGCTCTGATCTGCTGTGGTGAAAGAAAGAGCCGAGCCACATAATGAAGCTTCTGATTTACTGTTTCACCCTCACCTGTGGTCATGAGGTAAAAATCTTAATCAAAAGAATGAGATCCCACATACAAGTAGCTGAAATTAGCTTTCTCTGTAGTGTGGCTATAGGTTCAGCCTTAAAAGTCTTCAACAAAATGTAAGACGACGAACCTGTGAGGGAGAAATCCTGATGAGTTCTTCCACGCCAGCATACGCCACCCACAATCAGTATCAACTTAGACAGCATGGTTAACTCCAAATAAGGGGTATTTTTACTTTATCAATTATATTTTGACATTTTGTCTGAGGAGATTCACGGCTGGAGCATGAAGTTCACCACCCACCAGCAGACATGTCCTTACCTCCAACTGAAGACATGTCTCTGTGGGGTCCAAGTGGCCCAGATGGGCCCACCTCCAATCAATGCCATCTTGTTCTGAGAGCGACCACAACAGGCACATAGACGACCATGCTTTGGTCGATGGGCCCCTCGACTGGTCTGAAAAGTCGTTGCTTTGGAGAAGCATGTCCTTCCAGCCTGATGAGCAATCTGCCTCATCAAAAGACCTTTATCCCAATCAATACATTTTTCAGCAAGGGAACTGTGCACCGCCTGTCCACAGCTCCCACCTCTGTGTCTTTATCTGTGCTCTCAGCAGGGGACTTGTTGGTGTTTGTACACTGTGCATGTCAGATTCAAGGCTTGCTTTCAAACTGTACTCTAATAAGGCTGGCTGTTGTGTTTTTTACACCTGATGTCTGTGCATATGCATGTCACAGGTGTCACTTTTAGTTCAAGTCTGCAAGAGTTTGACAGTTGAAGTGTTTTTTGCCTCTAATGGATCAAAAGTGCACCATTGTTTGTGCATGTTTGTCATCGATGGATCGGAGAATGAAACATACAAACAACGTCACGCAGCAGAGGTGTGTCAGCTGTGGTTTGAGAAGGCTCCATCTCACTTTTCCTTCCAACTCTACTGCTTTCATTTTTTATTTTTTGTATCAGTGTTTAGTAGAGCGTGGTTGTTTTGGAGCATTACAGGGCTTTGAAATGAGTTGGTGTTTACTAGGTTCTTCATTTTAAGAAAAGCATCACTGATCTAACGTTTTGTCAGGGAGTTTTTTATGTATTTATTTTTAGATCAAAGTGTCATAGGTCAGATGAAGAGCAGCAGCCTCAGCATGGTTCATGCAGGCCACATAAAGAAGCTTGCATGAGCAGAGACTCTAAATGTTCACTGGGCTGTGACTCCAGCTGGACACTCAAAATTAAAAAAAAATTCAAAAAATTTGTTGCTGTCTCACAAAATTCTGAAAATGTGAATTGTGAGTCCTTGTTTCGAACAGCCAGTTTGAATGAATGAATGAATGAATTCAATTCAATTCAATTCAATTTATTTATATAGTGCCAAGTCACAACAGAAGTCATCTCAGGGCACTGAATGAATGAATTAATAAATCTTTATTTCAAAACAGACATAAAATAACAACAAAAAATATATACACATACAGTATGCACAAGGCCATCTGTATGAAAAGGAGTTGGTTGTGTAAAATGTAAAATTTTCTACCCCTTTCTCACTTTTCAGTTACAGTAGTCCGTCGCTACTTCATGGTTTGACATTCGCAGACTCGCTCATTCACGGTTTTTCAACGAATGTCAACTTTAATATTACTTGTAATTGGGACAGTATGGGATAAAAAGTTAACAAAATAAAAATACTTTGGACATGCGCTGCCATTTTGTAGTTTTCTTTCAATGTAATGACATGTAATGCAAGTCAAAAGAATTACATTACCCAGAAGCCAACAGTGCTTCCGGTTGCTGCTTTCTGCTGAAATGGAGGGATAATTTTTGCAACACAAAGTCAGAAGTAACGATCTATCTGTTGAGCTCACATAACTGGCAAAAATGTCACAAATAATCCTGAAGCTGAACTCATCCTGAACTATGCCCTGGCCAGGACATAGTGCGAGATACAATTTTTGTTTACATTCATACATACTTTTGTCTGTTTGTCTGTCTAAAACAAGTCTCACTTGTAAATGAGTCTCCGAGGTTCAATGTGAATAATCTGTATAAATAAAGGTTGAATGAATGAATGAATCTTTCAAGTTGTAGTAGTATCTTCACTGGTGAGTACCTGGGCTGTAGTTGATCTGGACTCAGTGTGACCCAGATCCTGGGGGCTTCAGGGAACAGACCGCGGTGAGGTTTGACCCGGTTCTGGTTGCGCAGTGCTGGTCTGGATCCAGGCCGAGGTGGTGGATGACATCCTGGGCAACATCACATACGGAGTGTCCTTCCTGAAGCAACAGCACAAGCACATCAACCTGGACAGGGTTAGTCATGCTGCAAGGTAACTGAACCAGAAACGAGCCCGACCGAAACAGAGCTTCTGCAGAGCTGGTGAGTACCCATAAAAAACTTTGCAATAGCTGCTGTACACTATATATACACGTATGCTACTAAAATTATGTAGGTTTAAGAGTTTAAAACATTGCAAGAGTGTGTGAAAGGTTTATAAAGCTTTACAATCTGGGTTTAATTTGAGCCGGATCCTGCCGGAACTGAATCTGGGAACGCTCTTAATTTGACAGGGTGCTTCCGGTAACTGTTTGCTAGGATCTGGTAACTCGGGCTTACCAACAATAAAGTTATGAACAAATGTCACTGCCTTGAACAAATAAAACTTATACTAGATATGTAAACTGAAAATAATTACATGAACACACATTTTAAACACAGCATATGATCAGCCTCTTCAAGTGAAGCATTTCTGCGTCTACCCTAAAAGAAATCTCTGCCCCTAAAAGAGTGAAGTGCTGAGCAGGCAGTCATCACAGGCAGCAGCAGGGCAGGCGCCTTTCACATGTGGAGTAGGACAACAACAAGCAGGGACAGAGTTGAACTTGTTCTTCAGCCTGACTTACTTGATGGAACCGTGACACACACACACACACACACACACACACACACACACACACACACACACACACACACACACACA
>NC_056498.1:80709424-80714773 GCF_014905685.2 Nematolebias whitei
GAGCACAGGATGCTCTCCACTGCACACCTGTAGAAGGAGGTGAGGACTGAGCTTCCCAGACCAGCTCGCCTCAGCCGTCTGAGGAAGTAGAGTCTCTGATGAGCTTTCTGTTGTTGCTCCAGCTGAGGTTGTCATTCATGTGTACACCCAAGTACTTGTAGCTGGAGACCACGTCCACCGCAGATCCTCTTATGTTCAGGGGGGTGTAGGTGTTTTTGTTCCTTCTGAAGTCCACAATCATCTCCTTTGTCTTCTTCACATTGATGTGAAGGTTAGTCTCTCTGCACCAGCTCTCCAGGTGTTCCACCTCCTGCCTGTAGCTGGACTCATCATTGTTTGTGATGCATCCCACCACCGCTGTATCATCTGCAAACTTTACAATGTGACAGCCTGGATGGGTAGCTGCACACATCAACATTGAAACAGATCAGCAGCAACATGAAACAGATCAGCAGCAACATGACGTGATTTTTCACAGTTGCGTGATCCTCTGAAATAAAAATAACCTGTTTGAAGAGTTTCAGTCAGGGTTTAGAGCTCACCACAGTACTGAATCTGCACTGGTGAAAATTACAAATGATATTCTCTTGACCTCTGATAATAGACAGGTGTCTACACTGGTGCTGTTAGATCTCAGTGCTGCATTTGATACAGCTGATCACAACATTGTATTACAGAGACTTGAATATGACATTGGAATTACAGGAACACCTCTAAATTGGTTTCAGTCATATTTATCTGATATATTCCAGTTCGTAGATGTAAATAATTAATATTCATCATGCACCAAAGTTAGTTATGGAGTTCTTCAAGGTTCAGTGATTGGGCCAATACTCTTTACCTTATATATGTTTCCATTAGGTAACGTTATTAAGTGGGAAAATGTTTCATTACTATGCTGATGATACACAATTATATTTATCTATGAAACCCGATTAATCCAATCAGCTACTTAGACTACAAGCATGACTTAAAGACATAAAAACCTAGCTGACCCTAAAGTTTCTGCTTTTGAATACAGACAAGACTGATGTTTTGGGTTTTGGATCTGCGCATCTAAGGAATACATTTTTCAGTCTTTCGCCCTCCTTAGATGTCATTAATCTGGCCTCCAGCTTTAATGTTAAAAATTTTGGATTATTTTTGATCAGGACATGTCTTTTAGCCTCTATCTGTGTAATATTGCTCAAATTAAAAACATCTTATCTAAAAATGATGCAGAAAAACTGGTTTGTGCATTTGTCACGTTGAAAATGGACTATTGCAATGGTTTATTATCTGCGTGTCCAAATATTTCTTTAAAAGTCTTCGGTTAATCCAAAATGCTGCTGCCAGAGACTTAAGTGGAGTTAGTAGGAGAGATCATATTAATTCAACCTTTATTTAGACAGATAAGTTACAATGAGCCTTGAAGACTCATTCACAAGTGAGATCTGTTTAAACAGACAAAAAGTAGTGAAACTGGGCACATGTATGAAATGGAGGTGAAAAAATTCTTATCAGACTTTTTCTTCTTGGCTGAGAAGACAAACTCTACTATTAAAAAACACCTCACACAAACAAGCACATAGTGAAGTAGAGATTCCGCAGAGGGGGGAGACGACGAGAGCGGTGAGCAATGTCCTTGGATGAAAGGACATTGAGGAATCCAAGAGTCCTGAAATGATGACACAATTTTTATTCAGCTGGTTTCCTCTTTGTTGATCAGTTGGAAGTAAGGTGGCCTTCAAGGCCAGCCATGGGATCCAAATTCAGATAAACACACAGTTGTTTTGGGGACAGGCAGAACTTAATGGCATCTACCTTGCGTCTGTGTTGGTCCAAATGGATCCGAAATGTCCAAATTACATGGCCACACCGATGTAACATGCCTGAGTAAAATCCCCAAGATCTGATCCAATCTGCCCAAAGCATTTGAGTCTGGGTACTCGAGACACGAACCAAGCCATCATAAAGGCAAGCAGTGTGATCGGGTCCCAATTTGCTGCCAAAGACTTCCTTGATTGCAGATAAAACCAGCAACCATCCATCCATACATCCATTATCTTTTCCCCGCTTCTTCCATTTTGGGTCACCGGGGTCACCAGTGCCCATGTCTGGCATTCACTGTGTGAGCCCTGAGACAACTTCTGTTCTGACTTGGCGCTATATAAATAAACTGAACTGAACTGAACTGAACTGAATTGAACTGAATTGAACAGCTACCATTAGTTTGGGATAGAACTGTCCTTGGGTTGAACACTGGATATTTACTTCTCAAATTGACGCTTGAAATTTCAACCAATGTTCTTCTAACTTGTACTCAATGTGAAGGTTTATTTGACTATTAAGCTTCCCGTATGTCTTCTTCTGGCTGCCTCCATGTAAAAAAAATTTCTGTCAACCAAATCTAAAAACGTATCACATTGTAACGATTATTTTTGTTTGTTTGTCTTTCTCAGATTTTAAGTTTAGACTCTTAAGAAGGGAGCTGGTAGCTGCAGGGACGCGACAAGGGAAACAGTGTACTCTGTCCAACCCATGTTGTGTTTTTAGCAACCCTGAGACAACCAGGTTCTTAATAATTGATTAGAATTGATTTTAACCCAGCCCTGACCTGAGCAGGGATGGACAGGCAGGGCTGTCCATGCATAAAAATATGTGTTTGTGTGTTTTAATGGTTTCTTTTCATAAGCAGCAGCAGTACATTCACAGTAAATTCAGAAAAAATATGTTTTGTGTGTGTGTGTGTGTGTGTGGGGGGGGGGGGATACGTGTATGTGCACAACTCATGGCAGCAGGAAAAATAGTTGATCTTTAAAAGCTCCTGACATATTTCTGGAATAAAATATTTAGGCTGAGGAAACCTTGACCTCCTGGTGCTTTCCCTGACTCCTGGTTCTCATTGATTTCTGACAAAGCATCTTGAACGCCCTTACAAGAAAATGCACTATAGCTGGCCAAGCAGACCCTCTGCCACTTTTACTATCTGAAACCCCACTAACTACCAACCTGCCCACCACCTTTGTCACTGTCCACTTTATGTGTGTATTAACTGGAGTGAATGTGTGTGTGTGTGTGTGTGGGGGGGGGGGGGGGTGTTGAGTTGTTTGAGCAAAATGATTCATGAACCACTGTATGGATTTTAATAAAACTCCACAACTAATTAACTTTTGGAGTTCTTTGAATTCAAGAACAGCATCTAAGAAACTTTAGCAAACAAAGAAATGCTCTAACTCAGTCAATTGTTCAGATATTGAGCTTAAATTGGATGAGTTACAGAAAAATACTCCATTTCTCTTTATAGCCACACCATGGTAAAACAGTTTAATCCCTGCTCCAATGGTGCAAGCCTTGCTGCTCTTCCACTTAGTTTCTTGGACACATAAAATATCTACCTTCCTTCTGTGCATCATGTCAGCCGGCTCTCTACCTTTGCTTGTCATTGTCCCCACTTTTAGAGTTGCCACCCCCAGTCCTACATTATTGACTTTCCTCTTCTCCCTCTGTCTCCTAACATGTTTCCCTCCTCGTGGTCTTTGACTGACATTAGCACAATTTCTGCCGGCACCCTGTTTGTCAACAGCACCGGTGGCGGTCGTTGTTAACCCGGGCCTCAACTGATCCGGCATGGTTTTTCTTTGATGAACACACATATTAGTTTTGGCAAAAGTCTTTTATGATGCCCTTCCTGACACAACCCTCAGCATTTACCCGGGCTTTGGACTGACACAAGTGATACACTGGCTTGTGCTCCCTAGTGGGTGGTTACTCACGCTTCTTAAAATCCAGAAATTTTATTGTGTTGCAATTTAAAAAAAAAAATGTTAAAAGCACTTTCTTGTCTGATGAGGAAACATAGGATAAACAAAATAACCATTGAAATGTCAGGCTGTCTAACAAAAACCTTTCCCCTACTCCTAAATAAGCAGTTACTAAAAAAACAAAAACATTTTTTTTCCATATTCAGCAGATCAGGTTTCAGCCACAGATAATTGCGTCACAGCAGGGTACCGTTGTTAAAAGGTTCCAAATTACTATAAATGTATGACTACTTGCTTCTTCCAAACTCTTACATGCATTAAAATAAATATTAAACAAATATAGTTGAACAAATATGCTTAACCCAGTAATATTAAGTATGAAGTAAACAGCTTCTCCCAACTTCCTGAAAAACAAAAACTCATTCATGGATATAAAATTTGTAAAATTACTGTTATTTTACTACTTTTGTTTTCTTAAATTATTTCAAAAGTTACTTCCAAGAACGTTCCCCAACAGTAAAAGCAGGCAGTTTCATTTGTTGTTACAAACTAGAGAAAAAGAAGACTATTAAAGAACAACTTTTAATACAAGGATACATCCATGGGGCACAATATTACCATATATGCAGTAAGATTTGTAGATTTGCCTTTTGACTATGATTCATTGAGAAAAATTACAATACCAAGTTATTAAGTTCGAGCATTGCAAATTTCTTCAAGCCTGCATTATTCTCATTTTTGTCTCCAATTGGTCACTTGGTTGTACAAACTGTCCTAAAGTTGTCTCACATTTATTTTTCTGTCTGCTTGACATATTACATATGCCTGTTTCTCAGGCATTTGTGTGTCATGTCCAATCTTATTTTGAAAAACTGCGATACAGCAAATCCGCGATAAACGAACAGCGAAGTAGCCAGGGACAACTGTGTGTGTGTATATATATATATATATATATATATATATTAGGGATGGGGCCAATCTGGTATCGGTATCGGTCTCTGATACCAGCATAATTTACGTATCGATTTTTTCCGATCCAACCTGCAGAGATATCCGATCCATGATTCATGTCTGTTGAAACTTCTCCTCATGTCTCCCTGCCAGCTGCTCTGCACATTAGCTTCAAACTATGAAATGGATTTCCTGAACAGAGGCGTGTCTCATGAACCCAGAGAAAATAAGACCCACCTCACATTCAGGAAATCCATTTCATAGTTTGCAGCCAGCTACAACGTGAGGGCTGAGCAGTAGCACTGTGGCTAATGGCTAACCAACTTTTCATCAAAACATGTCCGCTGTGTGGAAGTATTTTACACTAGAAACACCACAAGATAGCAACGTGCAATGTCTGCAGAGCCCTAGCACCACATTAAACCATTTGAATGGTAAAGTTAGTTTTATATTTGACATATGAGCTCCGTGGCTTTAGTGGTCTGCTCTTCTTGCTCAATCCGCAGCAGGCAGCCTGACCACGGCCAGCTGTGCCCAATCTGCCCCGCTCAGTCTGCCCGTCCTGGAGGAGGGGCAGACTGAGCATGGCTGACCAAAATCAGACTGCTTGCTGCGGATTGAACAAGAAGAACATACCGCTGAAGCCACAGAGCTC
>NC_056498.1:80714873-80718657 GCF_014905685.2 Nematolebias whitei
AAACAAACTTTGTGTTTTTGAAACCATTAGTGAAAAGGCCAGACTTCAGGGGTATCTGAGGCAGGCTTGAAACACAAGAGTCAGGGTGGCTTCTGAGTAATACCAGATGGCTAGGCCTCAGACTGACGAAGCCTCTTGGATGAGGGGCGAAACGTTTCTTTTTAACAAAAAAACGAAGTCCAGATGACATGATTCAACCTTTTTTGTTGTTATATACCTGGATGACTGAGAAAACAAACTTTGTGTTTATGTCTAGTTATTTTCATGTTTCAAAGTAATGTGTTAATAGATGTATGTTTCTTTCAAAGGATCCATTACTGCAAAAAGTGAAGCCTAAGGAGAGCCTTGCACATCAAGCCTTGAACCAGAGGCTCCAAGTATGCGTATGTGATGAGGTAAAAGTTAGAATGAAATGAATCAGGGTCTTTAAGGGAATCATCAGAATCATCAGTCCTGTAACCTAGTGCTGTGAGGGCTATACAAACATCCTTCACCAGGAACCTCCACCTTGACCGATCGTCTGATAAGATGCGTGAGGACATGGAAAGGAAGCCCTATTTCATTATGAATGTCTTCTGTCCATTGATGAGGAGGACACCCTTTTTTATGGGTTCCTTCAGCTTTTCCTTGAAGGATCATGTTTGACAGAGTTCCTTTCGTTCTCCCTACATGGACAAACCACTTCAGTTTCTTCCTCTTGACTCGATTAGGAAGGAGTCATGATCTCCAATGAGAACATGGACTCTACAGCAGATCCCAGCATCTGTGGTGTTGGAGGAACAGTGAACCTGGAACAGGTGTCAGTAGCAGGTCATTTCAAATGTGCATCTTTTTGTCCTCTGTCTCATCATTCAGAGTCTTCTGCAGCATAGAGAAGGACTGACAAGATAAGTGTATGCAGGAGTCTAACTTTGGTAGCCATCAACTCTGATCTGTCTTGCCAAACAGAGTTGCTCTCTGACACAAAGACCCAAAATAAGGGGATTCTCTAACTTGTCTGAGTTCTGTCTCCCTGATGTTCACTATAACAAAATTTGTTTACCAGAAACCATGGTCTTGGTTTTCTCAAGCCTAATGTCCATGTCATGATGACAATTCACAGACTAGTTTATTTGTTTGGATGGCTTGATCACGGCTAGATTCATATCATCAGAATAACAAAGATCAGTTCAGTGTATCAGTTTCTATCGTTGCCTCAAATATGATATGTTCCGAGAATATGTTACAATGTTCATGAGAGTAGACATTAAGTGACTATGACTTGGTTCTTCATTGCCTGTTCGGGTGGAGTTAGCTGCGTGGTCTGGAGCAGACAGAAGGACGGGAGGAGGCGCGCGGTCGTGTCTGTGCATTTGAAGGATTACACTGGATATTTTTCAACCCGCCTGACAAAAAGTGACTGTAAAACTATTAACTAAATAAAACTATAATTTTAAACAAAGCTTCCTAATATCACATCAGAGCTGGTTTTGTCTTGAACTTTTTTGAATTCACATCAGAGCTGTTCCTTTGCATTTCTGCTTCTGCTCTTAAAAAAAATCTCCGCCCCTAAAAGTTCAAAGTCATGGGCAATTTTATTGAAAAACACTAATATAATTAAAATTTTGCACTATGCAAAAGTTCCTGCGCTTTTGTGAACAATCAGATTTGTGAATCACTGCGGAGCAGGGAGGAGGATGATGAGGCTCAGCTGACCCCGGTGTGGGATTTACTAATTAAATGAGAAATGATCCTGCACTTAATACACTTATAAATCACACATAAAGTGATTAAAAGTAAATTTGAAATACGTGTGCTGGTCAAAAAATTAGAATATTGTGAAAAAGTTGATTTATTTCAGTAATTCCATTCAATAAGTGAAACTTGTATAGTCATTCATTACACACAGACTGATATATTTCAAATGTTTCTTTCTTTTAATGTTGATGTTTATAACTGACTATTAAGCAACTGACAAATCAGCAAATTCAATTTGTCCTGAAGTGAACGCCCCTCACCTGCAGAGCTGCAGCGGTTTTGCATTACGAACACTTTGCAGTTATTTCAATCATGAGTTTACATCTTTAGTTTCATGTTAATCTATTGTCATAAACCTTTGTAAAATACACCAGAATGCAGGAAATGGCATCTACTCTATCCAAAATTTTCTGGGGTAGGACCCTCAGACTCCAATCCACCTTCCACCCCCCCAACCCCCACCACCCCCACCCCCCGGTCTGTAAAAATATAGTCGGTCATTAAACCGGTCTGAGGCGCAATAAAGGTTGGGGACAACTGATTCAAAGCATCAGTATAATATACTTTTAGACAATCCCTATATAAGTATCACTAGACAGGGAAGTTTCTGTTGTCACACACTTGTGATTCTGTGTCTATGTATCTTAAATACAAAGTACTTAGCAGATGATAAAATCACAAGTTGTGTATTCAGTAAATCAATACCCAAGTACTGGATGATTTCATGTTAAATACATACTATTTAGTATTCAAAACAGCATAAACTTAATTTCATTGTAGAAGTACTGCATTATCTAAGCTTCTATTAGTCGGGTGTTGTTGCAGCTGAACAATGTGCCTGTTTGTGCACAAGTCTTTCTTGTGTTTAGACTCAATCATTTACATAACACAGTTTTTCTGTTTGCACAGTTTTGAAGGAAGACTTAAACAAACAAGACTGTAATATGTCCTCAAACAATTTGCTACCAAGTCCCTTGGTTGCATCTGGACTACACATTTGCTGACCTGTCCTCTCAATAGTCCTCATCAGGCAGATAAAAACCCACTCATGCATTATGGCTTGGTTGACTCTATCTCATAACTACCAACCGGATCTTTCTTACTCACTATCTAAAATTATTCCCATTATTTTTGCTAAGTCGGGATGTCCCAAAGTCTGGCTCAGAGAGTTGTACATGTGTGTGTCTGTGTGCGTGTGGTGGTCTCAGCTAGAATGAGCTGCACATTAGAATCAGCGTAGAGAGGGTTTAGGTGAATTAAAATAGCCCTAAAGTGCAGCGCCCTTTCATTAACCTTGCCTCCTTGTCGTTTCTTTTAATGCAAAACAAATTTCTAATCTGAGCTCCGTTAAACAGCTCTGCAGCTTGTTTTGTTGCAAAGAATGTGTATGTGAGGACTTTACTGTTACTCTTATTGCCTTGGGTTCCCCTCTGCCTAGCCCCCTAATTACTCCCCGAAACAGGCGGCTGGGCTCCTCATATGTGCTATCATCATTTTAAATTTATTTTGATTGATTTGTGTCAGCTTTAACTATGCTTTGGGCCGGGGTCGATAAATAAAGATCAATACTTTAATGTTTTCCTCTGAACCTTTATTAAAAAATAGATTGGCTATAAAGAGGGCTGAATTACAAGGAGGAGTGCCTACTTCCAATGCATGTCAACTGGAATCTAATTGAACAACATTGAACGGGTGGAGATTAGTCCAGGGAATGTGAGCTGCAAGAGACACAGAGATACAGATGGAGAATGGGCGGGTGGAACTGATGCAAAGACCAAGTAAAGAAAAGAAAAGTTTGTAGTTTTTCAAATTTGCTAAAACTTGGGATTTTGGTGTTCACCATTCTAGATCTTTAGTGAAAAACAGTTTGTCTTCTGCAACTTTTGTCCACATGGAAACAGTGTTTTTGGTGAAAGGCGCATGTTTTTCTAACTATTTTCAAAGCAAGGTTTGATAATTTAAAACACTATCATCTATCTATCTATCTATCTATCTATCTATCTATCTATCTATCTATCTATCTATCTATCTATCTATCTATCTATCT
>NC_056498.1:80718757-80731349 GCF_014905685.2 Nematolebias whitei
ATATATATATATATGTTTATATATAGACAGAAAAGTGATACATTTGCATCAGCAATGCAAGCTAATTAGACCTTTTGTAACATTTATGCAGTCACTCAAGTACCAGATGTTTTGCTCTTGTCAATGAGTTAGTCAGGTACAATAGTCATAGGAGGACTAGTTCCAGGTCACTATTTGACCATAACCCAAACCAAGAACTTCCTCGCCTTCTCTCTTGCATGTACGCTAAGAAAAAAAAAAAAAACTGAAGGAGAAAAAACACACACCTCATTCATACAAGGCAGGCAGCCTGACAACTTTCAGAACCACCATACCATACCATAACATACCATACCATATCATACCATTATATTTATAGAGCACTTAAAACAGCAACAAGGTCGAGAAGGGGGTCTCTGCAGACCAAAAGTGGGCGTTTCTGGCAAATAGGCGTTTATGGACGGCGAACACTGATTGGCTAACAGTATTTAATAGGCGTTTGTCGGCGGCGAACACTGATTGGCTGTGGGTAACCCTCAAAGTCACGAGGATTATTGATGAGGTAACGTTTCTTTGCGATGTTTGACAAAGAAGTATGATTTATTGTACTTATAAAGTATGTTATGTTTTCACTTATGCATTTTATTGAAGTACGTTTATTGTAGGTCACGATAGTTTCGACCGTTCTCTCGTTGTTGTTGTAACGCACTGAGGTAAAGTGAGCCTCCACAGCAGCTCTCACTGTGCACGTTTACAACAACTGGGTGTTGCTTTTCAAAATAAAAGCTGAAATAAATGTTCTTAATACTTGAAAAATAAATATTTAAAAGCTGTGTATAACTGAAAAATATGAAAAACAAATAAATAAAAGTTGTTATTAGCTGAAAAACAAACAAATAAAAGCTGTTAATTATATCTATGTCTTTCTGCCATGTCAGGAACCACTCTCACTTCAGGTTGACTCTAGAAGACCCCAAGATGTTGCTCAACAATGTTGACCAACATCTGATGTTGACTTTCAAAATAAATCACCTCCAAAGTTTAACATAGTTCATAGTAATAGTCAAAAGTTGCTGACCTTGTTGCAACATGAGTTAACACGAACATGAGTGTAATTTGTCAATGATTCAATAATGAGTAATAACTTATTCAATAAAAAGTCTGTAATTTGTCAATAATAGTCAATAATTCATTCAAGAATAGATTATGAGTGTTTGGTATGGCTCAGTGGCTAAAATGGGTTGGATGTTAGAGAAATTACTTAATTTTCAATTACCTGAATGCACAAATTCCTTCATTTATAGTTAAACTTTAGGAAATCAACTTTTTTTTTCTTGTGAAAAAAATATCAAAATTACCTTTTGGTATTCATTTTGAATAGATTGGGGAAGGAAAACAGCCCAGGCCGTGTAGAACTGCTATTTTGTAAAAATGTTGTGCTTGGTGATCTAATCATATTTTTATTACAATTTCAGGTGTTGTGAAGTGGAGGAAATATTCTGAAGAGTTTCAGGCTGAGCACAGAAAGCCTTATGTCATTTCTGTCTGCTTCAGCTGTGGAGAAGAATTTAAAGACTGTGCTGCAGGTTTCTGGGGCAGCGGCAAAAGAGGCGAGCTGAGGGCCTTCTACAGTGAAGCCATTCCTCCTGGGTACTGCACCCACTTCTGTGCCATGGATGCAGGGTTAGTAGTCTAGCTCTTGTACTGTGATGCCCACACATTGCAATAAGTAACAACTAGCAACACCCTAACTGTACTATGTTTTGTGTTTCCAACAGATGCTACGATGACTTCTAAAAATGGATGTCCCAATAAACAATAAAAAAAATTCAATGACGCATCAAATGTTGTCTGAGTATGTTTTAAGGTAATAACAAATGTGAAATCTGGAAAACAAAGACAATTCCTGAATCTGTCTTGTGTGCTTTGATGTGTACATAAGTTTATTGGAGGTCCTGAAACAACTTTTCTGAGAACGCAAAGATTTTTATTTTACCTTTGGCCAAGATGTCAGTTTGAAATCAGGCTGCTTACTGCAAAACCAAGAGGTTTTTTTAAGACAGACAGTCTTCATTTGTATTGTTTTGTCGACTAAGCTAAATGTAATTTCTAAAATATGGATAAATCTGATCTCATCATGCAGCATGAGCAACTGGGTACAGGTGTGAGGGCCAAAAGTCTGGTTATGTACTGACTCCTAAATGTGCTGGTTTTCTACTGAAACATGGAGTAGGGTTGACCTTTAAAATGTGAGACAGCTGAGGAAGTTAACCAGTAAACAGAAATACCTGCTCCAGTTGCAGAAATCTTACAGAAACTGACAATCACTCATCTGCAGTAACTGCAGGTTGAACAAGAAAATGTGAAGTTAAAGGAAACCTCCTTTGTCCCAAGGCCAGTTTAAGTATCATTAATATTTTTCTTTCTTTATGAATCGATTGTAACTTTGTTCACATTTTTCAACAACCAAAATGGAATTTGTTTTTTTAATGTTATGGCTAGGTATTAAAAAAAAAACTAACATTTAGCTCTCCCCACTACCCAGTTATGTTGCTCTTATTTTGAAATGTAACCGGAAGTTCTGTGTTAAGAGAGTCGAAAAAAGAAGTTATGGAGACGCCGCGGCAGTATACTGGAGCGATGTCGAACCGAGACGCCGCTAATGTCGAACCGGTTAACACCATAGACATAATATGCCTGTGGTTAACACAATCTGCCAATAACGCCTTGTTTTTAGACATCATGTGTCTGTGGTTACGGCATTTTATCGTTCAGCCTTTTTTTTTCTATCGTTCAGCCTTTTTTTTTCTATCGTCCAATCAGATGTGGCCGTCCAGACACGCCCATTTTTCTATCGTCCAATCAGATGTGGCCGTCCAGACACGCCCATTTTTCTATCGTCCAATCAGATCCGGCCGGCCAGAAACGCCCATTTTCCTATCGTCCAATCAGATATGACCGCCCAGATACGCCCACTTTCCTATAGTCCAATCAGATATGAGCGCCCAGATACGCCTTCCGAATTTGCCTGCAGAGACCCCTTTTTGACAAGGTCAACCAAAGTGTTGTACAAACAGAAAAAAACAGGCAACAAACAAAACAACATGCAAAATGAAGTTAAATCAGAATATAGACATAAAAACGTTGCAGATAATAAATATAACGACTAACCTGTGTGAAGCATACAGGTTCAAAACACAGATCATCTGGTGTTGAAAGCTACGGAATAGTAGTGGGTTTTTAAATGGGATTTGAAAACCGAGAGGGAGGGGGCCTGTCTGACAAGCAGAGGTAACTCATTCCAAAAGTCTTGGGCCTACTACAGAGAAGGTCCTGTCACCTCTGCGCTTAAGACGAGTTCCTAGAACTGTGAGGAGCAACTGGTCCGCTGACTTCAGACAACGTGGTGGATCACACGACTGTAGCAAATCAGAGAGATGGAGGGTGGGGGTGGCAAAACTGTTCAGCGATTTGTAGACATACAGGAGTATTTTAAACTGGATTCAAAAGTGAACCGGTAGCCAGTGCGGGGAGGCCAAAACTGGTGTAATGTGCTCTCTTTTGCCTGAACTGGTTAAAAATCGGGCTGCTGCATTCTGGACCAGTTGTAGTTGTGCAGTGGAGGTCTGACTGATATCAAACAGGAGCGAATTGCAGTAATCAAGCCTAGATGTAATGAATGCGTGTATTACTGTCTCCAGGTTATTTTTGGACAATATGGGCTTCAGCTTAGAAAATCGCCTCAGTTGGACAAAACAGGATTTAACAATCATGTTTTCCTGATGGTTAAGTTTCATGGAAGGGTCCATTATCACTCCCAGATTTGTGAATCTTTGTTTTTCTGACAGCTAGAGCGGAAAGTTCGATGCAGTGGTTCGTGATTGTGTCGTTGGGAGGGAACAACATGACTTCAGACTTCTTTACATTGAAACTTAGGGACTTTAAAGCCATCCAGTCCCTGATGTCAGCCAGGCAGTCGAGCAGAGGTTGAATAGAGCATGTGTCTTAGGGGGAAGTAAATTTGACAGTCATTGGCATAGAAGTGAAAGGGTATGTTGTGTTTCTGGAAAATAGCACCAAGTGGCAAAAGGTTTAAAAAGATTTGGAGGGGACCCAGGATGGACCCCTGCAGAACCCCCATTTAAGCTCTGCTGCTGCAGAACTAAAATCTTTGATGGAAACACAAAAAGATCTGTCAGCAAGGTAGGATCTGAACCAATTGAGGGCTGACCCTGTGATGCCCACCCATTGCTTCAACCTAGCAATGAGGATTTCATGGTTGATAGTGTCAAAAGCAGATGTAAGGTCCAATAGGACAAGCAGCACAGAATCACCAGTATCTGTGGATAAGAAGATGTCATTAAAAACCTTCTGTAGGGCAGTTTCAGTGCTGTGGAGAGGTTTAAAGCCGGATTGGAATAGCCCTAGGATGGTGTGATCCTCCAGGAAGCACTTCAACTGGGACTCAACAATTTTCTCCAGTAGTTTAGAAACGAATGAGAGTCTGGAGACAGGTTGGAAGTTGGATATGACTGAGGGGCCAAGGTTTGTTCTTTTCAGGAGAGGTTGAACAGCAGCATGTTTAAAGGTTTTTGGCACCACGCCAATGGATAAACTGCTATTCACAATAGCAAGAATGGACGGACCTAGAGTAGGAAAAACCTCCTTTAGTAGGCGAGGGGGGACCACATCAAAGGGGGAACCAGAAGATTTCAAGCTGCACATGACCTGCTCTAGAGAAGACAGAAAGATTGGTCAAAATGGTCAAATACAGCTACAGATTGAGGTGAGATGGATGGACCATGAGTTGGAAGGGAAATGAGAGCCCTGGTGGTCACATTTTTTTCTAAAAAAAAATGTAGGAAGTTCTCGCACAGCTCAGTCGAGGCTTCTAGAGGTGATGGTTCAGTGAGGTGGAGAACAGAGTTTAGGGTAGAGAAGAGAACTTGTGGGTTGTGAGAGCTTGAGGCAATCATATCAGAAAAGTATTTAGATTTAGCAGCTTTCTCTGCTTTCTGATAACGATGCCAACTCTCTTTTAGTATTTGAAAAGAGACCTGCAGCCTGTCTTCCCTCCATTTGTGCTCCGCCCTCCTGCACTGCTGTCTAACGGCCTTGGTGACGTCATTCAGCCAAGGTTCTGCTCTGAATTTTGATTTTCTAGTTTTAACAGGAGCAACATGATCCAGAGCCTTTAAGCAGACAGAGATGAACTGGGATGTCAGCTCCTCAGTGGTGGTGAGAAACACTGGGTGCTAGATTATCATTTCATAGTTATAAACCTCAGTGAAACGTGCGACAGTGAAGTGGTTAATGGCCCGGCTGCGACTTGCAGGAGCACACGGCTTAGGAATTAGAAAGGGGAAGGTGAATTAAACAGGACGGGCATGTGGTCTGAAAACACATTATCACATATTTCAAGATTACTGACAGTCACATCATGACTTAAAACAAGGTCCAGTGTGTGTTCGTGCTCTTGGGTGGGACCGTTTACATGCTGAGTTAGATTAAATGAGTCCAATAAATCTAAACGGTCTTTAACCAAGGGCTTCTCATAACAGCACACATGTAAATTAAAGTCCCCAATAATGAAAACATGATCATACTTTGGTGTGATTTCAGCCAAGAAATCAGAAAATTCATTTATGAAATCCTTAGATCGAGGTGGGCGGTAGACGAGTGTACACAGAGTCGAAGGCGAATGGCTGAGTTCAAAGATGCTCAGCTCAAGCTAGCACAGTAAGCCAGGATGTGCAGTTGTTTACAGTCAAAGCTTGATTTGAATATAGTTAAAAAATCCAACACTGTGCCGGCCTGATGGCTGCGGTTGCGTTAAAGTACAGATAGTTCGGTGGCAATAATTCTATCAAGGCACTGTACTCACCCGGAGACATCCAAGTCTCTGTGATACAGAGAAAGTCCAAATCGTGCTCTTGAAAGTAGTCCCTGAGAATAAAAAATTTATTAGTAACAGATTTTGCATTGACCACACACATGCTGATACTGTCCAAGGTAGACCCAGCAGCAGCGGGGGGAGCGCGCAGCAGTGGGGGGAGCGCGCAGCAGCGGGGGGAGCATGCAATAGTGGGGGGAGTGCGTACCAGCGGCTGCAGATTTTTGATCACAGCCTCTCCGGGTCGGCCAGTGAGCCACAGGGACCAACAATTCCCGTTATTTACCTGGTCCGGGCATGCGGGAAGCTGGCGATGGAAACCATGACCACCAGCTGGCGAGGAAGATGCAGCATTCTGGGCTTTAAGCTTCACCAGCAGGCCAGCGCGTTTTCCGCGGCGTCTGGAGCGATATTTCTCGGCAGGCAGGTGAGGAGCGCTCCAAAGGTAAACAGGCACATCCGCCAGCGGGGGGGGGGGGGGGGGGGTCCAGCGTTACGCTCATATTGATCCAAATAAGCAACATTGGTGGCAGAAAATTGAAGATCCAGAAGCTGTTGCCAATCATACACCAGTCTTTGATAACAGTCTATCTGTTTTAAATTGTGCTCTATAAATAAATATGACTTGACTTGACTTAGTGAGTTCTTGTTTTAGATAAAAAACGAGCAAAACACAAATAATCCGAACACTGTCAGCAGAGGTGGATTACAAGCCATGTACATGTGCGTCGTCTTTCAAATTTGTCTGTATGCCAAATACCCACCAACACCAAAAAACAGAAATCTGTTGATCATAAATCCAATTATGTACGCGGGGCAAGATATCCTGATGCCTCTCTTGTTGATCCAAGATTTTTCGTAGAAGTTTTTTTTTCAGTAACCCAGTGACATCCTATACCCTAATAAGACTATTTCGAAAACTTGGTAAATAAACTGAAAGTAAAACTGAGTTTCTTTTTCAGAAATAGATCATGTCTAACTCTGAATGCTAAGAAACACCTACTTTCCTTCCCTTGTTGATTATGGTGACATTATTTACATGAATACTCCTGCAAACACCTTGCGGATGTTGGGCGCTGCCTATCACAGTGCGCTAAGATTCAAAACTGACTGTAACTATCATACTCATCACTGCACCCTGTATTCACTGATTAACTGGTCATCATTAACTTCACGCAGACTGTCACAATGGTACATTTTCATCTTTAAATCACTCCTTGGTCCGTTGCCCTCATACTGTATATGTCCTCCTACATGTCAGTGCAGCTACAGCCTGCACTCTCAGGACATTATTACATGCAGTGTTCCCTCAGTGCGAACTAAATAGACAAAAGGACCTTCTTTTACTCCACTCCTGTAACCTGGAACACATTGAAAAAAGATCTGACACTCTTGACCTTGACCACTCTAAGGAATTTTAAACAACTGCTAAGTTCATGGCAAAACACAATGCAGTCATGTTCCTGTTTTTATTATTTTACATTGCTTTATAATGTAGCTCTTTTTTGTTTTGTATTTATACTATTTCTTCTATTTACTTTTCATTTTATATGTTTTTATATTGTTTTGTATTGATGTCTGTACGTCATCTGTGCTCTTTGTTTAAAACAGGTCTCTCTTGTAAATGAGTCCTCAACGCCCAATGAGACTAACCTCTATAAATAAAGGTTGAATGAAAAATACATTTTCTGAAAACACAACACAAACAGTTCAATCACTGGTGCAAACTGTAGATGCAAGGCTCACATCAGAAAACACCAAACATTCAGTAATCAGACACTATCATTTTCATGTTATAGACATAGTCTGATTAAACCAAATGAACCACATGCAACAGACAGGGAGGAGGATAAATTACTTTAATAGGAAGTGACTTAAAACAATCCCAGATGGCCAATCAGCCCTTATCAAGAGAACCATTCAGAATAGCACTGCGTAGGTTTAAACATAAAGTATGTGTTGAGTATGCCTCTCAGCTACTACATCAAACTTTAGCTAAATATCAGCAAATTTCACTAAGTTATAGCTGTTTTTTGTGTTGGCTGTGGTCATTTAGTTTAGACAGCCATCTTGAATTAGGTTAATTCCCAAATTTAATGAGTTGTAGATCCAGTGAATATTTTCTGAAAGTACATTGTTATGCTGATTGTACTCAGTTATATTTGTCCATAAAACATCCATCCATCCATCCATTTTCTTTACCCGCTTATTCCATTTTGGGTCACGGGGGTCGCTGGTGCCCATGTCCAGCAATCACTGTGCGAGGGGCGGGGTACACCCTGGACGGGTCGCAAGTCCATCACAGGGCCACACAGAGACAAACGAGACAAACAACCATTCACTCTCTCACTCACACCTAGGGACAATTTAGAGTTACCAATCAGCCTAACATGCATGTTTTTGGACTGTGGGAGGAAACCGGAGTACCCGGAGAAAACCCACGCATGCACGGAGAGAACATGCAAACTCCACCCAGAAAGGTCCCTGGACCGGGGTTTGAACCAAGGACCTGCTCACTGAGAGGCAGCAGCTCTACCAGTTGCACCACCGTGCTGCTGGCTTATAACCCCCATATTAAAAATTTTACCAAAATGGCCTTTTTTTCCACCAGCATAATGTCACTAAGATTAGAAACATCTTGTCAAAAATGATTAACAAAAACTGGTCTATGCATTTATCACGTCTTGGTTGGACAAGTGCAATGGTTTATTATCTGGGTGTCCAAAAACTTTTTTTTAAAGTCTTCAGCTGATCCAAAATGCTGCTGCCAGAGTTTTAAGGAGAGATCATATTTCCCCAGTTTTAGCTGCTCTCCATTGGCTCCCTGTCACATTCAGAATATAATGCAAAATCCTACTTCTAACCTACAAAGCCCTCAGCAACTTGGCTCCATCTTATATTACAGATCTTATTGTTCCATATTTTCCTAACAGAGCACTTCGCTCTCAGAATGTGGGTCTACTTGTGGTTCATATAGTTTCCAAAAGCAGAATGTGAGGCAGATCTTTCAGTTATCAGGCTCCTCTCTTGTGGAACCAACTTCCAGTTTCTGTCCATGAGGCTGACACATTGTCCAGTTTTAAGACTAGGATTAAGACTTTTATTTTGATAAATCCTATAGTTAGAGTTGGTTTGGTTTGGGTTTCCTGAGCTATCCCTTATGTTTCTATAGGTTTAGACTGCTGGAGAACAAACTGACCACATTTCTTCACTAAGCTACTGTCTTAACTTACTCTGCTCAACCTGTTTATATTTGTATTTTTTCCCCCATCGTTAACATGTGTCTTTTTTTTTTTTTTGCCTTTATTCTAATAGGGGTATATGCACCTATATATGGACCTGCCATTCTTTTTTCATTTGTCTCTCCTTCATGTCCTCTCAACCAGCCGGTCAAAGCAGATGGCCGCTTGTCCTGAGCCTTGTTCTGCTGGAAGTTTCTTCCTTTTAAAAGGGAGTTTTTCCTTTCCACTGTTGCCATTGTGCTTGCTCAGGATGGGAGACTGCAACCAAGTGAACATTCAACAAGTCTTCTGGCTTCCTTAGATAGAGAACTTTAATAATTGGCTTTTTAGTTATGTGAATTTTTCTGTAAAGTGCCCTGAGACAACTTTGTTGTTTTTATTATGTGACTGATAAACATGATAAAAACTGGTCTATTTATGAAACATGCATTAATGCCTTACTTCTGTTGCATTTGAAGCTGTTGTTAAAGAACTATGCCATTTGGCAGAAATACAGAAAGTATATGTTTTATAGGTTTTTCATTGTTATTATAACAAAACACAGGGCTTGTAAATCTTTTGCTTTTGTTGTCCTGAAGTTTTATGAAATAAATCAGCCACGTGACACTGAGCTTTCAAATGTTATGTCAGTCCTTCTCAACTGCTTTGAAAAAATTCTCATCTGTTCTTAAATCACTGTAGTGAAGACTTTTGTGGCTAACTCTTGAAAGATACATTGGAAAATGACATATGATGAGGGCTATGAGACAGGTTCTGAGTTTTACCATTAGAGTTTTGATGTTTCAGTCAGCTGAATGCCCCACATGCAGCAAAACTTTTGCATACAGATGTTTTATAAATGCATGGTAGAAGCCCCCTTTCCCCTTCAATTATCAGTGTTGTCAGCATTACAGTTGCTTTCTACAATTTCTGTTGTTCCCGTCATGCACCAGCAATACACCATTGGAAATGACTAAGGATTCATTGCCCTTTTCGAAATTCTGACAAACAAGCAGTCAACCTTACAGAGGAATCTCGCCACGGCCTGTTGAGTAAAGCAACTTCATTGCTATTGTAATGTGCATGCCGCTCAATTCAGAGGCAAGTGTATTTGCTTGCTGACATCTTCCTCTCCGTCTCTCTCAGCCCCCTCATGTCAGCGAGGTTCACATTATTCTCGTTAAGCGTTTGTCTCCAGCCTTACTTGCAGATGATTATTCATTTAGCAACTTTAGACAGCTCCCGTCAGCCACAAGGACTCCACTCACACACCAAGGGACGTATCAATGCTAGTTTTTTTCCTCCTCTTCCTCTTCTTCCTCCTCCTTGGTTCATTTTCCTCTTCCCATTCCCTCTCCAGGGCTATTACTGAGTGTGATGTGTACTTTAACCCACATGCTTGTTAATTATAAATCACTGGCTCCTCTTACATTCTATTAATTGGTGCCCCCGCTCCTGCTCCACGTCAAGACACCAGCAAATAAATTCAGGTACACCTTCATTAAATGGAATTCTCACAACAGAATTTGACATATGCTACAAAAGCAATAAAATATGAGAGATGAAGGGGCTAAGAGCAAGGCTTTAACAACCACAATCAAAGTTTAACGATAGTCTACAGTACTGCTGCTGCCTGCAGGGCCCATGGTGGACTAAAGGAGTACACAGAGCTGCACGGTTTGACTTGTGCTCATATTCAAAGACAATACACAGGAGATCATCATCAGTCATCAAAGGCAAGTCATCAAAGCCACCGACTTACTTCAGATGCAGCTGTTGTTTGACCCAGAAAGGTGTTGAGGAGTTTTCAAAGTTTAATGGCAGCGGGGAATTGATGCCATGATGATGCTAAATATTGCATTAATGCATCCTTCAGGTAGGGCAAACTATGACACAATAAAATGCCTCAAAAATGTTTTCATACTCCTTGAACCTTTCCACATTTTGTCCCATTAAAACCAAAAACGTTGAAGTATTTACAAGGATTTTATGTAATAAATCAAAACAATGTAGCACATAATTTTCAAGTAAGTTTTCAAATAATTTTACGAATAAGAATCTGAAAATTAAGGTGTGCATGTATTCACCCCAATTTTATGCTGATACATTGAACTAAACACCAAGTACTAAATACAGTGCAATTGTGAAAGAAAACCTATTAGAGGCTGCAAAAGTCTTTCGACTGGGAAGGAGATAGACAACAAGACAAATCATCCAACCAGAGCATCAACAATTCAGATGAAAGCAACATTTGGTTTAGATCAAAGCATATGCATGTGTTAGAATGGCTCAATTAAAGTCAAGACCTAAATCCAACTGAGAATCTGTGGCAGGTCTTGAAATTTGCTGTTCATAGACACTCTCCATTAAATCTGACAGAACAGCAAATCCCAGGAAAAAACTTTTTTTTTAATGATTGTTACATGACAAAATGTGGAAAATTTCAAGTTGTGTGAATGTATTTTAAAAGTTATCATGTTACATCTTAGATTTCTGTTTATATTTTACCAAAACATCAATCCCTGAAACATTTTTAGTGGATATCCTGACTAATGCTCAATAATACAGGTAGAAAAATATAAAAAAAGTTAAATCTGGTCCTCTGGACATTCAAAAACAAAACAAAAAAAATGTAGAAACGTTTCGTCTTTCATGAGAAAGACTTCCTCAGTCTGAGGTGCTGTATTCAGCTCAGTCTTATAAATAGCACCCTCTCGCAGTGGATCAACCAGTTTGCTGCTGACAACCAAAACCAGCTGTTCACATAATCAAGAAGGACCATCAGCCTAACAATGGATCATTAGCACACTGATGGCTGTTTGCTATTCACAAGAGGCTGAGTGATACTAGCAATCACAGCATTGTAAGAGGAGACAGTTGAACACGGAGGCCTCCACCCCTGTTTAATGATGGACGATTTCTTTTCACAAAGATGGCCTCCTTTACTCCTCTCTCAAACCATCGTTCCTCTCTGTCCAGGATGTGAACATCTTCCTCCCTGAAAGAGTGACCGCTGGCCTGGAGATGAGTGTAGACCGCAGAATCCTAGCCTGATGATGTTGATCTTCTGTGCTGGGCCATCCTTTTGGCCAGTGGCTGTTTAGTTTCCCCGATGTAAGACCGATCACAGCCCTCCTGACACTGAACAGCATATACAATATTACTCTGTTTGTGCCGGGGGACTGGATCTTTGGGATGAACCAGTCTTTTCCGTAATGTATTTTAGGGTTTAAAAGCCACTGGGATGTTATGTTTAGAAAATAAATGTCTCAGTTTCTCTGATACTCCCGCAACATATGGAATGACCACTGGTCTGGGTCTGGGTTCCTTCTTTTCACCTGATGGCTGACTTGAGTCCTGTTTGGGTTTCTTCTCTGCTTTCAGGAAGGCCCAGTTAGGATATCCACATTGCTCTAGAGCCTGTCTTGTGTGGGATTTCTCCTTCTGCCTGGCTCCTTATTTGGTGGGGACGCTGTCTGCTCTGTGGTACAGAGTCCTG
>NC_056498.1:80731449-80738828 GCF_014905685.2 Nematolebias whitei
GTCCAACAGATTCTTAAAGACACTTAGAGAGGTCAAGGTCGAGAGCTTCAAATCTTTTTGTAAGATGTTCCAGGAAACAGGAGCGGAGTAGGAGAAGGCCCTTTTGCCTAGTTCAGTCCTCACTGAGGGAACACTGCAGGTAATAATGTCCTGAGAGCGCACTCTGTAGCTGCACTCACGCAGAGACATAATAATAATAATAATAATAATAATAATAATAATAATAATAATAATAATAATAATATAATTATTACATATTACAGGACTTCACATTTGTAAATATCAATGTTTACTCCTACAGTTCTTACAAGCTGAGGTCACAACAAAGGTAAAGACCGGTTGTGATTTCATGCAGAAAGAAATGACCAGTAATGTGTTTTTGAAAGGACAGACTCAATAAACAGGAAGTATTATAATCAAAAGCTGTTACAATCTGAGTTACTGTCAAAGACTGATACTCTCCTTACACACTGTTAACCAATGCAAACTGTATACTTGAATTGTGAATATTTCTTCTTCTTCTTTGGTTCCATAAGTTTGTTTTTTCTCCTGCTCTGAACACACCTGAGTTGTTTGCTAATTTTCCATTCACTAGGGCAAATCATAGGGATATTTATCTTTTACCCTGATGGCATTTGAAATGATGTGGGTGTTCATCAGTCCATTACTGACAAATCCTCTCAAAACATTTTCTTTTTACATTTTTATTAGTTCCTTTCTTCCTCAACTCTGTCACACAAGTGTCTCCTCCACTCTTTATCACTCGACTCCCCTGCCGGTGTTGCTTGTTCTCAACATCTCTCTTCTCGACTCGCTACACGGCAGAAACACTTGATTGTTATCCAGCAGTGCCATCAATTATTAGGTGTGGTTTATGAAACCCCAGTGCAATGTGCCACCAAATACAACGCAAGTATTTTTGTTCACAGTGGACACATATTCCACTTCCTTTTTTAGATTATTTTTGTTTCTTCTAAGTGGGGTTGCTTTGTTTTGACTGAAAGTTGCTTCAGTTTACATCAGTCCCAGTGGCAGGCTGGACTTCCCCTCCACAGCCCAACCAGCTGCATGGGTGCTGTCAGTTTACACATTATCCCCCTACATAAAAGGTTTTATAAACTCATTTTAGATCCTCAGGCTACCCGCCCTGAGGGTTTGACAGAAACGAGAAAACGATGGCACATATTGTATGACAGAAAGAAACAGTTGATCCGAGTGATAGTCTGAAAATATACATTTGAAGTAATGTAATTGTTGACATCAAGATTCATGCTCAATAATCCAGGTAAAGATCCAACAATGTTCAGTCAGGTCATCTGGAAAGTTTCTTTTTTTTGAGAGACAATCCATGATGACTGAGGAAGCCCTTTGTATGGAGGGTGAAACGTCTAACGTCTCGCAACAAAAAAAGAAACTCCAGATGACCTGACTGAACACTGTTGGATTTTTATCTGGATTATTCAATTCAATTCACAACAAAGTTTTCTCAGGGCACTTTACAGGAACATTCACATACATAGAAAAGGCAGTTAGTAAAGTTCTCTATCTAAGGAAGCCAGCAGACAAGCTGAATTGTCACTTCGTTGCAGTCTCCCATCCTGAGCAAGCACAATGGCAAAAACTCCCTTTAAAAAGGAAGAAACCTCCAGCAGAACCAGGCTCAGGACAAGCAGCCATCTGTTTTGACTGGCTGGGTTTGAGAGGACAGATAGGAGAGACAAACAAAAACAGAATGGTAGGTCCAGATATAGGTGCAGGTGTACCTGATAGACAAAAACACATACTATACCATACCATACCATACCAATTTATTTATAGAACACTTAAAACAGCAACAAGGCCAACCAAAGTGTTGTACAAGAGAAACAAACAAGCACAGCAGACAGGAAAACATAAAATAAAAATATAGATATAAATAGCGGTGGATAATAACGAAATGGCCAACACTGTAGACTACAGACAGGATCAAAACAAATCACACTGTGTCAAAGGCAAGGGAATAAAAGTGGGTTTTCAGGCGAGACTTAAAGACTGTGAGTGTGGGAGCCTGCCTGACACACAGTGGCAACTCATTCCACAGTCTTGGACCTGCAACAGAAAAAGCCCAGTCACCTCTGAGCTTGCAATGGCTTTCTGGAACTGAAAGGAGCATCTGGTCTGCTGACCTCAGAAAGCCATGAGGGACATATGGCTGTAGAAAAACATGTCAAGGATAGAAAAAATAATTACAAATACAAAACAGGTTGAGAAGAATAAGTAAAGACAGTGGCATAGGGAAAATTTTGATTTATTAAGCATAAACATTGATGTCTTGAACCACTTTAGCTGTTGCAGCTTGGGAGAAGTCAACAGGGGAGAGGACAGCTCCCAGAAACCATCTTATCACCAGCAAACTGGTTGGTCCACTGTAGGAGTGCACTGCTTAGTGGGGAAAACAGTTTGTATGGGACTTGTCGGATTGACGAAGCCCTTCGGATGGTGAGCGAAATGTCTCTCAACAAAAAAAAAGAAACTGTCCAGATGACCTGACTGAACATTGTTGTAACTGTTGACATGTACACTACAATTTGTGGCCTAAAATATTGAAATAATTAGTTTATTTTATGCTTATTTACTATTTAAAAAAACACTAGCTGTATATATTTTAATTATAGTCTGAGCATCCATGTTTTTCAAGTCAAAACTATGCCTTTCCTAATACAGTGTGTCAAAAACATTCGTTAATAAATGGCTGTCGAGCTGAAGGAGGACTCTTATCGAGCCTTGTTGGCTGATAAGACTTCACAGGAAGCTGAGGAGTATTGGCAAGCTATGCTGGCTGCAGCTCTGACTGTTGTTAAAGCACAACCTCAGAAGTGGGACCAGCTCTATACCCTCACTAAGGTCCACAAGAGGTCATGAAAGTTTGCCCATCCAGTCTAAATGTGTTTTGTGGACTTAGAGAAGTGGGGCATGCTCAGTGAGAATGGGATTGGGGGTCCATTGCTACGGGTCATCCAGTCCCTAAAAGGAAACCACTTTAAAAGTGATGCAAGACTCTGGTTTGCAATGCCAGCAGTAAGTCAGACCCCTAGGGTGGGAGTTGGACTCAGTCAGGGTTGCCCAATGTCACCAATTCTGTTCATAACTTTTCTTGGTGCAGCCAGGAGGAGGAGGGAGTCTGTTTTGGTGACCTCATGTTTCTGTCTGCTATTTGCAGATGAAGTGGTCCTGTTGGTGTAATCATGCTGTGATCTTCAGCTCTCACTGGAGCGGTTTGTGTGAAGCAGCTGGGATGGGGATCAGTACCTCAAAATCTGAGTCCCTGGTCCATGGTTGTAAAAGGGTAAATTGCCCTCTCCGGGGTTGGGGGTAAGGTGCTACCTCAAGTGGCAGAGTTCAAGTATCTTTGGGTTTTGTTCTCGAGTGAGGGAGGGATGGAGCATGAGCTGTACAGATGCATTGGTGTAGCCTCTTCAGCATTGTAAACTCTCTGTTGGTCCGTTCTGGTGAAGAAGGAGCTGAGCGGTAAGGCTGTAAGCTGTTTATTGGTCAGTCTACATTTCTACCGTCATCTATGGCCAAGAACTCTAGGTAGTGACCGAAAGAATGAGGTTGTGGATACAGGAGGTAGAAATTATTTTCCTCTGCAGGGTAGCTGGACTCGCCCTTGGAGATAGAGTGAGAAGTTCAGTTATCCTGGAAAGACTCAGAGTAGAACCACTAAAAGATGGATGATTCTTACAAGAACTGCAAATATCACTCTCACATATCATGCAACTGTTCAAATACTTTTGAATTATCTTCTGTAGAGACATGACAGAGTTGTAGCCATTTTGATTAAAATCTCAAAGTGTCTGTAGTGGCCATTTGTGGTAATGCAAAACAAAAGATTAATTGTTGAAGATGATGCAACACCACTTATCATCAGTTCATGTCTTTATGGGCTCTTGACTTTAGTGCTGAAGGCATGGATGGTGAACCTGTAGTCCATCTGCTGCCAGCCATCTAGACATAGCCTGGGTAGACACGGGATGTTTAAGTGTGTTTAATACATGTGTCTGAATGGGTTTTTAGTATGAACCTCAAGACATCACCAAGGCCCTACAAAAAAATCAGTCATAAATTATTAAAGTCTTAGCTGTGTCTTCATCCAGAGTGAAGAGTGTCTAGAGGTTTGAACACAAAAGTTCAGAAACAAAATAAAAATAAATAAATAAATTCAATGAAGACTAAAAAGCTGTAAACTGTCACCAAAATATATATTTTAATTATTTATTGTTTAGAATTGTATAGATTGCATAAGCTTATTGCATATTATTGATAGAAACAGATAAAAAGTGAAATAGTTATCTGAACAATGATGCTGAGTAAATATTTTCACGACTTATTACTTCTATGGTTACAATTATCAACAACTACCTATCACAAAGCAAACAACTGGTTGCTTTGTGTATGAATGTTTTCTTCTTACATATTCTAATAAAAACATGCATCATCTGTAATGATAAGTAAATTGAGTAAAAAAGGTAACGGGATGATTTAATGAAGAATCTGAGAAGAAAGAGAAAACAAAGCTGAATAAAATATTTTTGTTTGACATTGTAATGAGCACAGGGAGTTGTGTGCGACTGATGAGGTTAAAAAAGCTTTTTTCAGTTTCAGCCTTTTTTCAAATTCTAATCATAATTATGTCAATATTCCTCCAAATGCAAACACTACCAAGCCTGACAGAAAGTAATATGGTGAAAGGCCATTAAAACTGAGGCACCCCTCCACCCCATCTCATCCACTGACACACACACGCCTGCACATACCTCCCAACTCGCCTTCCCCCCACTCAATAAGACTTTTGGCAGACCTGAGCTGTTGTAATTGGCAGTCGGCTTGCCGTACCGATAGACTCCCCTCAGTCCTGTGGGTCAAGAGTAATTTACTGAGCTGTTAAACACCACCAGTTTCTCTCTTTTTACTGTCGAGTCCCCCCACCCCACCCCTCGTTCTCTCCATCCGATATCCATACTGGAATTCCCATCCAGGCTGTATTACAAGGCAAGATGATGGCTTAATCCCTTGTTAATTAGGGACAACAACTCCAGCAGCTGAGGCTAAAGCAGAGAGCGAGGCAGGCTCTGGGGACATGGAGGCTCTGGCCAAGCTCGTGGCCCAGTCAGGAGAGCCCTGGCTTGTGCTCAGAGAGCTGGCAAGGGATGGAAAGGGGGTGGGTTGACGGGTTGCACTGGCTGACGATTGAAAGGGCCGTCTGCCTAATCCCCCACTGATGGCTCTTCTGGGCTAATGGAACCTGGACAACTGGGCAACTGGATTTTGCCCCTGGCTCAGGGCTAGTCTTCTCCACTTCTACTTCATCTGGGTCGGAGTGTCGTTGTGATTACGCTTGTTAACCAGAGAGTTTTGTTTCACTTGGCATGTGAACACCACACATAAATTACCTTTTTACTGGGATTTGTTTGACCCTTCATCTAATGCCAGGTTTTCCTGGAAGGTCACCTCATTTTCTTTTCATGACAGCTACAAATTATATTTCCCACAGTAAATACTGTGCAAAGCCTGAGTCTCACTCAGGAAAAAAAAAAAAAAAAAAAAAAAAAAACAAGAGTCCTAATCCATTTTATAATAGTCTAAGATACATTTTCTTGAGTTAAACTGTCTTGACTTAAATTTGTGAGGAAATGATTCTGAGGTAAATCAAGGCTGAGGACAGGCTGCGGGCAGTGGTAAGGGCAGCTGACTTGGGACTGGAAAGTCATCGTGTTGATTTCACACCATGCCCACTTGTCATGATGTCTTTGAGCAAGATACCTAACCCCCAACTGATCATCAGGTGCTTAAATATCTGTCTGCTGCTTCTCTTGAGTGTAACTCTCATGTGATGGGTCAAATACAGAGCACACGTTTCATAATTGTATGGGATCATGCATTGATGACAATACATCACAAAGCAAAAGAAGCAGAAATAAAAAAGACAGAAAGAAGGCTGTTGACAGTCAGTGGTATGAAAAATAAGGGGTAAAAAGAGAAAATGCATTTTGTGTTTCTTTTTCAGGTGGCAACAAAGCCCATCTATTTAGGCCTGGACTTCCATGGGCTAGGTGTACTGTTGGCTGAGTGCATTATAAATACAGTCAGCCTCTTTGCTGTACCCCCTTCCTGGAAGGCCCAGGCTCCTGGGGAGCTCCAAATACAAGGTAATTATCGAGCGCCCCACCGCCTGCTGATTCACTACCTGTGAGTCCAGCAACACTACAGAGGAGGATGGATGGAAAAGGAAAGGACATGAGTTGAGAATGTTTAAATGTGGAAGGGAAAATTGTGGTGGTAAGAATTTTTGGAGCTTGTCAGCTTAATGTCTGAACTCAAATAAACATGAGTTTTTTTTTTTTCTTGAAATGACAGTCTTGTGTGATCTATAGGAGTTAACAGATGTGTAGTACTTTGTGAAAAATACTTAGACAATTTAAAGGCATTAGTGAAAAACACACAGAGAGCCCATTCTCATGAAGGCAATAAAATCTGCAGATTCTGACAAACACTGTTCAAGGTAAAAAATTTTTTTTTTTTAACTTGTTGATGCTGCAAACTCTGACCAAAAATTTACCAGACTCTGATATCATAGGGTGTTTAATTCAGTTCAGTTAATTTTATTCAAATAGTGTCAATTCACAGTTGTCATTTCATGCATAATGTTCAAGTTTATGTTCAAGTTCAAGGTTCTTTATTGTCATTCGCATCACATGTGGTACATGACGTGGAACACAATTGTGTACTCAAGGTCCCAGTTACACCCACAAATAGCAAAAATATAAGATATAAAAAGAAACTGTATATAAGGATCTCAGATATACACTAAGATATGCGCTAAACAAAAGCTAAACAAATCGCTAAAAGATCTAATATATACGCTAAACACTAATAACGTAAAATACTATGGTATATTAAACTGCAGCCTGAACATGAGTCTGTAGTGAGTACATGGGTATGAATGAATGCAGCAGCATGAGATCAGCAGCATGGATAATCTTCAGCACATATAAATCACTTATCACAAATTAAAGTGGCATTATAGTGATTTTTCTTTTTTTTTCTTATAGTGATAATCCTAATTAGGGATTTATGAGTCTAACAGCTTCAAGGTAGAAGCTGTTCCTCAGTTTAGTGGTTCTACACTTAATGCTCTGCAACCTCCTGCTTGAGGAGAGCTGGGCAAAACATGTGTGTGCTGGGTGAGTGGGGTCTTTCATGATGCAGGTGGTCCTCTTCCTGGATCTGGAGGTGTATATGTCTGTGATGGGGATCTGGTGGGGAGACTGACTCCAACAGTCTTCTGTGCAGCCTTCACCACTCTCTGCAAAGCTTTTCTTTCTGCAGCTGTGCAGCCT
>NC_056498.1:80738928-80744104 GCF_014905685.2 Nematolebias whitei
ATGAAAGTTAATGGAATTACGGGACAAAGTCTCACCCAGGTCCACAATCTCACTCAGGATATTCATTTTATCACCTCAGGAAATCACCACGAGTGGGGTAGGTTCTTCATTTTTGACTCTCCTTATTCACAACTTATATTGGGTTACCCTTGGTTAAAGACTCACAACCCCGTGATTAACTGGGAGACAAAAAGAATTGAAAGATGGAGCTCTTTCTGTTTAAATAATTGCTTACGGTCAGCCATTTCTTCCTCATGTAAAAAGACAGAGGAGTTACCAGAATAATCTGATTTGTCCAATGTTCCTTCCGCATACCTTGACTTAAAAGCGGTATTTAGTAAATCTCAGGCACTATCTTTGTCTTCTCACAGACCGTATGACTGTGCCATTGATCTGCTGCCGGGAGCTCCCCTCCCCTCTAGCAGATTGTTTAACCTTTCAGGCCCAGAGAAAGAGACTATGAAAAATTATATAGAAGAGTCATTAAATTCCGGTATTATTAGCCCCTCTACTTCCCCTGTGGGAGCGGGATTTTTCTTTGTTTCTAAGAAGGATAAGACGTTAAGGCCCTGCATTGATTATAGAGGGCTTAACCAAATTACTGTTAAGAACAAGTACCCCCTGCCTCTGATCGACTCTATCTATGAGCAACTTCATTCAGCCACTATTTTCACAAAACTGGACCTTCGTAACGCCTATCATCTCGTGCGAATAAAAGAAAGAGATGAGTGGAAGACAGCCTTCAAGACCCCGTTAGGACATTTTGAATACCTGGTCATGCCATTTGGCCTCACCAATGCCCCAGCAGTTTTTCAGGCTTTAGTTAATGATGTTCTCCGTGATTTTCTGAACCAGTTTATCTTTGTGTATTTGGACAACATCCTCATTTACTCCACTGACCTGGTACAACACACCCATCATGTCAGGTCAGTTTTACAAAGACTTTTTGAAAATCAACTCTATGTGAAGGCTTGATATAGAAATTATTATTTTAATGCTTTTATGTCAATCTAGACCTATATTACACTTATTTAAACACACTTATACTCACTTTTGATGCAGCTTATCTGCTTATTCAGTCATTCCTGTGCTGCAGATGTGTTTTGAAGTAATTAAAGTTCTCTGGGGATGCTCTAGCCAGAAGATTGGGGCCCAATCTTAAGGTTACAGTGACCCAGGTTTTGAAGGACATGTTTATGAAACCATCGCTCTGTTGCACAGACTACTTTGATGAAGGAAAAACAGATTTAATTAAATCTGTTCTCCTGGCAATCATCAAAACTTGCTTTGATCTGCTCTCACGCGATCAGGGAAGCCTTTATAAGAAATGTATCAGACACAGAGAGTTAGAAGTCTTGCTCTGGACCAGCGCGCAGGTGCCAGGCAGTGTGATTGAGTTCTGTCATCGGATCGAAAGGCTTCCCGATCATTTTGTCACGGTGAGAGATACTCATATCAATTTGTGTGTTAAGAGTGTACATGACTCTTTTGCTTGGCTGTTTTTTTTTTCTTGTGGCAGATTAATAAATGACAAATATTATTCTAGCAAGTTACAGTCTGTGTGTCATTTTTTCCATCGTCTGAATATCTGTGCCGACCGTTTCACGAGCCCTTTTGATAAAGAATTTCATAATACAAGGCTGAAAAGTGTGAGTTCCACGTCTCCACGGTCTCATTTCTTGGTTTTATTTTTGAAGGAGGACAATATCGCACGGACCCCAACAAGGTTAAGGCAGTGGTGGATTGGCCCGTCCCGGAAAACCATAAGCAGCTGCAACGATTCCTGGGATTCGCCAATTTCTACAGGAGGTTCATTAAAGGATACAGTCAGGTGGCAGCTCACCTCTACACTACGGAGCTTCGGGTGGACTCCCGAAGCAGATTCAGCCTTCAACAAACTCAAGGATCTGTTCTCCTCTGCTCCTATTCTCTGCCACCCTGACCCCAAGAGACAGTTTATTTTGGAGGTGGATGCTTCCGATACAGGGGTGGGAGCTGTCCTGTCTCAGAGATGTAGAGAGGATAATAAGATACATCCCTGTGCTTTTTTTTCTAAACGTTTGTCTACGGCTGAACAGAATTATGATGTGGGAAATAGAGAACTCCTGGCCGTCAAGATGGCTCTAGAAGAATGGCGACATTGGTTAGAGGGCACCGATGTTCCATTTCTCATATGGACAGATCACAAAAACTTGATTTACATTCAAAATGCTAAACGTCTGAATCCTAGACAAGCAAGATGGTCCCTATTTTTCAATCGCTTTAACTTCTCTCTCACCTACAGACCCGGATCAAAAAATGTCAAACCAGATGCTTTGTCCCGCCAATTCTCAGCATCAGATGATGGTGAGAGGGAGGTCAGCATCATCCCTTCGTCCTGTGTGATCGGTGCACTCTCATGGCCTATCACTGAGGAGGTCTTGGAGGCTCAAAAGGCGGAACCGGATCCCAAGACCGGCCCCAAGGACAGGATGTTCGTACCCTCAGCGGTGAAGGCCCGCGTTCTCGATTGGGTTCACACCAACAAGTTGTCTTGCCATCCTGGAACCAACCGCATGATGGCTCTAATAAAGAGACACTTTTGGTGGCCCACTATGAGTCAAGACGTTAAAGAATTTGTCTCCGCCTGTCAGACCTGCAGCAGAAACAAGAGTGGACATAAACCACCCGCAGGCTTGCTTCAGCCCCTGCCTACTCCTAGTCGGCCGTGGTCTCATATCTCTTTGGACTTTGTCACCGGGTTACCTCCATCAGCAGGCCACACTGTCATCCTTACTATTATCGACAGGTTCTCTAAGGCTGTTCATCTCGTTCCCCTGACCAAGCTACCCTCCGCCTTAGAGACAGCCCAGTTGTTGGTACAACATGTTTTTCGTATTCATGGCATTCCTGCGGACGTGGTATCCGACAGGGGTCCACAGTTCGTTTCTCAGGTTTGGAAAGCATTTTGTAATTCTTTAGGTGCCTCGTCTAGTCTCACGTCTGGTTATCATCCCCAGTCTAACGGCCAATCTGAGAGATGCAACCATGAGATCGCAGGCTACCCTCCGGTGCATCATCCAGGAGAACCCATCTGCATGGTCTCAACACCTGGTCTGGGTAGAGTATGCCCACAACACGCATACCTCTTCTGCTACCGGGTTGTCTCCATTTGAGGCCTCCCTGGGTTATGCACCACCTCTCTTCCCCAACCAGGAAGTTGAGGTTGCTGTACCATCAGTACAGCACCATTTCAGACGCTGTAGACGCATCTGGCGTCAAACCAAGGCAGCGTTACTTCGCACCGTGGCTGCCACCAAGAGGATGGCAGATCGCCACCGTTCCAAGGCTCCATCCTATTCAGTTGGCCAAAAGGTGTGGTTGTCCACCAGGGACATTAATTTAAAGGACTATCCCAAAAAGTTGGCCCCTCGATTCATTGGTCCTTTTCCTGTTGTTAGAATCATTAACCCATCTGCTGTCAGGTTGAGTCTTCCTGCTTCAATGCGCATCCATCCAACCTTCCATGTTTCACAAATTAAACCTGTCCTAGAGAGCCCTCTGTGCCCTCCTGCCAACCTCCCTCCTCCCCCCCGTCTCATCGATAATCATCCTGCATTCTCAGTACGCCATATTCTGGATGTATGACGCAGGGGTAGGGGGTTCCAGTACTTAGTGGACTGGGAAGGATATGGACCGGAAGAACGGTCCTGGATTCCCAGATCCTTCATCCTGGACCCCAGTCTTATCACCAATTTTTTTAGAGATCACCCTGAAAAGCGCCAGCGATCGCCAGGAGGCGATTCTTGAGAGGGGGGTTCTGTAGGGTTTTGATATTTTCCTTCCTCCAGGTTCCTGAAGGCAGGGGCGGTGCTGATGAGCAGCTGCAGCTGAGGCCAGTTTCCTTAATTGATGCCAGGAGTACTTAAGACTCCAGTGGAGCTCCAGTCAGTGCTGGAGCATTGTTTGACCTGCCGGTACATATGCCTCCAGCCCTGTACAGTGCTTAAAGATTTAGATAGACTTACCTTGTTTTGTGTCCACGTTTTCAGAGTCTGGATGTACCGGATCCTGTCCTGTAATTCGAAGTATTGGAGAAGATCCTACGGAGATACTTACCTGTGCTTCCTGGTGCTCAGCTGCCTGAATTCGCCTTCCACCACTTGCCCTTGCAGTCTGCCTTCCCATCATCCTGGAAGGAGCAAAACCCTCCGCCATCCAACAGCCATACAAACTACCTGGACTGTAAGCCTTACTAAGAACCCAAACATTCAGTTGTTGGACCAAATCTCGTCCATGAATAATCCTCCTCCTCTGTCTTCACAGACCCTGAACCTGCTTGTAAATAGTTTATTTTCTCACTGTAAATAAACATTTTCAATTACAGTTGAGTCTGGTTCTGTTCTCCTCTCAGTTTGTTCACCTGGGTAACTCCACATTATAACAGAATGCTCCAGCCAGAAATCACCCAGAACATGACTGAGAGAGAACAGTCCCAACTCTCCCTGTCCTCGCAGGCAAAACGCATTGACAACCATGATGCGACCTTGCAACAGATCCTGGAACTACAGAAGAGTAATCAATCCAACCTCCAGGATATGGGAGGTATGGTTTTTGCCTTTTCTCAAAAAGTTTCTACACTGTTACCTACGTCCCGAAGTGTTCCACCAGAGAACCCCAATCCTCAAGTCGCAACCAGAGTCATCGACACCCAGCCCAGTGAGATAATTTTCAGACCGTCTCATTATTTTTCTGGTGATCCCGATCACTGTGGTGGTTTTCTTCTGCAGTGTCGCTTGGCTTTTAATCGAGCTCCTAAGACTTATGCTTCAGACACTTCCAAGATAACATACATTATAAATCAATTAAAGGGGGATGCGCTTCGATGGGCCAACACCCACCTGTCAACTCGATCTGTCGAGACTCTAACTTTTGCCTGTTTTCTGAAAGATTTTGAACTTGTGTTTGATCATCCGCTCCAGCAGGAGGAAGCAGTGAAGCGCCTCCTGACATTACGGCAAGGCAGAAGGTCCGTCGCCGAACACACTCTCGAGTTCCGGATTACTGCAGCCCAAACAAAGTGGGATGAGTTGGCTTTAAGAGGTACCTTTCTTCATTCATTGTCCGATTACATTAAAGATCAGATTGCCGCTCGAGACGAACCCAATAGTTTGGACGATTTAATAAAATTGGCCAC
>NC_056498.1:80744204-80748525 GCF_014905685.2 Nematolebias whitei
CTGTTCTCCTCTCAGTTTGTTCACCTGGGTAACTCCACATTATAACATCTACTAGATCTCTACAAAGCTAATTGAATAAATCATTCTATAGGGACTAATCAGTGCTTTATCACATTCATACATATGATGTGCTTTCTTGAGTCAAGTCAAGTCAACTTTTTTAATAGAGCACATTTTAAACAGAACTTGTTATCAAAGTGATTAACAACAACAACAACAATCAATGGGAGTAAAATTAAAGAGAAAAAATACAATACACCAATAATAATAACTGAAGAATTAATAAAAAGCATTTAAAACATAGGATCACAGAACAAAAAACACTAAATCAATTTACACTGTGTGAAATGCCTGTGAGAACAGATGTGTTTTTAGCAGGGATTTGAAGTGAGAAAGGGAGGTGGCCTGCCTGATGTTGGGGGGCAGGTTGTTCCAGAGTTTGGGGCCCATGACTGAAAAAGCCCGACCTCCTCTGAGCTTCAGTCTTGTTTTTGGAACAGCCAAAAGCAGCTGATCGGATGATCTCAGGGCCCGAGAGGGAACGTAAGGTTCCAGTAGCTCAGAGAGGTAAAGGGGTGCGAGGCCATTTAAGCATTTGAAGGTCAACGGAAGAATTTTAAAAACTATCCTCGTATGAACAGGGAGCCAATGAAGGGAGGACAGAACTGGTGTAATATGTTTAGACCTACGAGTTCCGGTTAAAAGCCGAGCAGCAGCATTCTGAATGAGCTGAAGACGTGAAATGGAGGCCTGGCTGACCCCAGCATAGAGTGCATTGCAATAGTCTAATCGGGTCATGACAAAAGCGTGGACTAGTTTCTCAAGGTCGGGTCTGGACAACACTGGCTTGAGCTTAGCTACCTGTCTTAGTTGGAAGAAGCTTTTCTGCAGAACAGAGTTAATTTGTTTGTCAAACTTGAAGTCAGAGTCTAAAACCATCCCGAGATTTTTACCAGACTGCTTAAGATATGGCTGAAGAGAGTCCAGGTTGACAGGACCAGTGGTGCCAGCTGAGCTAGGGCTAAAGACAATGACTTCAGTCTTCTCATCGTTGAAACTTAAGAAATTTGAAGCCATCCAGGCCTTAATGTCATCTAGACATTTTAACAGTGGGTGAATGGAACAAACGCTGGTTTCACAGGCAGGTAGATCTGACGGTCATCAGCATAACAATGGAATGAAAGACCATGTTTCCTCAGGATGGACCCCAGTGGGAGCAAATAAAGTGAGAACAGAAGAGGTCCAAGAATCTAACCCTGTGGGACCCCGCAAGAAAGAGGTAATGAGGCAGATACATTATTACCAACCTTGACACAAAAACTCCTGCCACTCAGGTATGAGGGAACCATTCTAATGCAGCAACTGTGATCCCAACCCACTGTTCCAGACGTGATATAAGGATACTATGGTCAACAGTATCAAAAGCAGCAGTAAAGTCCAGGAGCACAAGTACCACAAATTGACCAGAATCATTTGACATCATAATATCGTTACAAACCCTCACTAATGCTGTTTCAGTGCTGTGGAGTTGCTTAAAACCAGACTGAAAAATCTCAAAGATTCTGTTCTCATTCAAAAACTTGTTTAATTGAATGAAAACTATTTTCTCCAGGATTTTGAACAGGAAGGGAAGTTTTGAGATTGGTCTGAAATTTGAGCAAGTCGAAGCAGTTTGAGCAGGCTAGTAGTGTTGTTGCCCCATCTGAGGTTGTCATTCAGGTGCACACCCAAGTACTTGTAGCTGGAGACCACTTCCACTGCAGATCCTATCTTCTTGCACCAGCTCTCCAGGTGTTCCACCTCCTGCCTGTAGCTGAATGGCAGTGAGGTTTTTGACTCAAATATTAAAATCTTATTTGAGGGTGAGAAAATGCCTGAGTAATGGAGAAGAAGTGTGCTGGTGCTCATTTTTAAGAACAAAGGTGATGTACATAATTGTAACAACTACAGGGAAATAAGTTGTTGAGCCACCAAATAAAGATCTGGGAGAGAGTTGTGGAAGCTAGACTTAGACGAGAGATGACTATTTGTGAACAGCGGTTTGGTTTCATGTCAAGAAAGAGCATCACAGATGCCCTCTTTGCTTTGAGGATGCTGATGGAGAAGTACAGAAAGGGTCAGAAAGAACTCCACTGTGTCTTTGTGGATTTAGAAAAAGCATATGACAGGGTGCTGAGGGAGTAGGTGTGGTATTGCATGAGGAAATCTGGAGTAGCAGAGACATATGTTAGACTGGTACAGGACTTATATGAGGACAGCAGGACAGTGGTAAGATGTCCTGTAGGGGTGACAGATAGCTTCAAGGTGGAGGTGGGATTGCATCAAGGAATGGCTCTGAGCCCCTTCTTATTTGCTCTGGTGATGGACTGACTAAAAGATGAGGTCAGGCAGAAATCCCCATGGACTATGATGTTTGCCGATGATATTGTGATCTGTGGTGAGAACAGGGAAGAGGTGGAAGAGAACTTAGAGAGGTAGAGGTATGCACTTGAAAGAAGAGGAATGAAAGTCAGATGTAGTTAGATAAAATACATGTGTGTGAATGAGAGGGAGGCCGGTGGAACAGTGAGCCTACAAGGAGCAGAGGTCACAAAGGTGCAGAACTTCAAGTACTTGAGGTCCACTGTCCAGTAAAATGGGGAGTGTGGTAAAGAGGTGAAAAAGAAAGTCCAGGCAGGATGCAGTAGATGGAGAAAAGTTTCGGGAGTGATGTGCAACAATAGGGTGTCAGCAAAGTTCAAAGGAAAAGTTTACAAGACAGTGGTGAGACCAGCTGTGTTGCATGGTCTGAAGACAGTGGCATTGACAAAAAGACTGGAGAACAAAATGCAAGTAGCAGAAATGAAGATATTGAGATTCTCCTTAGGAGTGACCAGAAAGGATAAGATTAGGAATGAGGTCATCAGAGGTACAGCACAGGTTGAACAACAGGGAGATAAAGTTAGAGAGGCCAGACTGAGATTGTGTGGCCGTGTCCAGAGGAGGGACAGTGGGTATATTGGTAGAAGGATGTTAGAAATGCACCTGCCAGTAAAAAGACAAAGAGGAAGGCCAAAGATGAGATATATACGGATGCAGTTAGAGAGGAAATGTAGGTAGTTGGAGTAAAAATAGAGGATGCAGAGGACAGAGTGAGATGGAGGATGATGACTCGCTGTGGCAACCCCTGAACAGGGAAAAGCTGAAAGAAGAAGAAGATATGGCAAGGTAAATGACTACAACCACCAATACCAACATACTTAAGAGGAATGCTGGGCCTGATCAGATCATTTTGGATTCATAGGAGCCTAGATGTGAGTAGCAATAGAGGAAAGTGTACACAGTTTATAGAAAATTAATTGAATTTACTGATTCAACTAATATATCCAAGTTTGCATATATAACAAGAATAAACAAAATTACCCGCTTGTTGAAAAATTAAGAATAAAAAAAAATAGAATAAAAGAAAAGTATAAAGTAACCCAGTCTCTTTAGTCTTTTGGTTCTTTCAATTTTTCTGTCAACGTTCATTCAATGTCTCATTTATTGTGACCAGTTGGGTCACTGTCTGCCAGTTTGTTTGATCACTTGGGCTGGGATTCGCCATCCAGTTCTGGAAAGGTGATCCTGTCTTCTATGCAGCACATTGAGACACACAGCTGTAGCTTAATCAGAAAGAATAGTAGCAAGTGCATAAAAATACTAGCAGGTGCTCATAGAAATTAACTTTACATTGATAACAGCACTATGATATTAATTAGCGTCATAAAGCATGGGCTAATAAAACAATAAGTGCAAAAACACTATAACATATACAATAGTTATATACAACCCTTAAAGCACAGTTTTATTTTTTTACTGATTTCTAGTAATGACAGTTTTAGCCACTTTTCAGGGCATTTTCAGTGCTAAAATGCGAACAGAGCACCAATGCTACACGATGCTATAATGGGGATTTCCGGACTTCACTGTGCTCATACCCGAAGCTCTCTAGACTTTAATAGACATGAAAATAATATTTTGAACAATATATCTTGCAGAGTGGGTTTAGGGTTGTTTATTCTTACCAATTTCCAAGTTTCTCAAGCTAGTTTTCGAGGAAAATTGTGGAAGTAACCAGTAGCGTGGACCTCTCTCAAGCCGTGTCTGAGCAGCATCTCTGCACTGCGCATCAGAAGAGGCGGGACAATCAACCTTATTGGCTGTGTGAAATCAGACCAGCTGATGGCAGCTATTTGTTGTCCGGTCCACCACTAAAACTTATAGTACTAAAAGTGTATTACACAGGTTTTAAGGATTTTCAATTATACACATATATATATATATATATATATATATATAT
>NC_056498.1:80748625-80756819 GCF_014905685.2 Nematolebias whitei
TTAACAATGTTCTAGACTCTTAAACCTACATAATTTTTAAAAACATACGTACAGTACTGTACAGTGTACTGCAAAATTTTATATGGGTACTCACCAGATTTGCAGACCAGCAGCTCGGTTCGGGTCAGGCTCGGTTCCGGTTTGGCAGACGAAGCCCACCGCCCCATCCAGTTTGATGTGTGCATGGATAATTAAGTTTCAGAAAGCTTCCGGATTATTTGCAACTTTCCGGCCAGTACTGTGAGCTTAATAGATCGATCCTTATTTCAGACTTTGCGTTACAAAACTTTCCCTCCATTTCGGCAGAAAGCCGTGGCCGGAAGAACTGTTGACTTCTGGGCCGTGTAGTTCTTTTGACCTGTGTTACAGTGTAGACTTATTGAAAGAAAACTACAAAATGGAAGCAATTGTCCAAAGTTTTTTTTCATTAACTTTTTATCCTGTACCGTCCCAATCACGTGAGTAATACTAAAGTTGACAATCATGTGTCATGTACTATCTTACTTGGAAAAACTGCAAAAGAGCAAGTCCACGAAAGTCGAACCGCAAAATATTTACTATTGTAATGCATTAGAGAACAGTGACTTAGATGATCTGGTTGATAATTTTACAACTTCAATGCAAACTTCACTTAATAAAATTGCTCTGCTGAAAAAGAAAGTAATCAGTCAGAGAATGCTGGCTCCTTTCTACAATTCTGAGTTACGCATTTTAAGAGGATCTGCGGTGGAAGTGGTCTCCAGCAACAAATACTTGGGTGTACACCTGAATGACAACCTCAGCTGGGGCAACATCACCACCAGCCTGATCAAGAAAGCTCATCAGAGACTCTACTTCCTCAGGCAGCTGAGACAAGCTGGTCTGGGAAGCTCAGTCCTCACCTTCTACAGGTGTGCAGTGGAGAGCATCCTGTGCTCCAGTATCAACGTATGGCATGGAGGCTGCACAGCTGCAGACAGAAAAGCTTTGCAGAGAGTGGTGAAGGCTGCACAGAAGACTGTTGGAGTCAGTCTCCCCACCATCACAGACATTCACACCTCTAAATTCAGGAAAAGGGCCAACTGCATCATGAAGGACCCCACTCACCACGCACACACACTTTTTGTCCCACTCCCCTCAGGAAGGAGGTTAAGGAGCATTAAGTGTAGAACCACAAGACCGAGGAACAGCTTCTACCCTGAGGCTGTTGGACTCATGAATCTCTAACCAGAATAGTCACTGTAAAAAATCACATCATGCTACTGCTGATCTGTTTCATGTTGCTGCTGATCTGTTTTATGTTGCTATGTTCATGCGTGCACATCTGCTCACACAGACTCAGGGAGGTGTCCAGGAGGCATTCTAAACAGATGCCCGAGCCACCTCAACTGGCTCCTCTCAACGTGGAGAAGCAGCGGCTCTACTCTGAGTCCCTCCCAGATGATTGAGCTTTTCACCCTATCTCTAAGGGAGAGCCCCAGACACCCTGCGGAGAAAACTCATTTTGGCCGCTTGTATCCAAGATATCATTCTTTCGGTCACAACCCAAAGCTCATGACCATAGATGAGGGTAGGAACGTAGATCGATCTGTAAATTGAGAGCTTCGCCTTTTGACTCAGCTCTCTTTTCACCATGACAGACATGTACAGCGCTTGCTCCACTGCAGACGCTGCACCTATCCGCCTATCGATCTCACGCTCCATTTTTCCCTCATTCGTGAACAAGACCCCAAGATACTTAAACTCCTCCACTTGGGGTAGGACCTCCTCCCTGACTCAGAGAGGGCACTCTACCCTTTTCCGGCTCAAGACCATGTCCTCGGATTTGGAGGAACTGATCTTCATCCCGGCCGCGTTGCACTCGGCTGCAAACCGCTCCAGCGAAAGCTGTAGATCACAATCTGATGAAGCCAATAGGACCACATCATCTGCAAAAAGCAGAGACACAATCCTAAGGCCACCAAAACGGATCCCCTTAACACCTTGGCTGCACCTAGAAATTCTGTCCATAAAAGTTATGAACAGAATCGGTGACAAAGGGCAACCTTGGCGGAGTCCAACTCTCACAGGGAACAAGCCCGACTTGCTGCCGGCAATGCAGACCAGGCTCTGACACCAGTCATACAGGGACCTAACAGCCCGTATCAAAGGGCCCGGTACCCCATACCCCCAGAGTACCCCCCACAGGGTTCCCCAAGGGACGCAGTCGAACGCCTTCTCCAAGTCCACAAAGCACATGTAGACTGGTTGGGCAAACTCCCACGTACCCTCCAGGACCCTGCTGAGAGTGTAGAGCTGGTCCAGTGTTCCACGACCAGGACGAAAACCGCACTGCTCCTCCTGAATCCGAGGTTCGACTATTCGATGGACCCTCGTCTCCAGAACCCCCGAATAGACCTTACCAGGGAGGCTTAAGAGCGTGATTCCCCTGTAGTTGGAACACACTCTACAGTCCCCCTTTTTGAATAGGGGGACCACCACCCCGGTCTGTCAATCCACGGGAACTTCTCCCGATGTCCACGCAATATTGCAGAGTTGCGTAAGCCAACACAACCCTACAACATCCAGAGCCTTAAGGAACTCCGGGCAAATATCATCCACCCCTGGGGCCCTGCCACCGAGGAGCTTTTTAACCACCTCGGTGACCTCAGCACCAGAGATTGGATGGCTCGACCCAGAGTCCCCAGGCTCCGCTTCCTCAGTGGAAGACGTGCCGGTGGGATTGAGGAGGTCTTCAAAGTATTCTGCCCACCGACCCACAACATCCCAAGTTGAGGTCAGCAGCACACCACTCCCACTATAAACAGTGTTGGTGGTGTACCGCTTTCACCCCCTGAGATGCTGGATGGTGGACCAGAATCGCCTCGAAGCTGTGCGGAAGTCATTTTCCATGGCCTCTCCGAACTCTTCCCATGCCCGTGTTTTTGCCTCAGTGACCACCCGAGCCGCATGTCGCTTGGACTGCCAGTACCCACCAGATGTTTCTGAGGTCCCACAGGCCAAAAAGGCCCGATAGGACTCCTTCTTCAGCCTGACAGCCTCTCTCACCGACGGTGTCCACCATCGGGTTCGAGGGTTGCCGCCATGACAGGCACTGACAACTTTGCAGCCTCAGCTCCGGTAAGCTGTCTCGACAATAGAGGTACGGAACATGGTCCACTCAGACTCAATGTCCCCACCTCCCCCGGAACGTGTTCTAAGTTCTCCTGGAGGTGGGAGTTAAAACTCCGTCTCACAGGAGACTCTGCCAGACATTCCCAGCAAACCCTCACAATACGTTTGGGTCTGCCAGGTCTGACCGGCATCCTCCCCCACCATCGGAGCCAACTCACCACCAGGTAGTGATCAGTGGACAGCTTCTCACCTCTCTTCACCCGAGTGTCCAAGACATGTGGCCGCAGATCAGATGAGACGATGACAAAGTCGATTATCGAACTGCGGTCTAGGGTGTCCTGGTGCCAAGAGCACATATGGATACACTTATGCCTGAAAAAGGTGTTTGTTATTGACAATCCATGACGAGCACAGAAGTCCAACAACAGAACACCACTCGAGTTCAGATTAGGGGGGCCGTTCCTCCCAACCACACCCCTCCAGGTTTCACTGTCATTGTCCACATGAGCATTGAAGTCCCCCAGCAGAACAAGGGAGTCCCCAGGAGGTGCACTTTCCAGTACCCCCTCCAAGGACTCCAAAAAGGGTGGATAATCGGAACTGCCGTTTGGTGCATAAGCACAAACGACAATCAGAACCCGTCCCCCCACACGTAGGCGGAGGGAGGCCACCCTCTCATTCACCGGGGTGAACCCCAACACACAGGCACCAAGTTGGGGGGCAATAAGTATGCCCACTCCTGCTCGGCACCTCTCACCAGGGGCAACTCCAGAGTGGAAGAGTGTCCAGCCCCTCTCAAGGAAACTGGTTCCAGTCTGTGTGTGTACCTGTTAAAAAAATCTATCATGTACTGTTGCATTAATTTTATTAAAACGTTCTGGAACTTATTGTTGGATGCACATCTACATATGATTAACATTTAGAGAAAACTTGAATTAAGGGGATTATTGCAGTCAACTTATTTTAGAAAACACAAAATACTTATTTAGTCAAGCTTTTACAAACGTTGATCTAAAATTTGGTGTAGTTGTAGCTGAAAGTAATTCACAGCACATACTACAAGTGCTACAAGTGCAAGATATTTGCTTAAAACTTTACAATTACCTTTAGATGTCAACCTTGCTTTTCTGTATAAAAACATCTCATCAAACACTAGAGATATTTTAATCAACTTTTAGAAAGCAATCGTTGGCCCCCACAACTAATTTAATAGATCTAAGCCTAAATTGACTATAACTCAGTCCATTTTACAAATATTGAGGTAAAATGACATACCCTGAGTTTGTCATTGTGCAAAACAAGGTTAACTAAGTGTGGGTGTTCACACTCTGTTTGCCACATTGAGTTAAAAACTCTCATGTAAAGACTCCGTTAGCAAAAGGACATTTTTAAACTAAAAAGCAGCGCTCATTGCATTTCCTGCATATTTATTTTCTCAAGTTGCTGCAACTATTTTTCGTTCAAAAAGAGCAACATTCTGATGCATTACAAAATTCCGACATTTTTTAAAACCCGTGAAGCCATCACGATGACGTCACATATTTTTGGTTGTAATGGCGGGTGTCCGACATTGAGTTTTCGTTTCTCTCTCTCGTGGTTTGTTCATTCATTCAACCTTTATTTATACCGAATAGTCTAGTTTAGTGTTTAAGAGGTGAAGTCAGGCGCACGAACGATCAGAAACGCTGCGTTTTCTACTTGTTTTTGCTCTGAAGCGCGTTATTTAACCGGAAGTTGACAGCTGGGAGGGACAAACCGTGAAAATGGAGAGTTCATTAGTTAAAGACAATCCGCTGCTTTTACCGCTGAACAAGGAGAAAACGGCCTTTGACGGATTTATCACGGTCCAGGTAACGTTTTATATTACTAAAATTACTGTTTTACCTGTATGTGTAAAGCGTGTTCATTTGTTGTGTTAACAAACTAACATCTCAACAAACACTGGTCTTAGTTGTTTCCAGCAAGTAACCCTTGGATGTACATTTTCGACTAACTTAGGAATGCTGGTGAAGGTTCTCAGTCATCCAGGTCATAGTAAATCCATAAAAAGGTTTAAAAACAACATAAGTTGGACTTATATTCTGAAGATGGAGTGTGTGGAGTTCGAAGTCTAGTTGCTGCAGGTCAGGCATCCTCAGATTCTGAAGCCTTAAATCCAGAGAGCTCCATTACAACATTTACGACTGGGCTGTATTTGCGCATGCGCGGCTGTGGGCCCCGTTTAAAGGCGAATAACATACAACAAAAGCAACATTTCAGCTAGATTTTATAACTTTGATTCCACACATTTAAAGCATGTTTCTCACCATGTTTGTGTAAAGTCAGCTGTGGGGTTTTTAAAGACATGTCAACTTCAATGGACCTTAACACACAGCGTCAGGTCTGTGTGTTTATAGACAAATTAAATACAAAAACAACATTATAACAAGACTTTTTAAAAACTTGTGTTTAACACTATGTCAGAATCAGAGATTCTTTATTGTCGTGGTGCGAACGAAATTATGTACACAGGGTCCCAGTTACATCCAACAATAAAATGTAAAAGAAAAACAATGATAACATCTAAGATATGAACTAAGAAAAACATCAACTAAATATACACTAAGCACTAATAGCATAAAAAACATTACGTCAAAAAGCAGCACGAACATGAGCATGAGTCTGTGTGAGCAGATGAGCACGCATGAACACATCAACATGAAACAGATCAGCAGCAACATTGAAACAGATCAGCAGCAACATGATGTGATTTTTCACAATGATTATTCTGGTTAGAGATTCATGAGTCTAACAGCTGTGATGGACTTGCGACCCGTCCAGGGTGTACCCCGCCCCTCGCACAGTGATTGCTGGACATGGGCACCAGCGACCCCCCTGACCCAAAATGGAACAAGCGGGTAAAGATAATGGATGGATGGATGGAGTCTAACAGCTTCAGGGTAGAAGCTGTTCCTCAGTCTAGTGGTTCTACACTTAATGTTCTCAACCTCCTTCCTGAGGGGAGCGGGGCAAAAGGTTTGTGTGCTGAGTGAGTGGGGTCCTTCATGATGCAGGTGACCCTCTTCCTGCATCTGGATGTGTAAATGTCTGTGATGGTGGGGAGGCTGACTCCAACATCTTCTGTGCAGCCTTCACCACTCTCTGCAAAGCTTTCCTTTCTGCAGCTGTGCAGCCTCCATGCCACATGTTGATGCTGGAGCACAGGATGCTCTCCACTGCACACCTGTAGAAGGAGGTGAGGACTGAGCTTCCCAGACCAGCTCGCCTCGGCCGCCTGAGGAAGTAGAGTCTCTGATGAGCTTTCTTGATCAGGCTGGTGGTGTTGTTGCCCCAGCTGAGGTTGTTGTTCATGTGTACACCCAAGTACTTGTAGCTGGAGACCATTTCCACCACAGATCCTCTCATGTTCAGGGGGGTGTAGGTGTGTTTGTTCCTTCTGAAGTCCACAACCATTTCCTTCGTCTTCTTCACATTGATGTGAAGTAGGAATGCGCAATATAAACGGTATATGGTAGAAACGATAGAAATTTAGCCTACGACAGAGATCTGACTTCTACCGGCTAACCGCAGTAATGCTGTGTCTGAAGTAAAATCAGAGTTGTCAGTTTAATCGTTACTTTTTTAGTTGAAAACTGTGCGTAAGTGGTGTTAAAGTCTTTTCTTCGAGGGCTAAGTAGCGAAGCTACAAGCTAACTACGCCCGGCTTGCCGTAGTGTTGTCGTATTCTGACGCATGCGCAACACGCTGTGTTCCGTCAAAAGTTTTTTTAGGTTTTTTTTTTTCCCTCGAAAGTTAAAGTAAGTGTTGGATAGCTTTAGAGAAACCTGCTCTCTGATCTGTGAAAAAAAACGCTGTGTTGTGTGTTTTTACTGCGAAACCCTCTGGTCAAAGCCACAGACTCATTTTGTGTCAGCCCTTCATTAAAGTGGAAAGAGGCCCCAACTAGAGGTTTGGAGGATGAAGTGTTTTCAGTGTAAAATGCTGTTCTGTTGCTGTTCATTTCTTAATTAAGACTGGAAACTGTTAAGAGTTAACAACATATTTTTTAGTTTAAAACATATGGCGAAAACTACATTTGATATCTTTTGCACTGTTTTGCACTACGAGAAAGAAGCCCAATACTTGATTTGTTATTTAAAAACTCTCTGGACCTAGTTGTGGAATTTTCTTAATTCAAAACATATGATGGCAAAAGAACACCCTATGCTTTTTTTTTTTAGCAAGTTTTATACCAAAAACATATTGCGATATATATCGTTAACAATACATATCGTGATATGAATTTTGTGCCATATTGCACATTCCTAATGTGAAGGTTATTCTCTTTGCACCAGCTCTCCAGGTGTTCCACCTCTTGCGTGTAGCTGGACTCATCATTGCTTGTGATGCATCCCACCACCGCTGTATCATCTGCAAACTTTACAATATGACAGCCTGGATGGGTAGCTGCACAATCATATGTGAGCAGAGTAAACAGGAGAGGGCTCAACACACATCCCTGAGGAGAGCCAGTGCTGAGGGTTATGGTGGAGGAGGAGAAGTTGTGGATCCTCACGGACTGTGGTGTGTTTGTTAAGAAGTCTAGTACCCGGTTGCAAATGGAGGGGCTTAGTCCTAGTGTGGATAGTTTGTCCATCAGGGTTTGGGGGATCATGGTGATGAAGGCAGATGTGAAGTCCACAAAGAGCATACGGATGTAAGTTTTTCTGCTCCAGGTGGTTGAGCGCAGTGTGGACCACAGAGGAGATGGCATCCTTTGTTGATCGGTTCTCACGGTATGCATACTGATGAGGGTCCTCGTTGATGTTGATGGTTGTTTTGATGTGAGTCATGACCCGTTTTTCGAAGCATTTAGCGACTATCGGGGTGAGGGCCACTGGCCGATAGTCATTCAGACCAGTCACTGTAGAGCTTTTTGGGACTGGGATGATGGTGGCATCTTCAGGCAGGTGGGAACTGTCTCCAGGGTAAGTGAGGTGTTAAAGATGTCTGCCAGCACCTCACAGAGCTGATCGGCACATTCTTTAAACACTTTTCCGGGGATGTTGTCTGGGCCAGTTGCTTTGTGCGGATTAATCCTCCTGAAGGTACTCCTTACTTC
>NC_056498.1:80756919-80758511 GCF_014905685.2 Nematolebias whitei
GCAGCACTGTGGCTAACAGCTAACAAACTTTTCATCTAAACATGTCCACTGTGTGGAAGTATTTTACAGTAGAAACACCACAAAACAAGACAGCAACGTGCAATGTCTGCAGAGCCATTGCGCCACATTAAACCACGTTAAAGTTAGTTTTACGATGGACATTCGAGCTCCATGGCTTCAGCGGGGCGCTGCTCTTTGCTCAACCGGATAGAGACGACTGGACCCCGGCCAGCCGCGTCCAATCTGCCCCGCTCAGTCTGCCCGTCTCTGAGGAGGGACAGACTGAGCGCAGCTGCCCCAAATCAGGCTGCCTGCTTCGGATTGAAGAAGAAGAAGACATTGTTGAAACCACGGAGCTCAAATGTTTACAGAGAAGTTGTTAAACTTCATCATAATTAATGACCAACCACTGTCAGTTGTAGAAAACGAAGGATTTCACAGTTTGATACTTGCAGCCAAGATATAGTTTACCCTCCAGGAGATATTTATCAGTACAACAGTAGACAATCATAAAAAAACATTTAAATTGAAAATTATATTAAAAACAAAAACAGCTACATTATAAAGTGATGTAAAATACTAAAAACAGGAACATGCCTGTTGGTTTAGGCCATGGACTTAGCAGGAGTTTGAAGCCATTTAACATTTTATTTTATTTAATTCATTCATTTAATTTTTTTTATTATATAAATCATGAAAAAGAAAACATTGAATGAAAAGAGTGCAGAAAGAAGAAAAAAAAATTATATCTGCCCCTTATTTAAAAAAAAAAAAAAAGGTTGTTGGTTCAAATTCCAGCCTGGGAACTTTCTGGGTGGAGATTGCATGTTCTCTCCGTGCATGCGTGGGTTTTCTCCGGGTGCTCCGGTTTCCTCCCACAGTCCAAAAAACATGCATGTTAGGCTGATTGATAACTCTAAATTGTCCCTAGGTGTGAGTGAGAGCGTGAATAGTTGTTTGTCTCTATGTGGCCCTGTGATGGACTTGCGACCCGTCCAGGGTGTACCCCGCCCCTCGCACAGTGACTGCTGGACATGGGCACCAGCGACCCCCGTGACCCAAAATGGAATAAACGGGTAAAGATAATGGATGGATGGATGGATGGGCACCAGTGGCCCCGCAACCCGAAAAGAAAGAAGTAGGTAAAAGATAATAGATGGATGGACAGATCCAAAATCCAAAATCTGATCAGAATAGGGGGCCAGGTCCTGCTGGAAGATGAAATCTGCATCTCCATACAGATCCTCAGCAGAAGGAATCATGAAGGCCTCTAAAACATTCTGGTAGACTGTTGCAGTGACCTTGGATTTAAGAAAGCAGAGTTTACCAACACCTGCACCAGACATTGCACCCCAAATCATGACTGACTGTGGATATTTCACACTGGACCTCAAGCAGTATGGGTTCTATTCCTCACCCTTCTTCCTCCAAACCCTTGGACCACGATTTACGAATGAAAGACACACTTTACTTTCATCAGAAACATATATGTTGGCTCAGGTTCAGAAGTGGCTTGACCCAAGAAACCCGACAGTTGTATGCATTTCCATGATATTCCAATTTTTTGGAAAGGGTCTGTATATATATATATA
>NC_056498.1:80758611-80761867 GCF_014905685.2 Nematolebias whitei
TATATAATTATTTATTTATTTATTTATTTTTAAGAATATATATAATAAGGCAAGATACCTTACTTTAAGATACAGATTTCAACTTGTATTTATACAGGTTAATCCTATTGAGCGTTGGGGACTCATTTACAAGAGAGACCTGATTTTAACAAAGTATGATGACAACAGTGGACAACAACGACAAAAATTGACAATTGAAAAAGATGCATAAAATGTATTTATTTATTTTTAACAAGTGAAATAAAATGGTAATTAATAGGATAATTAAAAGGAAAAGTAGCAACAACAACAAAAAAAAAAAACAGCTAGATTGTAGGGCGGAGTAGAATACTAAAAACAGGAACATGTCTGCATTAGTTATATTGGAGTTACTTGGAGATACTAAATTTGGAGATACTATAACTAGTTGTTCATAGAGGATTGTGAAAGCATAATCAGTGTAAAAAGTACATGCCTTCATTACTATTATCTGTTAAGTGTAGGTTAAGGTTTGACCTCATGCATTGTCAGAACTATAAATAATATTTTAGATGATGTATTTCTTTAAACAGTCACTAATTCCATTCTCTCCCATTTCGTATCATTGCCACTGACAGTTTATCTTTGCTAAATCCAAAGTAATAAAAGATAAACTACAGTTCATTTGGACTTCAGAAGTGTTGGTACTCTTTCTTGGGGGGTAGGAGTGGGGTCTGAGGTGGTCCGCCTCCTGAAAATTTTGAATAAAGTAAATGTGATTTCCTGCGATTTGGTGTATTTTAACAGGTTATTAAACAGCTATGTTTACCTACATTTGTAAACACTCAATTTCTGTCAAGCAGCCTATACACCCCCCCACCCCCCACCCCAACTTACTTGACTGTACTGAGTCTGACACTGTCCCTGCTCATTGTTGTCCATCTCTGCATGTGAAACATCCAGGATTTTAGCAACTGTATGCTCATAAGTGGCTGTTGTGTTTAAAATTAGTGTTTATTTAATAGTTTTCGGTTTACATGTCCAATATAAGTTTTATTTGTTCAAGGCGATCATATTTGTTCATAACTTTATTAATAGTAAGCCTGAGAATTACCAGAACCTAGCAAACAGTTACCAGAATGCACCCTGTCAAAATAAGAGAGTTCCCAGAAGTTGTTCCGGCAGGATCTGGCTCAAATTAGCCCGTTTGTAAGAGTGTGTGAAATTTGTGTTTTACAAAACCCCAGGCATATTTAAAGGTGCATTATAGATCTCAGACTAATCTACATCGATATAAACTGCCTTTAATGTGTGTGTTCGTAAGATCTTGTTTTGGGTTGGGCAGCTCAAGGAGGACACCATGAGTTATGGCCTTCACGCACATTATTTAGCAAAAAATTTGTAATGGAGCAAAAGGCATTCAGTCGTCACGTGTCAAAGAGTGGAGAAGGACATGGAGGATAGCTGTTGTAGCTAAATGTTGTAGAATTAGTCAAATTGCTCTAGTAAAAAGCAGCTTATGACACAGTGGCATCATCCAAAGGTGCATTTTACAGAAGGATGTGTAAAGAACAAAGAAAAAAAGAAAATATTTGTAATGTAATTATTTTTGACTTTGAACTTTTAGGGAGGAACTTAGCTTTTTTTCCTAAAAGCTCCTGGTTTGAGAGTGGAAGTGTTGATGATGAGAAACCTACTTTAAGTATAAGCAGCATAAAATTCCAGCAGGTGCTCCAAACAACATATAGTGCTGCAAACACCTGTTTAGGTTTATGAATGGTCAATAAATGGAGAGATGTTATGGCATATAAAGTAGTCTGTATGATGTGAATATGTGCTTTGCAAATAATATGTTAGTAAGCTAACTTAATGAGACACCTTTGTAGTCTTGTAGCATCACAGAAGCTGCAGCTAGCAGCCTGATTAGCTGCTGGTGATGGTGGAAACCAGAACAAAGCACCAGCTGAAAGCCTTCATTTGAAATGGGCAGATAGGACTGATGTATGGGTCATTATTGTAATAAAGTGCATTATTATGTTACACATTAAATGGTTGAGTCTACATACAAAGTGCCCTGAAAAATTTGAATCATTTGACAGCATAACATAATCTGACATGACTCATTCAGGAAATATTCTAATAAAGATTTGAGTTAAATATTTTAACACTTTTTTACGGGCTAGCAGTAGCTAAATGAAAAGGACATGGTGTGTCCAGAGAAGGTGCTGGTGTCACGGTGGAAGGCAAAGACCTCTATCTTTTAAAACGTTGACAAAAATAAATAAATACAACAACAAAAATATTATTATTATTATTATTATTATTATTATTATTATTATTATTATTATTACTACCACTATTATTATTATCACGTGAGTTAACTGTCAATCAGTTGTGGGCAAAGGACAAATCCAAAAGTGTTTGATCAGTCATAACATATTTGTGTTTTATGTTCAGTTAGAAATATATTTTACCTAATCATAAACATTTTGATTTGAAAAAGTAAATATACTAATAAATGTTATGCATGGTTTGAATGTATTTCATGTCCGTTGTTCATGTCCATGTCAATGCACTTTATTTTTTTTATGTTATGTTGTTTATTTGTCTTATGCAGGTTCACACAAGGTCAACAAGGTAATGAAATGTTCAAGATTAGAAGAACTGCTCTGACTTGCTAAAATAATAATAATTAAAAAAAAAAAAAAAAAAGCATGGAATAAAGGCACAAAATAAAGTACCAAAAATTAATTAATAAAAAAAAATACATAAAAGGTCCAAAAGAAATATAGTAAACAATATGTTAGAAAATACTGTCCAGAAATGTACATTTTTACATAAAAGAGGAAGGAATGAATATTTGATCTGTAAATATGTGTGTAGTAATTGTATAATTGTGCACAGGAGAAAAGAAAAACTGCTTGTGTGTGTTTTAGAAACTGGACTATGGAGGTCAGCCAGTGCTGCCAGCAGTGCAAGAGACCTATTTTAAATCTTAACTAGATGTCCATGATTTATTAATCTGAGTTTGAAATAACAATTAGTGTGTCAGAAGGGATCAGGCCAGAGTCTTAATTGCATTGGACAACACACTTAATACGGAGCATGCCCCAGCCAAATCACACACACAGAATCCCCAACAGACCGAGGAGGACATCGCTCTGTAGTCGTGAGTGTGCATCACACATTTTATGTAAATCTCTACATGAATGTTAATGCTGTGTGTATGTGTGTGTGTGTGTGTGTGTGTGTGTGTGTCTGTATGTACATGTACTGTATATATATATATATATATATA
>NC_056498.1:80761967-80762993 GCF_014905685.2 Nematolebias whitei
TATATTCTTCTCTTGCTATGGTGACCCCTTCTTCGAGGTCACCATAGCAAGCAAACTTGCACAAATAGATATATGTAGATATACAGTACATTCAGTGAATTTAGACACCACTGTCTGTTACATTTTGCTAACAGAGAAACTAGGTTGCCTTCAACATTTTAGGCCTAAGTTTTAATAAAGGGTATTGTGCACTGCATTTCACATGCAAAAAAGATAAATCGCAATAAAAAATAAATAAATAAATAAAAACTTTAAAAGTTAGCTTATTTAAGTAATGTAATTTAAAATGTGAAAATCAGATTATATAATTTATTTAATGCAGATAAATAAATGATAGTTTATTTTTGGGAAGTTTGGCATTAATTGTTGCTTACAGAAAGTGAAACCCAAAAATTCAGTTTCTAATAAAACCAGAATACAGTAGTCCCTCACTACTTCGCAGTTTGTTTATTGCAATTTTTCAAAGTAAGATTGGACATGACACAATTGGCTGATTGATGGATGAGTCATGGGATGTTTATTTAAAATAAATTATTTTAAATTATTTTGCACCATGTGTGCAGCCACAGGTGCAGGGGGAAGCTCCCTCCTGCAGCCTGTCATGATCTCCGCTCTCTGCCACACACACACATTTCTCCTGCTGCAGCTTTGTGAAGGGTTAACCCTTTGCTGTCCAGATGAACCGATCGACTTTTGTCTTTCAGCTTAAAATTAAAAGTGTGTCACATTGTAAAATTGTCATAATCACAAAATATAAAAGTGTTAAAAGTTATTTTTAAATATTTTAGAACTTCCATCTTCAGTTGTTTCAGTGTGATTGATCAAGAAGTTCATTTCTGCTCCGTGCTGCAGAGCTGAAGCTGTGTGACATCTTTTGATGTCCTGCTGCACTTCTCTTCTGTACAATTTAAATTTAAATACTGTAACATTTTAAATTAATAATCCATGCTGCATGGATTGTTAATTTAAAATGTTACACTATTTAAATTTAAATTGTTTATTTAAGGAGAGAGATTGGGAGTAACA
>NC_056498.1:80763093-80777180 GCF_014905685.2 Nematolebias whitei
ACATATGCGCACACACACACACACACACACACACACACACACACACATAGAAGCTGGTCATCACTCCCTCTGTCTTCACTCATCTTCCAGCTCCCTCCCTTCTCGCCTCTCTCTGTCGTTCATTGATCTCTCTCTCGTTGGACTCATCACTCTGCATTCTCTGCAGACAAAGAGCAACCGCAGGATGACAATCACATTAGAGCACACAATCTATTTATGGCTTTGCCTCATATTTCAACTCCATTATTTCTCTCTCACACACAACATAAATTCCACCTCTCTCTCCTTTTTGCTTGTACTCTGTGATGACATAAACGCAGGGTTTTTAGTGGTAATGAGTTTTTAATGAAAAATGAATTATTTACCGTAGCTTGAGGAAAGAAGATAAACAGAAAGAAAAGCAGGTGATTTCAAAGCTTCAGAAATAATGTTGTGGAAAAGTTTATCAGAGTTTACTTTGGGTGTGCTGATAACTGCACACATGATAAACAGATAGATCACTATTTGTTTCGGTCAAAACACGTGTCATTGATTTGCTTGGATTACTAAACAAAAAAGCTGGAGCCAGATTAAATTGTTTCATCCAGTAAGTAAGATGAAACAAACTGCCATGTTTCTGTACGGCTGGGCAGCCTGCATCGCCCCGGCCACGGACGGAACAAGAGAGCGGTGTACCTTTGTGCACATTTTAAAACACTACAGCAGAGAAGCTTTCACAACCCATAGCACCATCCCTACACCTCAACACAAAACACACAACTCAACACAGAACACAATTCAATTCAGTTTATTCATATAGCACCAAATCACAACAAAGTTGTCTCAGGGAAATTTGCAGAATCATTCACATACATAGAAAAGACAATTAGTAAAGTTCTCTATCTAAGGAAGCAGCAGACAAGTTGAAGCTTCACTTCCTCACAGTCTCCCATCCTGAGCAAGCACAGTGGCAACAGTGGAAAGAAAAAACTCCCTTTTAAAACGAAAAAACCTCCAGCAGAACAAGGCTCAGGACAAATCTGCTTTGACCGGTTGGGTTTGAGAGGAACAGGAAGGAGAGACAAACAAACACAGAATGGCAGGTCCAGGTGTACATGAAACACAGAAACACATGTTCGGAAAGAAAAATAATGGCAAATACAAAACAGGTTGAGCAGAGGAGTAAATAAAAGTATAGTGAAGAAATGTGATCAGTTTGTCCTCCATCAGTCTAAGCCTAAAGCAGCATAACTAAGGGATAGCTCAGGAAACCCAAGCTGACTCTAACCCCATAGGATTTATGAAAAAGGAAAGTCTTCAGCCCAGTCTTAAAACTGGATAATGTGTCAGCCTCACAGACAGAAACTGGAAGTTGGTTCCACAAGAGAGGAGCCTGATAACTGAAAGATCTTCCTCCCATTCTGCTTTTGGAAACTCTAGGAACCACAAGTTACTCTGTTAGGTAAATATGGAACAATAACATATGTAATAAAATATGGAGCCATGTTGTTGAGAGATTTGTAGATTAGAAGTAAGATTTTGAATTCTATTCTGGATTTGACATGGAGCCAATGGAGAGAAGCTAAAACTGGAGAAATATGATCTCTCCTACTAACACCAGTTAAGACTCTGGGAGCAGCATTTTGGTCAACTGAAGACTTTTTAAAGATGTTTGTGGACACCCAGATAATAAACAATTGCAATATTCCAACCTAGACATGATAAATGCATGAACCAGTTTTTCTGCATCATTTTTAGATGAGCTGTTTCTAATTTTAGTGATATTACGCAGGTGGAAGAAGGTGGTTCTAGTAACATTTTTAATGTGGGGGTTAAAAGACATGTCCTGATCAAAAATATCACCAAGATTTTTGGCTTTAAAACTGGACAACACAAAACTCAACACAGCACACATAACATCAGAAAAAACACACCACCAACTCCCTGAGTAGACCCACAAACCCCACTCCACCCCTCAATACTATTACTGATTATTTATTTATTTATTTATAGACTGGGAAAAAAAAGATTTTGTATAAAAGCAAAAGCTACCATAGCTTCTGGCTACAGTATGTCTGTACCTTAATAAAGGTGACTCCCCAAAGCAAACTAGGCAAATACTGTCATCTAAATAAAGACAAATACAATTCAGTCTCACTGATTCCATGAAAACAAAGTTGCAGAATTAAACTTTTTTTTAATACAGTACTGTACATTATGTGTTATAGGAGTGTGTATGGATTCTTCGTTCTGACGTATTTAGATCAATTTACTCTGCTATTTTATAAAGTATATGCCATCAAAATATTCCTAGTCACAAAAATTTCTATCTATTTAAATTCAGATTTATTTATGCACAGTTCAAAATTTAAAGTTGTATGTCTGTAATTCTATTTGACATATTGTATGTGTGTTTGAAGCAGCCAAAACAGCTGTCTGCTGTAGTAAAGGCTTTGCTCCAGGTTGTCATGGGACAGAAGGAGCCAAGTCGAAAGGCAAAACTTTCAATTTGCTAGTTATCTCTGTTTAATGCTCCCCTATGCTCATCACGTATGGATCATGACCAGAAGAACAAAATACCAGATAAAAGGGTTGAAATTGTTTTCTCCATTGGGTGGTTCATCCTTATATGGAAGGTGAGGATGTTTGTCATCTAAAGGGAGCTTGAAGAATAGCCACTGCTCCTCTGCACTGGAGAGTCAGCTGAGGTGATTTGGGGCATGTAACTAGGACGTCTACTGGAAACATGTCACACTGGTAAGAAACCTTGGAGTAGACAAAAACTTTCTGGAGGTTTCTAGAACGTTTCTAGAATTTTTTTTGCTTTGTTTTGCTTTTGTTTTTTTGAATGTCCAGAGGACCAGATTGAACTTTTTTGGATTTTTCTACCTGGATTATTGAGCATGCATCAAGATATTTTCTGGAGGTACCATTTATTCTTTCTGATCTGGGAATGCAATGGGATTTCCTAAGAGCTGGACAGTGTCACTGAGAGGCATGTCGAGGTTTCCTCCCTGGTCCTGTTGCCTCCATAGCCCAATTTTTATAAGCAGAAACTAATGATTGTTCAAGACCGTGGTAATTTACAAACCACATTTTAAAACAACGGCCATTGACCAAAGTAACATTAAATAAGTAAATGTGGATACAAAAAGAAGGCCACTGTTAAAAGACCTCTAAATATTTACCTGATGGTGCATAGAGCAGCTGTTACATCTCACCTGCTGAAGCTTGTAACTACTTCAGAGTGGCCACGTGTCTTGGTGGGCTCCCACTTTTCTCCTTGTATGGTCACTTGGTTTGTGAGGACAGCCAACACTAATATCCCTTTCCGTTCTTGATGTTGGATTTAACAGAACTCCTGGGGATGTTCAGGGCTTTGGAAATCCTTTTATATTTTTCACCTGAGTTGCAGTTTTCAAATCCTTTTCTCTGATTATAATTAGGACAGTGATTTTAAAGGTAATGAATATTTATGCCGTCACTTGCCTAACATTTCATACTTTTATTGCATGGGTATTTGTCTAGAAATTTGATTTTGCTTTGCCAGTAAGATATATTTATTTGAAATCGTTTACTAAAAAATACCTTTTTTAATGTTTGATTTAAGACAACAAGTTCAAGTTCAACTAAGTTTATTGTCATTTCACCACATGTGGTACATGAGGTGGAATGAAATTATGTGCACAGGGTCCCAGTTACATCCAACAATATAAAAAATATAAAGTGTAAAAAGAAACAGTAAATAAGGATCTAAGACATACACTAAGATATACGCTAAATGAATGCCGAATGGTACACTAAAATATCTCAGATATACGCAAAACACCAATAATGTAAAATTTACGGCATAACAACAGCAACACTAACATGAGTCTGTGTGAGCAGATGGGTATGAATGAATACAAATGAAAACAGCAGCATGAAATAATCAGCAGTATGAGATCAGAAACATACATAATCAGCAGCACTTATCACTAATCAAAGTGGCATTACAGTGATTTTTTTTCCCACTGATTATTCTGGTTAGAGATTCATGAGTCTAACAGCCTCACGGTAGAAGATGTTCCTCTGTCAAGTGGTTCTACACATAATGCTCCTCAACCTCCTTCCTGAGGAAAGCGGGGCAAAACGTATGTGTGCTGGGTGAGTGGGGTCCTTCATGATGCAGGTGGCTCTCTTCCTGCATTTGGAGGTGTAGATGTCTGTGATGGTGGAGAGGCTGACTCCAACATTTTCCAACAAAAACAGCATAAAACATCCAAGGGACATGAATACTTTCATAAGCACTGTTTAGACTCCACAACAGAGTGCTGAATAAATGTTTGAACCACATCTGATAGATTAAACTAACAAAACCTTTTTGTGCTAAACTTAGACATGACAATATGGGATTTTAATTAACTTTATTTTTACAAAGTCATGGTAATGAGCAGCTGTGGGAGTTCAGTTTTTTTCTGCAACCTCTGAAGTCACGAGATGGTGTCAACAAGTCACACCTGAGGACCGTTCCCTTGATGAGTGCCAGGAGCATAAAAGGCTGCAGAAGAGCTCTACTCCCTGCTGGAACATTACATGCCTACCAGTATGTGTGCTTCTAGTCATGTTGTGTGGTTCTAAGAATTAGTAAAACTTACCTTGTGTTCTCTTCATGTTACAGCCCTTGATGCTTGTGATCCACCAGTTCCTAGACTCCTCTGTGAAACCCTGAGATCCTTGTTGACTTCCTCAGCTGTCTCTACTGCCTTCCAACCACTTGCCAGCCACACCCCAACCTCATCTCTTACACTTCCTTCCCTCAAGCTGGAACTTTGGAACCTCAGTCCTCACAACAATCCATAACACCACCTGTAAGAAAATAAATAACATTGCTCACCATCTCCTGAGATCCACCAACCTGACCTCTCTCCTTGTTCTCCAGGGTTCCAGGTCCTTCCTTGAACTTTGATGAACATTTCAAAAATAAAGCACTGTTAATGTTCTAGTCTTGGAGTTTGTTTGCTTCTGTCCATAATCTCTGGGTATTATGTTAATTGTTACATCAGCATAATTAAAATAGTCAAAACAATGAATCTGTGTTCATTAAATGTTTGGGAGGTTGTATGTTAAAGAAAATATTTAAAATGTTTAGGTTCTGATTTGTGATAAGTTTATTATATGTACATTGTAGTGTATATGTTACTCTAAAAATAGTATGTAATGTGAGTGATCATGCAAGTGTACACATGTATGAATGAAGTTCTGAAAATAATGCAAGGTAGTTTAGTATAAATGCCATTTGATGATGGTAATGGTAGGAGGGAGTAATGAAGGCATTGATCTCCACTCTTCAGTAAGCATGTGACATTTCAGCCAAGCCTTGAGCATCCTCTGTACTCCCATCCTCCCTCAGCCGGGCTTACCCTCTTCCCCTTAATGTTTCATTCTTCTTTTGACCCGTTAACACTTAGTTCATTTCACTTTTTCTTCATGTAGTCAGCTCTCCACTCACTTCAGCTTAGTATCACCTCAAACTTTAATCGCTGTCTCTCGCTGTCTGTCTTTATTGTGATCATTTTTTTCTCTACCGCTCCCTCAACCTGTCACACTTTCAGGCGCTCTTCTCTCTTTTTCTCTGTCGTATCAATTTTTTTTTCTATTTTCTCACCCCCCCCCCCCCCCCCCCCCCCCCACACACACACACACTAACACCCCCCCAAGCCACTGGTCCCATGGGTCAGCCCATATTAGCTTACTTGTTAATACTTAGACGGCTCAAGATCAATACTTAATCAACAAGTAATGGGATTCTTCAGTCATCCCATATGATCTTTCAATAAAGACTAGAATCTCTCCCATCCAGAGACGCCCACCTCTCCCCCCACATGGGCATCACTGAGTACAAGGGAGGATGAGAACATGAAAGATCAGTCTCATTCTCACCAAGCAGGTGCAGAGGGAGCTGAAGGCAAATTGTGCATGACATGTGTGTGTATGGATCAAATTAAACATGTGGGCTTGTGGATGTACAACTCACCTGTTTGTTAACATACACACCAAACAATAAATAAAATTCTGTATTTTGTTTGCATCTTATCGTTCGCAAGACAGTTAAAAGAGCAGTGCGGTATGCAAGTTATCAGACTGAAGAAGACCGGTGGATGAAGTTGAAATCTCAGAGGTGTAAATGTTCACATCAGACAGAACTGTTTAAACATTTCTCATTATGAACATGAAAATTATAATAATTTGAGATTTCGAAGGAATTGGTGAAACTTTTTTTTTTTTAATGTTGGAAGGAATATACAACAACCAACTTTACAGATTAAAAAAATATGATTGCACAAATAGGTAAGGTTAGATTAAAAGGTAAATATTATTGCCCTAGCTGAGTGAGAGTGTGAATGGTTGTTTATCTCATTTGTCTCTAAGTGCCCCTGTGATGGACTAGAGACCTGTCCAGGGTGTTTCCTTCCTTTCTCAATAACTGTTGGATAATGGTACCAGTGACCCTTTGCGACCCAGAAAGTAAGAAATGGGGAATAATGGATGGATGGATGGATGGATGGATGGATGGATGGATGGATGATGGATGGATGGATGGATGGATGGGTGGATGGATGGTTGGATGGAAGGATGGATGGATGGATGGATGGATGGATGGACAGGTCACAGAAGGACTAGCACAAAAATGATCGACTTTGTCTCAAATCAACGTCTTGGGTGTTGAAACTTGGAAAAAAAGTTGGTGTTCTGAAATGACATTGGTCAGAAAACAAACATCAGAACTGGTTTCTGAATGGTTAAAGTAGGCTAAATTTAAGCTTCTGGAAATGTCTTCTCCCATTTCTTCAGCTTTGCCTCTTCAGGGGTCACCACAGCGAATCATCCTCCTCCATCTCACTCTGTCCTCTGTATCCTCTATCATTACTCCAACTACCTCCATGTCCTCCCTAACTGCATCCATATACAGTAGTCCCTCACTTATTGCGGGAGTCATGTTCCAGACACCCCCGCGATAGGTGAAAACCCATGAAGGAGGGACATTATATTTATTTTAGTATTTTGAAATGTTCTTAACAATGTTCTAAATTTTCTAAATGCTCTAAAAGAGCACAGCAAAAAAGAGCACAGCAAAAAAGAGCAGAGAGACTGATGCTACGGTTACTGAGCCAACCAGCGTGACCAGAGGCGGACTGTCCATCGGGAGCACCGGCTCGGATCAGGTCATGCTTGATTATTTTAAATAAACAATCCATGTTGCTCACTCTGGTATATGACTCACTGAAGCTCCCACAGCAGTGATGGAGAAAAATCAGACCCCACCTCCCACCCCTCCTTTCTCTTTATGAGGCTGTCTGTCACAGCAGAGCAGAGACATTGTGTGTGTTTCTGCTCTGCTGTGACAGACAGTCTCAGAAAGAGAAAGAGGGGGGCCCTTGGTGATCACTGAGTGGCCCAGTCCACTGGGAAACGATGTACACAATCTTGCATTGAAAACCTGCGAAAGACTGAGTCTGCAAAAGTCAAAATTTCTATCAATATACCTACTGTCCTTCCTCTGGACATGTCCAAACCACTGTCCCTCCTCTGGACATGTTCAAACATTGCTGTCTGGCCTCTCTAACATTATCTCCCAGTTGTTCTACCTGTGCTGTACCTGTGATGATCTCATTCCTAATCTTATCTATCCTTGTCACTGCTAAGGAGAACCTCAACATCTTAATTTCTGCCACAAGTTCTTTCTCCTGTATTTTTGTCAATGCCACTAAACCATTCCTTGAAGCTAATCTCACTACTCTTCTAATTTTTTCATTTGACTTTGTCGCACTATTTTGTCACAAATTATTCCTAAAACATTTTCTATCCACTCCATCCTGCCTGGACATTCTTCTACATCTTTTTACCACATTTCCATTTTCCTGGACAGTTGACAGTTGGATTCCTGCACTTTTGTGACCTCTGCTCCTTGTAGCCTTTATGTTTTACTACCTCCCTCTCATTCATACACATGTATTCTTGCTACAACTGACTGTCATTCTTTTTCTTTCAAGTGCATACTTCTACCTCTTCTAATTCACTTCTACATGCTCTCGCCACAGACAGATCACAATAGTCTCATTCACAAGATGCCTCAATCTAAGACTGAGATGTTTTCTGGCTGCTTCAGTCCATTCAGAAGACACACCGAGGCGGCAAAGGGGGGCAGAGTCAGCACACCTCAGATTTGTCTCTGTGCCACCAAGCGAGGTAGAAACAGGGTGCAGGTTGACATATGACAGAAAAAAATTAAAAAGAAAAGTAAAAAGACCTGAAGAGCTATGCCAAAGTGATAAATTGATGACATTAGTCATCATCTCTGCCACTCCAGATTTCTTGATACAGCACAACAGCTTATCTCTTAGCACCATGTCAAATGATTTTTTTTTCTTCTAAATTCACAAAGACATAATGAAGTTCTTTCTGACTCTCTCAGTACTTGTCCATCAGCATCCTAAAAATAAAAATGGCATGCATGATGCTTCTTCTTGGCATCAAACCATACTGCTGCTCACAGTCACCTTGGATGTAAGTCTTCCAAAACTCCCTCCCAAAGCTTAAATTTGTGGTTCATCAACTTAATTTCCTCTGTCATTGCTTCAACTCTGTACATCACCCTTGTTCTTACCAAAAGGTATCAGCACACTTCTCCATGCCTCAGGCATTTTCTCAGTTTAAAAAAATTTCTAATGAGTAATTGAGTCAAAAATATCAATTCCATCTTCCGTGGACATGTTCATACCTCCACGTGTATGTCATGAATACAAACTGTTTTCCCCTTTTTCATCTTCTTCAAAGCTTTATGAACTTTGTTGTCACTAAATTTTTCTCATTGTCTGGTCCACAGTTTCTAAGGTCTATACTCTTCTTTCCCTTTCACACTCTCCACTCTTGTTAAAATATTTTCTTTTTTTTTTATCTTTGACCAGATAAGCCTGCTGCACATCCTTTCCAGTCTGATCTCTATCTCACCAGAAAGTTTTTCTGTTTTCCCTTAGTGTCCAGCGACTCGTTATACACCTTCAGTTTTGCCTTTGCTATCTTCCTCTTTGCGCTACATCGCATCTCCTTATCTTTTCAGTCCTCTCACTGTCATGTTTATTTCTTCTTGGCTAACATCCTCTTTTGGATAATTTCCCTCATACCACTATTTCACCACTAGGTTAATTTTCTTGATCATTTTGCTCTGTCCAGATGACACACCAAGTACCTTCCTACCTGTCTCTCTAATGTTGCTGTACTAGCCCAATCACATGGAAGCTCTTTTGTACCACCCAGAGCCTTTAACAGCTTTGCATTTACTTTATCATACTGTTCTTCCATTTTTAATTTCCACCATTTGTTTTTTTCATGATGCTACTCTTTCTCTTCTTCAATACAACAGCCATTCTAAACACTACTACTACGGTGTTATCTGTAAAGTTACAATGACCTTACAGTCCCAAATCTCCCTCAAGTCACCACTTCTACAGAGAATGTAGTCTACTTACCTACTCCTGCCTTCACTGTAATATGTCACACTATGATCCTCCCTTTTTCAGCTCACTACCTTTACCTTTCATTGTCCTTACCTTTAGTGTTTCTACTCCTAGTCCTGTAAGTTTGACCTTCATCTTCTCCTTCAGTATCCGGGTACAATTCCTTCCTCGTGGTCTTCATCTAACAGTAGCAGTATTTTCACTATCACCCTGGTTGTCAGTAACACCACTGGAGGTCATTGTTAGCGAGTGCCTCAGCTGATTTGGTATGATGACTTGGACGAACATGCATATTTGTTTTGTCAAAATGTATTTACACCAGATGCTGTTCCTGACAAAATCCTTGCCATTTACTAGGAATTGGGAATGACACAAGAGATACACTGACTTGTGCTCTCTATTGGCTGTTTCAACTTTAAGCTTCTGAATAACTTTACTATAGAGCCATATATTGTAGATTATGTACAAAAATGGGTGTTCATGTCAAGAAATCAGACAATTTAAATGATCTTGACCAATTCTGAAAAGAAGTGTGTTCAAATATTCAGCCAGATTTATCCAATAAGTTTTTTTTTAATAGAATAAAAAAGCCTACAGTCAAAGTTTATCTTGTTAAAAGACAGACATCCAAATAGTGTATATATTTCAGCTTTAATATATACTTTTAAGACAGAATAAATAAATCACAATTAGACCACAGTATTTTTTTTAATTCAACCTTTATTTAGACAGGTAAATCCCACTGAGCCTCGAGGACTCATTTACAAGAGAGACCTGGAAATATATTCAAACTTGTGCTCTACATCCATTTTTTCCATTATTGAAGGTGTATATTGTGTTATCATTCTGCCCTTGAATATAGTGGAGATATATATATATATATATATATATATATATATATATATTACCATAATTTCATTTTGTGAAACATTTATTTTCTTTAGTAAAAGGTGCACATGCACAGCCACTAAAATCTAAAATAAGCTGAATAAATATTTATGTACCTGTAAGAACTAGAACAATAACAGTAACTACCGTTCCCTCCCTGGGGACAGAAGCTGGACCAATAAATACCTAAAAATACACCGAAATAATTCAAGACTGAAAGCTGCTTGACAAAGAAGTCATTTATAGTCAAAATATCATAATCAGCAAGTTTTTTGACCTGAGTAAAAACAACTTTGAAAGTAATTATCTACAAAATAATATAAGGAATACACAAAATATAAAACAAGCAACACTTTGTCTTTTTTACTGGCGAAAAACAAATGATGGGAGTCATAGTAGTAAAACTGTTTATTTAAGAAAGCTTCAGGCAAGACATTATGATTTAAACTACTAAAGAAGAAGAATCAGAGAGGTTGCAGTTTAAACAAAGTCTGCATGAACTCAAATACTGTAATACACACACACACATATATATATATATATATATATATATATATACACACACACACACACACACACACACACACAGGCAGGTTTGTTTTGCTATCTTTATGGGGCCTTTGCATTGACTTCCATTCATTTTTCATTCATTTCTATAGCCTAACCATGACCTTTATCCATAACCTAACCATTACCAGTACATACCTAACCCACCAAAGGGACTTCTTCTTATGGGGCCCAGGCTTTGGGCCCCATAAGGAGCAGTTGGTCCTCACAATGTAGTATAAGTTGGAAAAATGGGCCTCACAAAGCAGCATAAACAAGGACACACACACACAGGTTTGTTTTGCTATCTTTATGGGGCATTTGCATTGACTTCCATTCATTTTTCATTAATTTCTATAGCCTAACCATGACCTTTATCCTTAACCCAACCATTACCAGTACATACCTAACCCTAAACCTAACACATCCTCAATTCACACCTTAGTCCTAAACCTAGCCCCTAACCCACCAACAGGACTTCTTCTTATGGGGCCCGGGCTTTGGCCCCCATAAGGAGCAGTTGGTCCTCACAATGCAGTATAAGTTGGAAAAATGGGCCTCAGAAAGTAGCATAAACAAGGACACACACACACACACAGTATTTTAGAACAGAAACACCTCTCAGAGTGTGTAGCATACTGCTGATTGGGCAACAAAGAGAACTCCATAGCAGAAAAGAGCAGCTCACTACTGAAACTAACAAAAATCAATTTGCTTGGCTGAATAAAAGGTTAAAACCAAGAGATAATCAAGTAACTGATGTAAAATCATTCAACTTATTTTGCACTAGACAAATGAAACATTTTTATTGCTTTTTCAAGCAGACATTTTTAGCTCTTTGAACACTACTAATGTTTCTCTCCTGGTAGGTTACTCTGCAAATGTCCTACTTCTAACCACGTGGAAGGAAATGTAAATGCACAAAAAGCTGTGTTTCTGCAATAAGTTGAGCAGCCTTCAACATGGGCGCAGTGTGATAAATCCCTGCAGAGCCGCATGCTAAACAGTTTCAACCTGGCTGCAAGCAGCTCGCTTCCTGTAAACAGGCTTTGTGTCATCATTGTCATCCTGCAACCACATTAATAAACATGAGGGTCTGAAGCCTTTAAGAAGCTTCACAGTGAAAACTGGCAGCCTCCTCTTTTGTTTCTATTTCTTTTCCTCTATCTCTTCTCTTCCATCTTTTCTTTATTCCGTGTTGGTTTTCTCTCATTTAATTTCTTACTCTCCTCCAACCAGCTTGTCTCACCTTCTCTATTATTTCTGTCGTGTTCACAAGCATATTTTAATTTACTATTAAATAAAGTCACATTGCTTTTTGTATCATTTAAAAAGTATACACATTTTTATAATAAAATGTATTATTTTATATTTAAACTATTAAGCCCAGGTTTTTCAGGCTGTCTACATTTTTGGGGCTCATCAGGAGATGTGGACATTTAGAGGCTCACGTTTCAGGCCTTCAGTACAGCCTGCAATCAACAGCCTGCCTTATAGGACTAAGTATCATCCAACATTTACATTTTCAGACATTTAAACTAAGATTATCTTAGAGTATCCTGAAGCATGCTCAATAATGCAGGTAGAAAAAAATAACAAAGTTAAGTCACATTCTATGGATGGATGAAAAAAAAAATTAAAAACGTCGAATCGTTTCATCTTCTTTCCAAAAGACTTCATCAGTCAGATGAGATGCAACACACTCGGTCTTAATAGCACCTTCTCATAGTGGATCAACCAGTTTGTTGTTGACATTCAGAACTATTTGTTCCATCAGCCTAACGATGGATCGTTAGTGCCCTTGATGGCTTCTTGCTATTCACAGGCGCCTGAGGGACTGGGACGTCAACATCTCTCAGGCTACATTGCTGCCCATGAACCATATGTTTGTGTTGTGTGTAAGAAGACTGCAGCTGGCTTCAAGGACACCTCCTGAACTATGTTGAACTCTGAGCAGAGAGGGATATAAAAGTGAGTAGACAACACAGCTTGTGACTCATTTCTGTGACTGCTCTTCATGTGGATACATTTATGTATAATTCTGTATCTAACCTGTCCTGAAATCTGACCTTGAAGGGCAAAATACTGATTCAAAACCTTCACCTGTCGTGAGAGTAATTCTTTTGAGAAAACAACGTTAGATAACGAGATAGTTTCTCCAACAAATAGTCCTTCGAGAGCTGGCCCCAACATCTGACTTCAGACCACCCGGCTTGGACCTAAATCCATGCATGATGAAAACTTGGACTCCTGAACTGAAAGCACTCCAGATGAACTGTTGAATTTAGTGAGGCCAGGTCTACTGGTGGTTTGAAGGAGACGTCACTGACAGGAGTCCGACCAGAGATGAGCCACGCACTGATGGTGAGGCGCTGATCAATGTATCTAAGATACATGCCCCTTACTTCAGTTTAAGGTAAGCGAGAGTTTCCTTGTTTGCTTCGGCTCTAAAAACTGTGGGCATGAAATCCAACACATTGTAGTTCAGTCACGAGGTACTTTAAATAGGGAAGCCATGCAGGGGCTTTCAACACAGTGCAGCCATGAAGGGACTTGCAGTAACTCCATCTAGATGTTAAATACAGAAAGAAAAGTCACAAAGGGACTTACCAATATCAAGATTTGATTTTGATTTGATTGATTTTTATTGTCAATTCTGCATATGTACAGGACATACATAGAAATTGAAATTGCGTTACACTCCTACTCAAATTGCAGCAAACAACAACATTAGCAAAAATAAACTAACACAACTAGTTATATAAAAAAATATAAAAAAATATAAAAGTGAACAGCAGCAGGACCTCTGATGCAACGTGCTCAATAGTGACTAACAGGAGACAAAGGGACGCTGACTGAAGACAATAACATGATGAGAGGTAGATAATGGATGTGCAAGGCCAGAGTAAACAATAGTGCAATATAAAGTATAAACCTGAGAAACTTAGTAAAGTGAAGGTGTGCATACCGGTTCTATATAGAGTCACAGTTATGTACTGATGAGGTGATTAAGTGGAAATGACAATACCAGAATTACCAGAATAAAGAATAAACAGGACGAGTTGATCATAACAGTAGTGCAAAATATAATGCAATAAACAGTAGAGTGAGCTTGTAGGCTGTTAAAGTCATGTTGATCAGTTTGTTTAGTGTATCACGGGAACATTTATTTTAATT
>NC_056498.1:80777580-80791564 GCF_014905685.2 Nematolebias whitei
TATTTAAATTTAAATTGTTTATTTAAGGAGAGAGATTGGGAGTAACAGATAATGAGTGTGATTACAGCCTGGCACATGTCATGACAAAGTTTACTGAACTGGAACTGAACTTGGACTACCGTATCCCTACTTCGCGGTTTTCATTATCGTGCGCGGGGGTGTAATGAACACCCGCGATAAACGAGGGACTACTGTAATATGTAATACCAACAAAAATTATCTTTGTTTCAGAAATGTTGGTCCTACTGGGAAAAAAAAAACATGGAAAGTGTTAGTAATTTATTAAGATCTACCCCACATGTGGCTCTCAGCTACAACACAACAAATGTTTAATTCAGTATTTGTTAAAATGACTAAATTCAGCACATTTTGTATTTTGTGGTGGCCATCTCGAATTAAGTTGATCCAAATGGTAATCAGTTATAAAAACACATTCAATAAGTAGTTCCTGAAAATGTCAATAAAATGTTTCCAATCGTACATGATATTTTTCTAACAGGCATACTGAGTTAGCTCCAAAATTTCTTAAATCAACATTTAAAAATATATCTCAAGCAATATTTTGGAGCTCAAAATGTTTGTTGGTGATCAGGCTCAGCTACTACCACACCAAGTTTTGGGCCAGTATCTTTAAAATGTTTTTCAAAATTGTGCACTGTAAGGTCTAAAGCACCAAGTATGATGATTTGAAAAGGTTTACTTTAAATGATCTTAGAAATTATTTTTAAAAGAATGCTGAACCATAATATTAACAAAGAGATAGAATGAATATAATTTCCTTGTTCTGCTGGTGTAAAGCCAGTATAGATGTTCCTTCATGAAAGCTGTAGTCCTTAATGGCTTTTTATTTATTTATTATTTATTGGGGATAATTCCATCCATCCATTATCTTTACCCGTTTATTCCATTTTGGGTCACGGGGGTCACTGGTGCCCATGTCCAGCAATCACTGTGCGAGGGGCGGGGTACACCCTGGACGGGTCGCAAGTCCATCACAGGGACACATAGAGACAATTGAGACAAACAACCATTCACTCTCTCACTCACACCTAGGGACAATTTAGAGTTACCAATCAGCCTAACATGCATGTTTTTGGACTGTGGGAGGAAACCGGAGTACCCTGAGAAAACCCACGCATGCACGGAGAGAACATGCAAACTTGGGGATAATTGTATTCTTCAATTAAATTCATTTCAATTTAAAAATACTTTATTAATCCCAAAGGTACTTTTTAAATTAAATGTTGTTGTAACTCATCATCCTGGTTTCATTAAAGAGTTGTTCTAGATGCTGAAGGCTGTGGGCAGGAAGGATTGTAGGGGGTCTGTCACATAGCAAATCTGAAGAAAACGGCTGCATATGTTGATCCGTCTTTTTGGACTTGGCAGGCCTCTCGGTCCTCCTGGGCAGCAAGACCACATGAATGTCAGGCAGAACTCTTCCCTGAATGATGGTCACTCCTCCTAGCAACTTGTTGAGCTCCTCGTCATTGCAGACAGCCAGCTGCAGGTGTCGGGGGATGATCCCTGTCCTCACCCTGTCACAAGCCATATTTTCCACCAGCTCCAGGATCTTGGTGGTCAGGCACTCAAGCACCACTTCCAGGTAGACGAGAATGCATCCACAGCACCTTCTTTTAAACTCTTTTGGGATTTGGGGCTGTATTTGAGCTATTGTGATGTTAATCAGCTGCTCCTGATTGTAAAAAAAATGCACCTTGTTGTTACATCATAACAAATGTCCAAAAATAAAACATTTTCAATAAAAATGCTTCCAGCTTCACAGCATCCGATCCCAGTGGAAATATTCGTATAAAAAAATGATTTACATCCAGAAAAAAAGAGGAATTAAAGTTTACAAAAACAATTTCTCAGAATGAATGTAACAGAGATACTTCACCATGCAGTCACCTTGAGCATTGCAATTCTAGAATGGAAGAATCAGGTGAAGATGATGGATGGATGTTGTTGCTTGTATTTACATTTTTCCCTAACTAACTTTGATGACCATGCGTTCGTTCATTTTTCCTCCTTTGCTCTCACATTGCTTTCAAACTCAGCACTTTCCAATCTTAAAACCTGTTTGTCCATGTGCGTATCCCCAGAGAGTGTGAATGTGTGTGCAAAAAGACAGCACCGACGGAGAACACTTCCACTGTGACTGTCCACTGTAGGTCGTTTGTGTTGGAGATGCATGTGCGGATGCATTTGTTTGGAATAACTCCCACATCTAATTTACCGTGTTACATAACTCTGCATGAACAGGCATAATCAGGTCTCTCTTGTAAATGAGTCCCAGATGCTCAAGGAGACTAACTTGTATAAATAAAGGTTGAATGAATGAAGCAGGAACAATAAACCCCATCCCTTCATTTGACACTCTTTCCTTCTCGCTCTTCTCTCTCACGGTTGCTGCCACCCTGTCAGATGTAGTGATTTATATGTGGTGTGTTTCATTCGCCTTATCTCTCCACCCACCGTGTTTCTCTCTCTTCCTTCCTTCTTTCTTTCTGTTGATGCTCTGGTTGTTTTCACTTCCTTTAGTTTGCACATGCAAGTCTGGAACAAGGAAGCATGTGAGGAACCGTGGTCATGATCAGCGGTTTTCCTTCACCCAGACATCTGCTTCTCTACTTGATTTATACATGTGTGTGTGTGTGTGTGTGTTTGTGTGACCTTACTATATGTTGCTCCCTTATGATCCCTTGGTTTTAAGGATTTACTGCAGCCACCTTTAGGAGCGGATGTGGCCTCATATTGACAGAAAACACAGTTTATTTTCTTTATCAAGCCAAAACTACACATGCAAGTAAATTGTTTTTTTAAAGGGCAACTGACATGATGAGTTATTGTTTTTCCTTCCTCAAAGATGGATGAAAACTCTAAGTTTCAGTTCCAGAAGTGATTGATTTACCTTGATAGCACTAGAATACAATTATGACCAAACACTTGAGCCAACTACTACTTGAGAATCAAACATGTTGCTACTTTTGTTAGACAGTTTTATTACATCTTCATGTATCCTCTCCTTCAGATTATCATACTTTTAATCCCCTGCTGGCAAAAGGCGAGCAAAAACATTTTTGCTTATGGGTGCGTGATCCTGTCTGTTTCCACATCTGAAAATTAAATAAACACATAAAGAAAGCACTGGAAGAATTTATTGGAACAAACAGGAAGTAATTGTTGGATGATCATTCACAACTGATTTACTTTTACTCAACTCAATTTAAGTTGGTCCATGCTAACTGACCTTTAAAACACAAAATTTGTTACAACTCAGAGAATTGTGTGCATACTGAGATACAATTTGATGCAATTATAGCTCAAAGTAATCCCAAACATATATTTTAAGTGCTAAAAGAACACACAAGCTCTGTGATTATAATTCCACCAGTAATTATTTAAGTCAACTATCTTGACTCTGCAAAATATGTCATGAACTAAAGTTTGAAGAAACCTTCAGGAACTAATCATTTTATGTACATTTATAACTCAACATTTACAGCCAATACAGTTAAGATAGCTACTACAAGCAATTGACCTTAGGAAAAAAAGTCAGTTTCACTGATATTAAATAAAATGTTGGTGTGGTAGTAGCTGAGTGCAGTGACGTGCGTTGAGGTTTGTGACAGGTGAGGCTGACTCATCTGGAATTGGATGCTCACATCTATGAACCCAAATAGAAGCTTATATTTCAATTTAGCCTTTTTTTTTTAATTAAAAAATACATCTAACTATGCTTTAATCAACTCCATACTACTCACTTTTTAAATAATAATAATAAAAAACATGTATTATCTTACCTTTATTTTAAGATGATGAGTTTAGAAAAATCCTTTCGTTTTGAGATATGATCTTCCACCTCTGCCCCTCTGCGTAACAAAAGAACACACAGCCATGTTTCATTGTCCCTATGGGGCAGCACTGCCCCCTATTGGAGCGGCAAGGTACTTTCTGCCTCACCCCTGTGTATTTTCACCTAGCATTTATGACCGATTAGAAAGCAGAAATATGTCACACACATTCATTTAATAAACTGTATTAGACAGACTGTAGAACGTCAGCATGTGAATCACGTGTAATCAAACATGTATATCAGAGTCAATCAGAGTCAGAGTTTTTTTATTTGTCATTCGCATTACATGTGGTACATGTAGTGGAAAGAAATTGTGTACACAAGGTCCCAGTTACATCAAATAATAGCAACAATTTAAAGTGTAAAAAAAACAGTAAGTAAGGATCTGAGATATAAACCAAAATATACGCTAAACGAATGTCAAATGGTACACTAAAAGATCAAAGATATATGCCAGTCACTAATAGTGCAAAACAATACACTGAACAACAGCAGCACGATTCTCATCGGTTCGGTCCGGCTATAATTTACATGTTTAATGCGAGCACATAAAATAAACTAACATAAACTAGGATTTATTCAAAGCATTCAACAAAAATACAGAGACAAGGCGCCAAAAGTGAAAAATAAATACATCTACAGCAGCATGGTCCTATTGGCAGAGTGGTTCTGATTACAGTGAAGTTCTCTTAGCAACATGGTCCCGTTAGCAGCATGATACTGTTATATTGGCAATATAAAGAGCGACAGCAATGGGCGTGCTCAAACCTCCTACTTGTATATGTCACAGCGCCCCAAGAGGTGAGCCAGAGCACTACAATGCCTCGCCCCACAGTGTTTGACCAAGCAATGCATAAATTCCACGATTTTGACCATTGAAGTGTTGAAATAATTCAGAAAACTGTTTTATAAAACTGTTTTATAAAACAGTCAAGTGGTAAAATGTATTTTCTCTTAACATTGCTAGTATTTTACTTGTCACGATGACAGGTGCGGCACTGCCTCACCCGCCTCCCCTGATTACACGTCACTGGCTGAGTGGCATCCCCAGTACATACTGAGATCTGAGACTATTTACAAGGTTTGACCCAAATGGTTATATTTTGTCATTACTCAGTAAAAGGAAATTTTACTTTTAAATTTACAAAACATGGAAGGTGATATACAGTATATTTGTCACATTTGTTTAATGAGAGGCTTTATAGATGTAAAAAATAACTTTTTTAGGCATTATGCAGAGTTAATACAGTATTGTTATAAGGTCTGATATTTTTCAGCTCAGTTTTATGCACCAACAACAAACCTGAGATTAATTGCCATATTGATGGGCATTTGCAAACCATGACTTTTAAAAAAGAGAAAAAATATAGACTTGCTCAAATGAGACAGTTAAAATTCAAATTCAAAAATACTTTATTAATCCCAAAGGGAAATTATTTTGTTGTTGTAACTCGTTATCTTCATTTCATTAAGAGATGTTATAAACACTGATGGCTGTAGGCAGGAAGGATCTCTTGTAAAGGTCCATCCCACAGTGGATCCTAAGAAACTGGCTGCAGATGCCGTCCGATCCATCCACCCAGACTCGGCTGGTCTCTCTGTTCCCCCAGGCTGTAGGACCGCCCGAAGGATGGGTAGAATTTCTCCCAGAGCGATGGCCACTCCTCCCAGAAGTATGCCGAGCTCCTCGTCGCTGCGGACATCCAACTGTAGGTGCCGAGGGACGATCCTGTCCTTCCGCTGTCATGAGCCGTGTTTCCTGCTAGTTCCAGGATCTCAGTGGTCAGGCACAGCTGGCAGGTAGATGAGAATGCGTCCACAGAACATCCTTTTCAACTCATTTGAGATTTGGGGCTGTAGTTGAGATATTATTTGAGCTTTTGAGATGTTAATCAGCTACTGTTGGTTGTAGAAAACTGCCTTGTTGCCATGGTTATGCATCATAACAAATGTCCAAAACTAAAAAAGTTTCAGTAAAAATCCTTCCAGTTGCACAGCTTCAGATACCAGAGGAAACAATCATCCAAAAAAATGTGATTTAAATCCAAAAAATAGTAATTAAAGTTTCCAAAAGCAAAATCTCAGAATGAAAGTAACAGAGCTGCTCCAACATGTAGCCACCTTGAGCGGCGCAATTCTAGAACTCAACTAAAAAGACTAAAATAGAACTAAAAAGTGAAACAAATAAAATGCAATCTTCAAATAGTATGATCTCTTTTAACACTAAAAATATAATGGCTTGAGAACAGATTTTTCCATTGAATTAGCTCATTAAAGAGGATAATTGCCCAGTGTTTGAACGTGTGTTGGCCTGAAATAGATCTTTCAGACAGTCTGTTCGCAGTGGTTATCAGGTCATGATACCCAGCCCTAACCCGGCACCCCTCTTGCAGTCTGTGTGCATCATTGTTCTGTGTCAGTGCCGTGCATTGCAACTGTGTGTGTGTCAACCATCTGTTATAATCAGCCATGAATATTGCAGGCACCCTGGCACTTTAAACAGCTTCTATACCCCATGGATGTTGACATGCATGGGAGAAGTCATGTGTGAACTCTGTGTGCGTTTTACAGTTGGCCCATTGATTTATAATTAACGCCGGGGTTACTGCTCCAGCACACGCACAGCTGGCCTGCTCTCTGGGGTCACAACGGTGCTTTAATGCCGGAGTGTTTGTGTAGAAAGTTATTTTAGTGTCCGAGGAAAATGCATTGTGCTGAAGAAAGTATACAAGCGTTTGCAAATAAGAATGAATTCTTGCGTAGGTGGGGTGAAAGCATACAATCTATGTGTTTTTTTTATTAAATAGATTTATCTGAGTGTTTGGGTATGTAGCACAATGCATGAGTAACCATGGTAACTTGATAAAATGTACCTGCCGACAGGCAGTAGGCTCTTCAGACCCCATAAATGAATTGATTATGGTACTACTGTGAATAGACAAACAGCTGCTAACACCACTAGGCTGCAGTCTTGTAACTAGTTGTCTCAAAGAGCACAACACTGGTGAATACACAAGAAATCTGTGGATTTGTGCATCGATCTTGTTTCTTTTAGTGTATTTTTCATAAGGATTGGAGCCAATGTTCCCATTGTCACACAAGCATGAAAAGTAGCAGAAATTGTCAAGGTTCTTCCTTGATTCACTTTGTTTTATGTTATTAGTTTTAAATGTACTGATAAAAAATGTTCGGCAGCAAGAAATGTTCTCATTGAACGAGTTCAGACTTTGTTCGTTTCACTAACTCCACATTCCTTTTGCCAACTGATATAAATATTTTGTGCAGTCAATGGATGAAAACGTGGCCTCTGTTGTTGAGTTTGCTCGACCTTGACTGTAATCATGAGCATTCAGTTTGTTTGCTTTACTGATGACACAAACTTTGTGCAAATAAAATGTATCATTCAAATAGTACTTGAGCATACCTTGAGTCCCTAAAGTAATATAATAAATCCCAAACCCATCATGAAAGAAACAAACCAGGTTTTCATGCACCATTCCGTTACAATTTTAAGAGGACTCTTTTATTTAAGATAGGATCTTACTGGGCTAAGATTGTTAGAGACCAGTTGGAGACTCAAAATTGTGAGAAAATAGGCAACATTTTCATTGTAGCTTCACTGAATTGCTGATGTTTGTGATCAGCAAACTGTGGATGTGATTTGAGAGGGCATTTTCTGACAATCATGACCTATATTTGTGTGAACAGCTTGCAACAATTTAAAACACTGTAGATGCTAATTCATTGCCCATCTCTGCCTTCTTCAAAATAAGAACCACTGCTAATGTTTTAAAACATTTTGAGATCCTTCAAGTTTCCCAGTTCTTGTGCATGGTGGATCTGCCTGAATAGTTGGCACAGCTTCTTTCCTCGGTCTGATGTTAAAATTCCTTAAAATCCAAATCCCTGCATCATTGCCCACTCATAATTCTCAGATCAAAAGTGTTCAGAGCTCAGAACACTGTTCAGCGATGGTGCAGTGAAGTCTGCCCTTTTTACTTCAACAAATTTCACCCATTTCTCACAAATTTTCTTGATTTCTGGGAAATCATTGGTGCTCCCTCCTTGGCTGCTTTCTCACAGAACTGTGCAACACACAGATTCTGAATCTTGTTCCTGCCACAAATATGTTGGCCAGAAATTATAAGGAAACAATTGATTGTACCCTTGTGCACTAGAAATCTGAAGGTCTGGCATGATTAGGAACCTGGCATGACATCACACCCCGAATATGTAAAGACGGGACAGGGACGATTCCTAACAGCTTGAAATCTCACAAAAACTATGTTTTAAAACTAGTTTGCATTACTTTTCAACATTCCACACAGAACGTAGGTGTTTATGTGCTGTGTATCTATCAAATTTCACTTAATATGTAATGTGAATATAATGGTGGATGTTGGACTTTTGAAATCGACCTTTGGCCTAAAGTGGTCTGGTACCAATTACATTTATTGGCTTCCTACCTGTCGATGAGGTAACTTCCAGGTCCCACCCATTGAGATACTACTTTTAAAGCCTTTTAGTTTACTGTATGCGTCTATAACACTTTGTGACATAATTCTGAGCCCAAGACAAGTGGTTTGGTTGAATTTTAGACTCATTCTATCTGAGCAAACCAGAGTGTGTGCTTATGTTTGATTTACAAAATATTCCCCCACAAAAAATGATGCCCCAAATTGTGCTGCCAACTAAACATCAGAGTGGTTTGCCTATTTAAAACAAACTTGCATTTAGAGGATAATGTGTCCATGCAGCATCTACTGTATGTAAATGACTGCAACTGAAAAACAATGGCAAACAACTTGTCACATTCACAGAAAGAAATATAAGCCACTTTAACACAAGAGTTTTGTGGCATGTCTGCAAAGACAACTTGGTTCCTAAGCTGGCTCTAACCATTTGTAAAACACTTATCAAGCCACTCACATGAGCTTTCAGAAACAAGGAGAGCGTCACAAACTCATCTCTGTTGACATGAAGCACTAAACATTAAATAGTGTCTGCTCATACCAGTTTCAAACTATGAGACACTAATGCAGTTTACTGAATTGCTTTAAATGATTAATGAAATTGTTTGACTAAATAAAAAGTTGTTGTGCATCATCAATAGATATTTTTTATTGTAAGGTTTTTAAACCTTGCGGCCAGGCACTTGCACAGACTGCGTCATCTCTTCATCACATCCCTGAAATGTAGAGCTGGCTCATCTTTTCATGTCAACTGTCACTACTGCATGTGGTAGCTCATCAGAGCAACAGCAGAGGGATGCCCCAAGCCCTCTCTTCTACCTTTGCTCATTCAGAAATCTCATAGAAATAGTCAGAAGGTGTCTTAGCTTGAATTGTTTTGTAAAATGCCTTCTGTCTCCTCAGAATATGAGGTGCTTTTGACCCAAAATATGACAGAACAACAGGATCAACCTGATATTCTGCTGCCATTAGTTATACCGCATAATATATATATATATATTAGCGATGCACCAATCCACTTTTTTTTACTTCTGATCCGATCCCAATACCTAAATCTGAATATCTGCCAATACCGATCCAGTTCCGATATCATGATCATCATTGATTTTATGTGAGGCTGTAATAATCTCCTCTCAAGTACAATTTGTACAAATATATGCATGCATGTCCAAAAAGGCAACTTGAGGTAAGTTTTATTAATGTTGGATAAGTTTTAAAGTTGGAATTAAATTCTGCTAACACAAAATATGTTTCTTTTTATTCCTAGTTTTAAAGTGGATATTAAAGTGATTAATTTAAGTGATTGTTTAAAGTTGTTTTATATTTTACAAGGGGCAGATATAATATTTTTTTCTTCTTTCTGCACTCTTTTCATTCATTGTTTTCTTTTTGATGATTTTTTTTTATTTTGTTTCTTTTAAATGAATGAATAAATGAATTAAATAAAATAAAATGTTAAATGGCTTCAAACACCTGCTAAGTTCATGGCATAAACCAACAGATGTTCCTGTTTTTAGCATTTTACATCACTTTTGAATGTAGCTGTTTTTGTTTTTAATATATATAATTTTCAAATCATATGTTTTTTATGATTGTTTACTGTTGTACTGATAAATATCTCCTGGAGGGTAAACTATATCTTGACTGCATGTATCAAACTGTGAAATCCTTCGTTTTCTACAACTGATAGTGGTTGGTCATTAATTATGAAGTTTAGAAACTTCTCGGTAAATATTTGAGCTCCGTGGTTTCAGTGATGTCTTCTTCTTGTTCAATCCGAAGCAGGCAGCCTGATTTGGGGCAGCCATGCTCAGTCTGTCCCTCCTCAGAGACGGGCAGACTGAGCGGGGCAGATTGGAAGCGACAGGCCGGGGTCGAGTCGCCTCCATCGGTTTGAGCAAAAAGCAGCGCCCTGCTGAAGCCACGGAGCTCGAATGTCCATAGTAAAACTAACTTTACCACGGTTTAATGTGGCGCTATGGCTCTGCAGACATTGCACGTTGCTGTCTTGCTTTGTGGTGTTTTTAGTGTAAAATACTTCCACACAGCGGACATGTTTAGATGGAAAGTTGGTTAGCTGTTAGCCACAGTGCTGCTAACTCAGTCCTCACGTTGTAGCTGGCTGCAAACTATGAAATGGATTTCCTGAATGTGAGGTGGGTCTTATTACTCTGGGTTCATGAGGCACGCCGCCGTTCAGGAAATCCATTCCGTAGTTTGAAGCCAACATGCATCATGGATCGGAAATATCGGCGAGTGTATTGGGAAATCCGATACGTAAATTATGCTGTTATATATGCTAATATATATATATATATTTGCAGTCTAAGTTTTATTTATACGGGTTAGTTCTCATTTAGCCTCGAGGACTCATTTACAAGCGAGACTTATTACATACAAACATACAAAGTAGATAAGGAAAAGAGAACATAAGGGTGGACGAGGTAAAAAAAATAAAATCATATCTCACACCATGTCCTGGCCAGGGCACAGTGTGAAAGATGCATAAAAAGACCTTGCAACATAAACAGCAACATACAACGATATCATAATACATTTATGCATGAGGTCAACAAAGGTGGGGGAGTTGTCCATGGACTCTGCCAGAAAGTTCCAATGTTCTGATAAGATGGCACAGTGTCTATCAGTGGCTCAGCTTTGACAAGGCCCACAGAAGTCCTTGGGAGACGGGGGTAGGAGAAGGGGAGGAGCAACAGAGCATCATTATTCACATAACCTCTGGGCTAATTTGAGATAGCTGACATATTCAAGGTCAAACAGGGAAGCCAGAATTGATAACAACATATGTTTTGGGACGGGCAGACTCTGCTTGATTTTTTTTAATGTCTGCCCTCAAAAGTTCTGCTGGTACTTCTCAATGACGAATCCAAAACAACCAGATTTGTGGTCATCCCGCCGGGCTATGCTTATAGCCTTCCCCAAGACTGAATCCTTCACTCCAACAAGTTCCAGAAGCCACAAGTGGCCTGTGATTCTCAGAAATCACGTCCATCTTATGGCTTAGCTCAAGAAGCAATTGAGTCTGGGCACTCGAAGCATTCCTTCACACATGTCAGGCTGCTTCAAAATTGCCAGATCCGCTGCTGACATTTTCCGAATTTGTTGATAAGCCAGAAACCTGCCGATACCAAAAAGCAGAAATCCCATTATCATAAATCCAATTATGTATGCGTCTTCTATGTCCTCAGTGGACAATACAGAGAGACACACCATCTTCCACTGACCGAATCCACGTGTATCCCAAAATAAATGTTCCTTCAGTGCATGAGGGTTCTCCTTCTCCCAGTCTTCTCATCAAGAAAATTTTATCAGTTGCGTTGAGAGACAAGCTGATCAGATCCATGATTTACTGTTTAGAAGATATGTAGAGAGAGGTTCTGAAAAAGATTCACAGGACAAAAGAGCAAAAAGCAGGAGTGAAGCAAGAGCAGGTGAAGTGACCGTCTTTGTCAAGAGCGAAAGAGAGAATATGTCAAAAATTTGATTCAACTTATGTCCCAATGATGTGCATCTCATATAGTTACAAATCCATCTATCCATAAATCCATACATTTTTAATCTGGTTGTTCCTGTTCAGAGTCATGAGAGCTAGTGCCTATTTCCAGTTGGTACTGGGTGAGAGTTATAAATTACATACATATTCCATTTTTCCAAATGATATCTACAATCTATGTATAAAGCAAGAGTTGTTTTGAGGTGACCACAATCCACTTGGTGGTTGGCACTGTTTATGTTTTTTTTTTTTTTTACATTTTCCAGTCTTTGCAGGACAGGCTTAGCCCTAATCTGATCTGACTCGGTTAAACACGGTCTCCATCATTCTCCATATAACTGTGACTGCTGCATTAATGTAGGCAGAGTGTGAAAAACTAAACTAAAATAAAAAAAATAAATAAAAGAACTTACCACAGAGTAAATAAATCTGTAATGAAGGCATACAATGCACCATTCTCCACCACTGTCTCCAAAATGCAGTGGCTGAGTTCAGGCCACCTTCCCTCTGGTCGGAACCTGTAAATTGAGTCTATTTGGTCTAGCTCTGTTCTGGCATCAGCCAAAAGGCAAGGAAATGTCTCCACCAACCAGTGCCATTTTAATTGGATGTATTATATATCATTTCCAAAGAGTAAATAACAAAAACGAATGCTGCGGTTGCAAGGTTTTAAAAGTTGTGGGCTTGATTCTTGTGAAAGAGATGCTCATGATTTGGGTTGGTTTTTGGTCATTCAGTGGTCTGCAGTGTGCTCACATTGAATCTTCAGCTCAACTCAGCTTACTTGGAATCTCATCTGTCATCTGAAGAACAGAGCTGAAATTGAATGAGACCACCCAGTGGAAAGTCTTTTAACCCACACTGGACAACCTGAGTAAAGCCACGCAGAGGCCATTTAAAAACGCAGATAGACCAGCTGTTATATTACTAGTTCATTCAGAATCAAACAAGGTCTCCAAATTAGAATGATTAAAAAAACTCTCTATGGCAGGTGGTATCCCAACTGTTCTCAACTTATGCAACTTTTTTTTTCATTTATGTATTTTCTTTTTCATATGTGTATTTACATAAATAAACAGATCTGTCCCTCTGGTGTATCATATATTATGCCAGCCCTCATTTGCAACATTTGCTTTACAGTCTTTTATGATTTAATAAAGGAAGTTTTCACATATGTAATTTGAGCTCATAGAAATTATGGTTTAGGTGTACATTTCCACAATCTCTTCAACTCTGAAACATCTTTACCTTCTGATGTGCTTCTGTGTGACCTGTTTTGACATAAGCCTGACACTGTAGTCACTGTTTTGCTCAAACACAAACCTACATGAAACCTCAGATAGGACCACCTAATCCATCTGAGATCCACCCCTCCACCCTACAGTGTCCTGCACTCACTGTTTGCCCTCACTGCTTCTTCTCCAACACACTGTTTTCCTTCTTTAATCCTTTGGTGTGTTCTTCTATCTCTTTTTTTTTTTTTTACCTTTAATCTCATCGTTTTTCTCTGACCTGTCATCTAACCATCTGATCTCATCTGCCCCTTCGTATAAGGTCATTTCTCCAACTGCTGCATTTTCTCAGGGAATGGGGATCGAGAAAGGACCCTTTCTGTTTGATTCATCTCTTCGTCAGGAGGTGGATGGCCTGGGTGTGAGAGATGACACACTGGATTAAACAGTTGCATTCAGGATAGATTCGGGGTCATCCACAGGGGATTCTTGGGGGCCACTCTGCATTTTTTTTCCACACATTTTTCACACACTGATCTGTCACAGGGAGCCAAAATATATTTCTAAGCCTTTTGGGTCCACTTGAGCACATAGGCAGCACACCATTAGATACTGCATAAGCATGTATGAACACATGAATGCAAACTTTACCAGGATTAATTGTAGTTTAAGAAAACTGTTCCACAACACCATTACATATTGTAACACTTGGGTACAAATTATTCCTGGTTTACCTCAGCTGTTCATCAGGTCCTACTAATGGCCTTTTTTTTTTGTGATTTCGATTTTTGCTAGTTTGGTAACTTAAGATCAAAACTAGATCCTCATTCAGCTGCACTCTGCCTGATTTTATTTGGATTCATTGTTCCACAATTTCATGACAATACTTCGTAAGACTCTGTCTCTC
>NC_056498.1:80796564-80803405 GCF_014905685.2 Nematolebias whitei
GGACATGTTTAGATGAAAAGTTTGTTAGCTGTTAGCCACAGTGCTGCTAACTCAGTCCTCACGTTGTAGCTGTCTGCAAACTATGAAATGGATTTCCTGAATGTGAGGCGGGTCTTATTACTCTGGGTTCATGAGACACGCTGCCGTTCATGAAATCCATTACATAGTTTGAAGCCAACATGCATCATGGATCGGAAATATCGGCAGGTGGATCGGAAAATCTGATAGTAAATTATGCTGGTATCGGAGGCCGATAACAATACTGGATCGGATCGGCCCCATCCTTAGATATAAAGTCATTTATTGATTTACCCGATTTTCAAAACATAGATTACTTTACTCAACAAACTTGTAAGGTAGAAATAAAATTATTTTCTCAATAGCTGTAAAATAAATAAATCAAGTTAATTGTAAATTTTATATTTACAGTTTTACCTAGTAATTTACTTGGCAGAATAATTACATCATTTAAATTTGCTGATCATTGTTCAAAAATAGTTTCTGACAATTGCATCCACTGTGATGTCCACTCACTCTCTCATTCTGTGCGAATGTTGGCGGCATGTTTTCATTTTCAGCTGGTTCAGGCGCATCATTAACCTCATCACAGAGAGGGACATTCTGTTTTGCAGCAATATTGTGCAGGACAATACAAGCGAGTATTATGTCACACACTCCTTGGGGTTCCACTTGCAAGTACTTGAGAAACGCAAAGCCTCCCATCTTCAGAACTCTGTTTAAACACTCAATAGAACACCTTGTTTAGGAATGAGCAGTGTTGCAGCGTACCTGCTAAGGTATGTTTGGGTCAAGAAAAGAGGTCATCAGTTGAAGTAGGAGTGGATACGTGTTGTCTCCTAATATGCCATCTGGTTGGTTGTTCTGGAGCCTTCTGGACTGAGTGCTTTTCCTCAGGATACATGCATCATGGACAGACCCAGTCCATTTCACAACATAGTTTATGATGAGAATGTCAAAATCACTCACAATTTCTATGCCTATGCTGTGCCTTCCCTTCCTGTCGATGTACTCCCACTCTCTCATGGGGTGGGGGGGCTTGTATACACACGAGTGCAATAGATTAATTTCAGTTCAGCTTATTTACATATAGCGCCAAGTCACAACAGAAGTCATCTCAGTCATCACACTGAACAGAAACATTAACATGTATAAAAAAGTAAGTTAATAACATTAATTATCTGAGGAGCAGACTGCTTTGAGTTTAACTTCATCAGACAGTAGATAAACCCAACAGTACTGGACATGTTCCCTAAAAGTATGAACCTGTGTTTGGTCTGAGAAATGTGGTTATTGCCTGGAAAACAGACACTGACTGGCCAGGCTGGCCAAAGTGACACAAAGTTATTCACAGTTTTGTCCACTCCAATACTCTCACCAACACCTTGGTAAAAAAAGACCAGATGCATAGAAGTGTAGAGCTATAAGGACTTGTTCTTCCACAGACAGACTGTGACTCCTTCTGGTTCTGTTCTGAAACCCTGACCTGACAAGTTCTACAATGTATTTAATATCAGCATTCACAAATGGAAACTGAGCATAAAACAAATATTTTTTCTTACAGTGGTTTTGTACGCGGGCAGCACGGTGGCGCAACTGGTAGAGCTGCTGCCTCTCAGCGAGCAGGTCCTTGGTTCAAACCCCGGTCCAGGGGCCTTTCTGGGTGGAGTTTGCATGTTCTCGCCGTGCATACGTGGGTTTTCTCCGGGTACTCCGGTTTCCTCCCACAGACCAAAAACATGCATGTTAGACTGATTGGTAACTCTAAATTGTCCCTAGGTGTGAGTGAGAGAGTGAATGGTTGTTTGTCTCTATCTGTCCCTGTGATGGACTTGCGACCTGGCTAGGGTGTACCCCGCCCCTCGCACAGTGATTGCTGGACATGGGCACCAGCGACCCCCGTGACCCAAAATGGAATAAGCGGGTAAAGATAATGGATGGATGGATGGTTATGTACGCTCAGAATACACCCTTCTTCAGTATACGGTCCTGCTGAAATGGTTGTGGTGATGAACTACACCTGTCCTGTCATAAGCCCTGTGTTAGTCCTCTGGGGAAGACTGAATGACATGGCTGTTTCACAAGATAATTTGCTTTACCTTGTTCTCTATTAGGGTGGCACATTTGGTAGAGCTACCGCTTCTCAGCGATGAGGCTTCTGGATCAAATCCAGAGATGAGAAAGCTTGTGTCTTTTTTGGTGGTGGATTTGATTTGCAGAGGCAAATCATTTACTTAAGGGAGTGTTGCCGCCTCTTGCTCCAGTCCTCAAATGTATCACCCAAAATATGTGTTGTGAATGAATCTCTACTAACTGTCCAGTGGACCTTGTGACCCAGACCCAGAAAGGAAGAAAAGGATAAAAATGGATACATAATTGGTCAAAGTGACAAATTGGTAAAAACTTGAAATTTCAAAAGCTTTGTTTGCAGAAACCATTCAGGGCTTTCATGTCATCTGGATTTCGTTTTTTTGTTAAAAAAGAAACGTTTCGCCCCTCATCCAAGAGGCTTCGTCAGTCTGAGGCCTAGCCATCTGGTATTACCCAGAAGCCACCCTGACTCTTGTGTTTCAAGCCTGCCTCAGATACCCCTGAAGTCTGGCCTTTTCACTAATGGTTTCAAAAACACAAAGTTTGTTTTCTCAGTCATCCAGGTATATAATTATATACCTGGATGACTGAGAAAACAAACTTTGCATTCAGGGCTTTGTTACTCCACAGATAAACATATCCAGTGTCTAATATGTTGTTTGCTAAACCCATCCTGAAACGTGACTTCTTTTTTACTGGATGAACAATTAGAATGAGGAAATGTCTCATTTGAGCTTCATGTATTTAGTTAACGTTCCTCCTTGTAAAGATAACTCACTACTATTTAGTGGCCCTTGAACAACTATTTTCTTGTACAGCCTCAGAGCACGAATGCTAATGGGAAGTGTAATGAGGCTGACCCAGAGGCCCAGTGTAATTTGAAGAGCTGTTTAAGTAACTCATTGATTTTAAAGGTAATCTTTAGGAGTTGGGAGAAAGTTGATGAGAGGAAGAACTGCTTTTAAGAGTTGGAGAGCGGCTGCAGAGAGATTTTTCAATGACTTACTTATGATGTATCATAGGTTTGTATCATCCATACTCAAAGAAAGCACAGAGAGGAATGTCACTACTTTAAATATAAAAAGTAAGTATTTCTGCTTGCTGTTGTTACTTGCTCACACACACACACCTACGCACACACACACACACACACGCACACACACACACTCAGAAATAGTCAAATATCTGCATTCCTTTTCTCCGTGCTCTATTTTTTGTCTGTTTTGTCTGTACTTCTGAAGGAATTCTCCATCTATCTAATTCCCCTCTTGGTTCTTTTATATTGAGGCTGGGCCCTGTCATATTCCATGTCAAAGGCTTTTTATTCATTGAATATCAAATCCTCTGTGTCTTGCCTGGCGCTTTCCTCTTCCTGTTCAGCACCATGCATATTCAGGAGCCAGCAGCAGGGCCGTAAGGCTGGCTAGCCCTCCAAAATCCATGATTGTGGGCATTAGTGTCTATATTTAGGTGTTAAGCCGACCACACAGTAGCCAAGACTGAGTGTGCTGGATGAAAATATGTGGTTAGAAGTGAACTTTCCATTTTCTGCTGATATTCTTTATTTAATTCTCTCTCCGTCTGTTTCAGAGGCCTTCTCGTTTGGCTCTAGAGGCAGCACATGGTTTCCAAAAGTACCAGCAAAGCTTGGGATGTCTTGCTGTTAGGAGCTGTCCCACTGCAACTCGTTGCATACTGATTTAGGTTTTACGGCTGACTTCAAGGCAAAAAATAAAGAAAAAACCAACTGTTGTGAATTAGTCATTGACATGCTTGGTTCACAGTATCAACAATAAAATGTAAAAAAGAATACAACACACACACAAATGGAGACAAGTGATTTAATTCTCTCATTTTTATTTTCTATTTTTGTCCTACATTTTAGTGTAATATTTGACATGGTTAAATATCTTCCAATTATGCTGGATATTTTATTTTTCGGTCATTTCCCTGATAAAACTCTTAGTTTCTTTAAAGCAAAAAATACATTGTAATTGTGATATTGTTTTTGGAATTTATGTTTGTGGCAAAATCCTGTTTCTGTCAGCAAAACTTTTATTAGATAATTAAATATAATTATCTAATTATGTGAGCAACAGGATTTTTGGATCAAAATCTCAATCACTAGTTTTACATGTTCAAGTCAAAGTAGAAAAAAGGTCACTATTTTATGCATATTTTCCTTGTTTTATGATCAGCATAAGATTTTTGAGTCATCATTTTCTGTTTTTCTTAGACACTTATTTTTTGTTGAGCATGGATCTTTCGCTCATGCAAATGTCAACATTACAAAAACTGTAAAGAGGAACCTTTTTTCTCATTTTAATTCAGTTTACCATAGTCCCTCGCTTCTTCACGGTTCATTTATCACGGACTCGCTCTATTGCAGTTTTTCAAAATAAGATTGGACATGACACACAATTGGCTGACTAATGAATGAGCCACACGATCGGCATGGACTTTTTATTTAAATTAAATTATTTGAAATTATTTAGCACCTCTGCTCTTTGTAGCCTCACTGTTCCACCAGCCTCCCTCTCATTCTCACACATGTACTCTGTTTTACTACGGCTGACTTTCATTCCTCTTCTTTCAAGTGCATACCACCACCTCTCCCAGTTCTCTTCCACTTGTTCCCTGTTCTCACCACAGATCACGTCATCTGTAAACATCATAGTCCATGGGGATTCCTGCCTGACCTCATCTGTTAATCAGTCCATCACCAGAGCAAACAAGAAGGGGCTCAGAGCTGATCCTTGATGCACTCCCACCTCCACCTTGAAGCTATCTGTCACTCCTACAGCACATCTCACCACTGTCCTACTGTCTTCACACATGTCCTGTACCAGTCTAACATACTTCTCTGCCACTTCAGATTTCCTCAAGCAATACCACACCTCCTCCCTCGCCCCCCTGTCATATGCTTTTTCTAAATCCACAACCTTACAGTCTCCAATCTCCTTCAGGTTTGCTCTACTACACAGTCTACCTGCGTACTCATTACTCCACTTTTGTAGGTCACTCTATGTTCCTCCCTCTTTTATAAGTAAGTGTTGACTACAGCCATTTCCATTATCTTGGCACAATCCACCACCATTTGTCCTTCCTGGTTTCTTTCCTTGACACCAAACCTACCCATCACTTCCTCATTCCCTCTATTTCCTTCATCAACATGTCCATGCATCTTACTCCTCTCTCACATCCAACTTGTGGAGCATAATCACTGACAACATTTAGCATCAAACCTTCTACTTCTACCTTCAGGCACATCACCCTATCTGACACTCTTTTCACCTCTAATCCATTCTTTGCCAACTCCTCCTTCAGGACCAGCCCTACTCCATTCTTTTTTCTATTCACACCATGGTAAAACACACATGATATATTATTGGAATGACAACTATGATGTAATTTGACCAAACCATATGATTAAAATAATGCCAAACTTTACTATAATATCTATGAAATTGACACAAATTTCACCATTTGGCGTTTTACAGATTAAGTTGACTTTGGCAGTCATCTTTACAGTAATTGACTCCAGAGGCAGAGAGGCACATCAAATGATAACTTTCTGAAATTTTCATTAAAGCATGTGTATTGGTTCATGAAATATTTTGTTAACAATGTTGACTGCAAATACTTCTGCAAATAGATCTTGCACTATGTTTTAACACAGACTATTTGGGATTAGCTTCAACTACTACCACACCAAATTTTACTTCCAATACATTTTTTTCAGATTTTTTGTTTTTATGCAGCTAGTGGTTCATGGGTACTTTTACAAACAGTAAGACACATAGACACATGCACACACACACACACAGAGAGAAAAAAAAAAAAAAAAAAACTAGAAGTGTTTTAAGGCTTTATGTTGTGTTTGGTTTCTTCCATTCCAACCAATCACTGGACACCAACTCCTAATGTGAGCCTATCATGTTACAGTTCATTCTTTTTAATAAATCATTATACAGCTGCATTAAAGATGAAAACACAAGAAAAGCTGATGTAGAAGCTAAAACAAACCCCACAAGAGCATATCTTTGAATATGTCCCCTGCAGTTTCTTTAATGTAGACAAAAAAAATATGGAACTGTCTCCAATAAAACTATGAAAACATTCCTATACTCTGAAAATTCCTTGTGTTTTTAATGACGTCAACGAGCAGTTTACGTAAAGTTTCAGGACTGCATTATGCTCAGGTTTTCATGCTTACATATGAAGAGAAATAAGACTAGACAAAGAAAATATTTACTGATGAAAACAGAAGTAGGACAGAGAACAATAGATAAAATGGATGGACATAAACTGTAGGTTGTGGGAAATGTGGAACAAAAAATGTGAGATAAGGAAACAGTAATGGTAGAGGGCAGAGAAAGAGGGTTCTACAAGATAAACGCTCTGTTTCTGTGTGTGTACGTATGTGTGTTGTGTACTTTTGTGTTGTGATGGCATCTGGCAAACCTAGCGTGTCTTTTTAATTCTACTGAGTAAATAATGCCTCTGACAGTGTCCAAAATTTATATAAGTGGACATACAATCAGTTCAGATTAACATGCACAAAGCCCCTGTGTGTGTGTGTGTGTGTGTGTGTGTGTGTGTGTGTTTGTTTGTGTACTACTGGAGAATTGCTGTAACATGACAGGTCACTGACTTTCTCTCTTAATGTAGCTTTCTACCAGTTTTCTCTCTCTCTCTCTCTCTCTCTCTCTCTCTCTCTCTCTCTCTCTCT
>NC_056498.1:80803415-80815643 GCF_014905685.2 Nematolebias whitei
TCTCTCTCTCTCTCTCTCTCTCTCTCTCTCTCTCTCTCTCTCTCTCTTTTGGCTCCTGGTTTACTCCAGGTTAAATAGGAAGCAATTGTTTTGTAAAATAACTGTAAATATATTTTCTTTAATTAAGCTATTTAGAGGTCTTTGTATTAATAAAAACATGTTTTATCAACTACAGTTCCATACCATCCATCCATCTATTAGATTTATCTGCTTCTTCCTTTTCGGGTCATGGGGGTCACTGGTGCCCATATCCGGCTGTCACTGTGTGAGAGGTGGGGGACACCCTGGACAGGTCTCCAGTCCATCACAGGGACACATAGAGACAAACGAGACAAACAATCATTCAGTTTCTCACTCACACCTAGAGACAGAGTTACCAATCAGATGGGAAGAAACTGGAGTTCCCAGAGAAAATCCACACATGCACAGAGAGAACATGCAGACTCAACCCAGATAGGTCCCCGACCGGGATTTAAACCGGGGTAACCTGCTCGCTGAGAGGCGGCAGCTCTACCAACTTCACCACCGTGCTACCGTGTACTTTTTTTTTTTTACAAATTATTTTCATATACACATAGAACAGAACAGACTAGACTAGACTAGACTAGGCTAGAATAGAATAGAATAGAATAGAACAGAACTAGCCCATATTGTCCCTCAGTGGGTAAATTAAGGTATACCAGCAACAGATTGACAGGTAAATCAAACAATTCAGATTCACACAAAGGTAGAATATATATATATATATATATATATATATATATATATATATATATATACAGAAAATGAATGAGACTGTACAGTAAGGGCGTATTTACAGCATAAGAAAAAAAATAATGTGCAGTTATTAAAAATAACATACCTAGATTCAAGAGATGTGAATTGAGTAGGATAATTCAAAGAATGTACATGTGCACGTGAGTTTTTGAATGCAAACGAAAACACTAAACATTGTGCAAGTGACAGCAGGGATGTAAACACTTATTATATTTGTTGTGATCAGTGACTGTTATAAAGTCCAACAGCTGCTGGGAGGAAGGACCTGAGATAACACTCCTTTGTGCACCTCGGATGCAGTAATTTGTTAAAGAGCTCTCCAGTTCTGTAACAGCTTCATGCATGATGTGGGAGACACCACCACCCACTACCTTCACTGGGTCGAGGGGGCATCCTAATACAGAACTGTCCTTCCTGATGAGCATATCTAACCACTTCCTCTCAGCTGTAGAGAAGCTGCTGCTCCATCATTCCACACCATAGATGTCTGATGCCACCACAGAGTCAAAGAAGGTCTTCAGGAGCACCCCTTATATTCCAAAAGACCTCAGTCTCCTCTGCAGGTAAAGTCTGCTCTGACCCTTCCTGTAAAGTGTATCAGTGTTGACTCCAGTCCAGTTTATTGTTCAGGTGAACACCAAGGTACTTCTAAGAGTCCACTATGTCAATGTCAGCTCCCTGGATGTTCACCGGGGTCAGTGTGATGGGTCTGTGCTTGTGGAAATCCACCACCAGCTCCTTGTTTTCTGCGTGTTAATCAGGAGGTGGTTCCGTTGGCACCAGTCAATAAAGTCCTGTGCCCACTGTCTGTACTCTGAGTCATCCTCACCTGTGATGAGGCCGACTATGGCAGACTCACCAGAGAACCTTTGCAGATGGCAGCCTGGGGAGCTGATGGAGAAGTCTGCAGTGTAGAGGGTGAACAGGAAGGGTGCCAGCACAAATCCCTGTGGGGCCCCTGTACTGCAGACCAGCCTGTCAGAGACACAGCCTCATGTCCTCACATACTGTGGGTGGCCAGTGTCCACTGGAACAGGTGGTGGGCCACTTCTGACAGCTCCAGCTTGTCCCTCAGAAGTCCAGGCTGGATAGTATTAAAAGCACTGGAGAAATCAAAGAACAAGATCCTCTCAGGGCTATCAGACTTCTCCAGGTGGGTCAAAGCTCAGTGCAGAAGATAGAGGATGGCATCATCAGCCCCGATGCCAGGCTGGTAGGCAGACTGCAGCGTATCAAACTCATCAGGGGGCGCAGATGGTTGAGGACCAAGCTTTCAAGGTTCTTCATAAGATTTGAGGTCTGCACTACCATCCTGTAGCTGCTGAGGTCCTTCAGATGTGTGTCATTCAGCACTGGTACCACACAGGAGGTCTTCCACAGCTGTTGTACTTTCCTCATCCTTAGGCTCATGTTGATCATGTATCCCATGATGCAGTACAGCTGATCTGCACAACACCTAAGAATCTTTGTTAGTTAAGTTAAGTTTCCAGAGTTACATCATCTATCATTCACAAACACAGCCAGACCCCCTCCTTTCTTCTTACCGCTCAAAATATATTTATGAATGGAATTTGTGCCCATAACAAACCTACAACTTGTCCATGGTGTCCTTTCATTCAGTAACTGCTGGAGATAAACAACATCTCACCACAACGCAAAAAATAATAGGAGGGAACAAAAAATGGATGGACGACAGACAAATGTTTCAGTTTATGTTTTGTTTGTTTTGGATTACTTTTCACTCTGCTGCTGTCTTTAATTACTCTGCTCAACATTTGTAATAATTTTTCTATCTTTAACATGTTTTTTTGGTCTTTCAGGTACACCTGGACCTATATCTGGACCTACCATTCTGTGTTCGTTTGTCTCTCCTTCCTGTCCTCTCAAACCCAGTCGGTCAAAACAGATGGCCGCTTGTCCTGAGCCTGGTTCTGCTGGAGGTTTTTCGTTTAAAAGGGAGTGTTTCCTTTCCACTGTTGTCACTGTGCTTGCTCAGAATGGGAGACTGTGACAGAACCAAGATTCAACTTGTCTGCTGGATTCCTTAGATGGAGAACTTTACTAATGGGCTTTTATGTACAAAGTATATGAATGTTCCTGTAAAGTGCACTGGGACAATTTTGTTGTGATTTGGCGCTATATAAATAAACTGAATTTAATTTAATTACCTATAGGAACCCCCTAGAAAGGACAATAATGTAAACATGATTTAAATTACATTTCTTGTGTGCATGAGAAACAATTCTGGTGCTCCTACATCTTGCACGTACCATAAAAGTCTCCCATGCCCTGCACATGTTCTGCATGTGAATGCTTAGTTTGTAAAATGTGCACAAACCATTTTACAACATATCAAATTGCATTTTCACAAACATGATTGTCTGAAATATAACTAACAAATTCTGAGGCACACATTTGATCATAAACTTACAATATTTTATGAAATGATTGTTTCTTCTAAAGAAAACTTTTTTTTTTAATCAAAATGTTTTACAAATTATATTAATACAGTAATTCAGTAGAAATAGACATAGGCAAGCTGTGTTTAGGAGTCCAGCCTGGTTCACTGACTCCAAACTCAGAAGATTGTTCCAAACAACGTGTCCAGTTTTCCTCCAACACCAGTCGTTCTGCTCCTCTCCACAGCTTGTTCCATGGCCACTCCACAGATAGATTCCCGCCGGGTGTTTGGTTTAATCCAGACCAAATGCTAATAGGACTGTTTGCTTGCTGGCCATCTGCCTGGGCTGCTGGTCAACTGTGGCAAGCTGTGCCGAGCAGCACCACACCGAGCCTTTCTGCCAAAGTTTGAGCTGCCCAGAGACCACTTCAGAACCAGAGGACACTTCACGGCCAATCGTCCACACTCTCCATGAGGTGTAATAGAGTCAAACTGGTCTTTTCCTGAATTTAGGAGCAGCTTGTCCTTTTCTCATCCTCACGCTAAATAAAATCCATGCGGTTGGGAGTCTACCTTAAGATTATTCTGTTGGCTTTTGTTACTGATGTTAGCTTTACATTATTTATCTAAACAAAGTTATCAGAGATCTTCAAATATTGTGACACAAAGTCAAAAGAGTGATTACTTCTGAACAACAGAAGAGGGCGGAGCATCAACCTGACATCCAGTGCCAGGCTAGAGGGCCGGAGTCCCCAACCTTTTTTGCACCATGGACTTGTTTAATGCAAGACATTTTTACCATGGTGCAGCACAGTGGCACAGTTGGTGGAGCTGCTGCCTCTCACCCCGGTTTGCCCCAGTTCAAATCTAGGACCAGGAACTTTCTAGGTGGAGTTTGCATGTTCTCTCCTTACTGTGTAGATTTTCAGTGGGTGCTCCGGTTTCCTCCCAAAGATTCTAAACATTTACTGAACAATGTAAAGTCTCCTTAAATTATTAAAGTGGAATTCATATGTTTCTGCTTCATAATGAAGAGACTAGAACTTTTAATACATTTTGTTCATGAAATTGTATTAATGGGTTAACACAGGGCCAGATATCAAGCAGCTGAGCAACATTCATGAACTGATCATGCAGTCAGGAGATTGTATGATAAAGTTTGCACACAAAGGTGAGTACATTCAGGGTCACATGCTTATTTTATTATATTTAATGTTGTTCAGTGAGACGAGCTGCTGAATCAAACACAAACTATGTTTTCACACAACTCTCAGCTTCAGTGAACCTTCATCAGACCAAAGTTATTTCAGCCATGTTGGACTTTCATGGCAAAATGAAGAACCTTGGGAAAGTTTGAGAGAATCTGATGTCAGTGCTTGTGGTAGCTTTTTGTTTTAACAGATATTCAGTTTCATGAGTAGATATATATTTTTATTAGCTTTACTTTCTATTTTTTACTTAACAAAAAACAGCTCATAACTGTGGTTGTTAGTCAGGGCACAAACACGTTTTAATCTTTTTGTTTTCTAAACAAATCCAGACAGCACTTTTAAAATTCACTTTTTTGTTTGTTTTAGTTTATGTATATGACGTTAATATAATTATACAGTACTTCTACTTCCACCTTAACTCTTGCGATGTTTATCTCATTGATACCTTAGAATGTTTCGATATCCATCAAAAACAAAACAAAATACAGTAAAACAACAACAAAAGAAGAAAAAGAAATCTGGACTAATCCTGATGCATGTTCAATAATCCAGGTAAAAAAAACAACTAAAATAAAGTCAGATCCTCTGGACGAATTGTTGTTGAAACGTTTTCTTTTATCCGAAGGACTTTGCCAATCACCTTCAATCACTCCTCTCTCTTTCAAAGCCATCTTTGTGAAGAGAACCTGTCCATCATTAAACGGGACGGAGGCCTCCATGTTCAACTGTCCCCTCTTACAATGCTGTTATTGATAGTATCACTCAGCCCTCTGTGAATAGTAAGCAGCATCAGAGCACTAACGAACAATTGTTGGGCTGATGGCCTTCATTGATCATGTGAACAGCTAGTTCTGGATGTCAACAACAAACTGGATGATCCATTATGAGAAGGTGCTTTTATAAGACTGAGATTGTTGCAGCTCCTCAGACAGAAGAAGTATTTTTGATAAAAGATTAAATGTTTAAAGAAGAAGAATTTGTCCAGAGGACCTGACTTTAATTGGTTAAATCTGGACTATTTTGTATTGGAGTCCAGGTGTTTTGTTTTCTTTTGTTTTCCTTTTTCCTGGATGACTAAGAATATATATCAGCCATCTAAATACTTATTTAAATGTTATTTTTTGCCCTCATAGTCAGAGTCAGAGAGATTTATTTATCATCCACACCCCATGTGGTACATGTGGTGGAACGAGATTATGTACACAGGGTCTCAGTTACATCCCACAATAAAATGTTAAAGAAAAACAGCAATAAGATCTAAAATATGAACTAAGAAAAGCATCAACTAAACATACACTAAGCACTAATAGCATAAAAACAATACGCCGAACAGCAGCACGAACATGAGTCTGTGTGAGCAGATGAGCACAAATGAACACATCAACATTGAAACAGATCATCAGCAACATGAAACAGATCAGCAGCAACATGAAACAGATCAGCAGCAACAAGATGTGATTTTTCACAGTGACTATTCTGGTTAGAGATTCATGAGTCTAACAGCCTCAGGGTAGAAGCTGTTCCTCAGTCTAGTGGTTCTGTACTTAATGCTCCTTAACCTCCTTCCTGAGGGGAGTGCGGCAAAAAGTGTGTGTGCTGGATGAGTGGGGTCATTCATGAAGCAGGTGGCCCTCTTCCTGCATCTGGAGGGGTAAATGTCTGTGATGGTGGGGAGATTGACTCCAACAGACTTCTGTGCAGCCTTCACCACTCTCTGCAAAGCTTTTCTTTCTGCAGCTGTGCAGCCTCCATGCCACACATTGATGCTGGAGCACAGGATGCTCTCCACTGCAGACCTATAGAAGGAGGAGAGGACTGAGCTTCCCAGTCCAGCTTGTCTCAGCCGCCTGAGGAAGTAGAGTCTCTGAGGAGATTTCTTGATCAGGCTGGAAGTGTTGCTGCCCCAGCTGAGGTTGTCATTCAAGTGTACACCCTAGTACTTGTAGCTGGAGACCAGTTCCATCGCAGATCCTCTTATGTTCAGGGTGAGGGTAGGGGTATGTGTGTTTGTTCTTTGTGAAGTCCAAAATCATCTCCTTTGTGTTCTTCACATTAATGTTAAGGTTATTCTCTGCACCAGATCTCCAGGTGTTCCACCTCCTGCCTGTAGCTGGACTCATCGTTGTTTGTGATGCATCCCACCACCGCTGTATCATCTGCAAACTTTACAATGTGAAAGCCTGGATAGGAAGGTGCAAAATCATACGTGAGCAGATTGAACAGGAGAAGGCTCAGCACACATCCCTGAGGGGAGTCAGTGCTGAGGGTTGCGGTGGAGGAGAAGTTGTGGATCTTCACTGACTGTGATCTGTTTGTTAAGAAGTCTAGGACCCAGTTGCAAATGGAGGGGCTTAGTCCTAGTGTGAGTAATTTATCCATCTGAGTTTGGGGAATCATAGTATTGAAGGAAGATGTGAAGTCAACAAAGAGCATACAGATGTAGGAGTCCTTCTGCTCCAGGTGGGTGAGAGCAGTGTGGACCACAGGGGAGATGTCATCCTCTGTTGATCTGTTCTCGCCGTATGCTTACTGGTGAGGGTCCTCATTGATGTTGATGGTTGTTTTCATGTGGCTTATGACCAGTTTTTCTAAGCATTTAGCGACTATCGGGGTGAGGGACACTGGTCGATAGTCATTCAGACCAGTCACTGTAGAGCTCTTTGGAACTTGGATGATGGTGGCGGTCTTCAGGCAGGTGGGAACTGTTGCCAGGGTGAATAAGGAGTTAAATATGTTGGCCAGCACCTCGCAGATCTGATTGGCACATTCTTTCAACACCTTCCTGGGGATGTTGTCTGGGCCGGTTGCTTTGTGAGTGTTAATCCTCCTGAAGGTACTCCTTACTTCTGCTGAGGTCATGCTAAAACACTGTTTTTGTTGTGGGCATCAGACAGTGATGGGTCCCTAGGGCATTGTTCACTCCTGCCTTTATTAATTTGTTATGCACTTAATGCCCCTTCACATGCTCCATAGGTTTTGTCAGGTGAATTGACCCTGGACCCTCTGTGCATATGTGGCCTTTGTCCTCTTAATACCAGCATCCAGCTCTTTCCTTGTCCTTCTCAGCTCTTGTGAGTTTCCAGACCTGATGGCTGTGTTACTGGCTTCCAGCAGGGTGCAAACCCATCCATTCAGCCAAAGTTTTCTGTAAGGGTAACTCCTAACATACAATATGGTGGTGACGTCATCAGTACATTTACTCATATACCCCAGTACGGAAGATGCATATTTTTCTAGGTCTAGTGACCCCCCATCCCCATTTCAGCAGTTTCTCTGAAGACCTCCCAATCTGTTTGTTCAAAACAATCTTTCAGTATGGGGGCACTGTTCTGGATCCAAGATTTAACATTCTTTTGTACCAGTCTGGAGTGTCTCAGCAGGGGCAGGCAAGCAGGAGCCAGGAAGACTGAGATGTGATCAGAGAATCCTAGGTGTGGGCAGGTGTAGGCTTTGTAAGCATCTTTTATGTTTGTGTAAACACTGTCCAGTGTGTTGTTTCTATGTGTTGGTATGGCCACATGCTAGTAAAATCTTGGGAGGCAGTCTTTTAGATTTGCAAGATTAAAGTCTCCAGCTACTATGTAAAGAGCATCAGGATGTTTGCTTTGCAGCGAACTGAAGAGATCATGAAACTCATGAAGAGCGTCATCAGCATTAGTATCTGGGGCAATATAAAGAACTGTTATGAACACCACTGTAAACTTGCGGGGTAGATAATGTGGGCGACATTTCACTGTTAGCTGCTCCAAAGCCTTGGAGCATGAGTTTTTTAGCAGCGTACAGTTTGTGCACCAACTTTTACTTGCGTAAATGCATTTTCTGCCTCGCCTCGATTTCCCCGTTAGCTCGCTGCAGCGGTCTGCTCAGACAAAAAAAAGTCTGTCATCCAGCTGGAAGGCTGAATCCAGCATGTCATTGGTAATCCATGATTCCATGAGACAGAGCACCACGCACTTCATTATCTCCTCTGAGGAGCCCACTCTCAGACGAGGCAAATCCATCTTGTCCAACGAGCGGACGTTTGACAGAAAGAGAGATGGTATCGGGAGTTTTATGCTGGTGAAGATTCTCAGTCATCCAGGACATGATGAATTCAAAAAGTGTTCAATACAAAAACAACTGGACTTTATTTGTAACAGAAGACGTGCTCCTCGAGAAAGCTCCTCGGATGAGGAGCGAAACGTCTTCTGTTACAAATAAAGTCCAGTTGTTTTTGTATTGAACGCTTTTTGAATATCGGGTGTTTTCCAGCTTTAGCATTAGCACAACTCCTCATCATCACCCCCGCCCGGCATCCCCGCTTCTTGAGCTGGGAGCAGCATCTCCTCCTCTGCCCACTGGAGCACCTCTGATACAGCTTTCAGGTAGATGACTTTAAGATCTGCATTCTGCCGAGCGTAGTTTTGAGTTTGCTGCTGATCTCTGCTATATTTTGTGGCAAATCTGCTCTTATTCTCATCAGTTTGGTTTGGCTATAATTCACACGCATAAATCGTGCAGAGTCAGGCATGGAGTCGATTTCAAAACTCCAAAACACTGGGACTGCATCGGGAGCCTGTGAAGCTGCGACTCTAGGGAGCACGGCCGTCTTGGCCAAACTTCCTTTCATCTTTTAGTATACCAGAAATTCACATATTAAAAACATGTTATATTAACTTATTTTATTCTATATTCTGAAGTCAATGGTTACATATTTTATTCAAGACTTTATTTTACTCAGATTAGCAAGTACAGTAGAAATAAAACATAAATGATCAATTGATCAGAAAACTTTGTGTCTTTGGTGCATGAATCACAGTAAGAGTTTTTGCTTCTTGTAAATGTGTGGCAGGTGTTGCTAAATGTTCTGTTGTGGTTGGAGGAGCAGGACTGACAACTCTTTCTCCTGTTCCCTCTGGCATAAATTGTTTGCTCCTTGTTTAGGATGCTAGTGTAAGGATCCAGCTGTTTTGTCAATCTGCGTCCAATTATTGACAAACACCCGTTTCTTTTCTATGTTGGTAATCCCAAGCAGGATCTTCTCTAAGGGTCATGGTACGCTCCAACAAAGTTTTGTTGTCTTGAGTGTATTTACAACATGGATCCAGCTGACTCCATTCTGAAGATTTTCTCTGTTGATGCTCCACATTAGGTGGGATAATTGCTTGAAGACGATGAAATGCAACTTTTCTGGATTTGAAATCCCCTCTCTGGGCATTGGTGTCACCTCCTACATATATAAATATATACATACATCAATCCATTTTCTTTTACCTGCTTCTTCCATTTTGGGTCACAGGGGTCGCCGGTGCCCATGTCCAGCCATCACTGTGCGAGGGACAGGTACACCCTGGGTGGGTCGCAAGTCCATCACAGGGACACAGAGACAAACGAGACAAACAACCATTTACTCTCTCACTCACACCTAGGGACAATTTAGAGTTACCAATCGGTCTAACATGCATGCTTTGGTCTGTGGAAGGAAACCGGAGTACCTGGAGAAAATCCACGCATGCACGGAGAGAACATGCAAACTCCACCCAGAAAGACCCCTGGACCGGGATTTTAACCAGGGACCTGCGCGCTGAGAGGCAGCAGCTTTATCAGTTGTTCCACCATGCTGACCATGTATAAATATATATAATATAATAATATATGTATTATATTAAGATCATTATCTTCCTTGGACACATCTCATGTTTTGTCCTCAGCAGAATGATACACAGGGTGTAAGGAACAGACCCTGCAGACGGTATGTTGCACATTTTTTCTCTCCTCCTGAATTTAATTAACATGTTGACGTTCCCATTTTTACTCAGTGACAAAGAAGACTTTAAATGTAAAATGCTTAAAGTAAAGCATATCTAAATGAAAACAGATGTAAATGTCATAATCTTTATTTTTGTTCTTTATTGTTTGTGTTTACTTTGTGTGTTTAATATTTATAATTCTCATGTGTTCGTATTACCTTGTGTCTGTAGTCATCTACTTTGCTTTTCCTCAGCCATCCTGCACTCTGTGGTTCTGCCCTGAGTCTCTCACCTGTCCTCTCTGTAAGCCCAGGTGTGTCCACTCTGCTCATCAGTCCATGTAGACTTAGAGTCCTACCTCTGCACTTTGGCATTGTGCTTCATGCCCTGTTTGTTCTCCTTCATGGAAGTCATCCATCCATCCATTCATCCATACATCCATCCATCCATCCATCCATCCATTATCTTTACCCGCTTCTTCCTTTTCAGGTCACTGGTGTTCATGTCCAGCTGTCACGGTACGAGAGGCGGGAGACATCCTGGACAAGTCTCCAGTCCATCACAGAGACACATAGAGACAAAAAAGACAAACAACCATTCACTCTCTCACTCACATGTAGGGACAATTTAGAGTTATCATTCAGTCTAACATGCATGTTTTTGGTCTGTGGGAAGAAACCAGAGTACCTGGAGAAAAACCATGCAGCACGGAGAGAACATGCAAACTCCATCCAGAAAGGTCCCGGGTTGGGATTTGAACCAGCGACCTTCTTGCTGAGAGGCAACTGCTCCACCAACTGAGCTATCGTTCCACCTCTTGTAAGTTAAATGTTTTGTTATTTTGTATATTTTGCTGCCACACCAGAGTTTTATTTAGAATTATTTTTTCTAATAATTAAATCTTTAAATCAGCTCCTCAAGCTGGTCTACATTCCTGGAGCCAACTTCTTATCTCTACTGTAAGGGTATAGATTTAAATAATTACTTACAACATGCAAAGTACACACAATTGCAATGAAGCAAGGAAATGAAAATTACTACTTTATTCTTCTATATAAATTATATCCATATAAGCAAATATAGATGGTTGAATCACATCAAAATCAGTGCACAAACCTTTTGCGTCTGTTTGCTTCTTTTCATGAAGACACCCCCAGAAATACTACAGTCTTTTGTTGGTGCATTCTGTAAGTAAAGAACGTTCCTCCAAGACCACCAGCCTGTTGACCTTCTGTTGAACAGTCGCTCAACGTTACCAGAGAGCTGCATTAAAATGTTTATCATCCTCCATGATGCACGTTATCAGTTGTAATCACGATTATTTTACAGAAGAGAGGCGTGATGGAATGTATACAACTTAGAAACACAACACAACCAGTTAGAGGAAACACATGAACAGTTTATTTTATTGTATTATTATTATTTGTACTCCAATGTGTAGTCACTGCTGTATCAAACACATTACTGATATTATCAATCAATCAATCAGTTTATTCACTTGATAAAAAAAAAAAGATCATCAGTTTGCAAACACATTCTCTGACAACACTTACTGTATTTACACGAGTGAAGGGGGAGCACGAAGAAGAAAATCTTTTATAGACCTGCCCCTTTTCTCAATAATTACAAAAACGTCATGGCCGTATACTTTGTACATTAAATTAACAAAACAAGTTGCAAACAATATAACAACAACAATAACATGCATAACAAAATATCACTCTTCTCATTAACAACTTAAAAGTGTATAAGAGTTAATCATTATTTTCTTATAGAGTGTTTTGAATTGGTTTATAGTAGAGCATTTTTTAACTCCTCATCCAAACTGTTCCATAATTTTACTCCATGCACCGAAATGCACATTTGTTTTAAAATAGTACGCACAGTTTTACTTTTGAAATCATACTTCCTTCTGTTAATTCTATCACATGAACTTCAGAAAAATAACTTTTGTAAATTAAATAGCAATGATCTCTTTCTAGCTTTAAACATAACCAATAGATTTTTTTAATAAACCAGATCCTTTAGTTTCAAGATATTTGATGATATTTGATTGAATAAACATTTTATTTGTGTGTTCTCTGGTGTCCACTTTATATAAAATTATCAT
>NC_056498.1:80816043-80834662 GCF_014905685.2 Nematolebias whitei
AATCATCAACATTACAAGAAATAAAGGCTTAAAATATTTCACTCTATGTGTAATAAATCTATGTAATATGTGAGTTTTACTTTTTGAAATAATTAGTCAAAATTTTAATATTACCAGGACGTAATTTTTTTAGATGCACCAGCATTTACATGAGTTATGAATTAAATTTCTCCACACAGTTGCAGCGTTTGTTTATGATGAAACTGCACAGTCAGTGTTTTCTTTCAGCATCTTTCTTATTTTTGCTTCAACTTTTACCTTGACCTGTTAGTTGATCCTGCCACTACAGTTCTACCAGCCACGCTGAGAGAGCTCTGCTTAGAAAGAAAACTCACAGAAATGAGGTTTGCAGTCAAAACTGTCCGAATGATCTTGTTTTATTTAATATGCAGAGCACTGGGTTTGTCCTCAGAGACATGGGAAGCTGAGCTTCTTTTGTGTTGTTGTGTTGGTCAGGGTTGTGTAACGACATGATGCAACTCACCAGATCTTTGTGCTCACACAGCCTCATCTTTTGGGATTTTTATTCTGAACATCATCTCTTAATTAAACATGTTCTTACCATTATCCATTGTCCAGCAGCATAAAAGCGCAGGGGTTGTTAAACTTTTTCAGAATGAAACAAATCAAAAAGTTCTTTATTAGTCATGTTTAGTTTGATGAGTACAAGCACATGCTGTAAAATAAATTAAATAAAAATATAGTTTGGACACAGCTGGATCATTTAGTTTGTTTAGCTGATTCAACTTCTGACCCACTAAATAGCGCAGGCAACATGGTGAGTCATACATATAGTGATCTATATGTGTGTGTTTGTTCTCACATGGACACATTTGTCAACAGAGAAGACTGACAAATTCAAGTTCAAGTTGTGTTTATTTCTCATATGCAGGTTAACTTAAGGTTAACAGTACAATAAAATATTCAGGATGAGAAGAACCAATTTGACTCGCTAAAACATTAAAGAACAAACAAACAAGAAATACTAAAAGCATGCAATATGGGTACAAAAACAAAGTACCAAAAAGTGAAAAAGTAATTATAATATTTCCAAGGTCCTAAAGAGAAACAGTAAACAACAGCATGGTAGAATATAATGGTGCAAGCAGGATGAATTTGAATGAATAAGTATTTCAAGGTAGTAATATAAGCTCAAATGCACATGATATACATATATATATATGTATTGCACATAATTAACATATGATACACAGGTTGTGTGACAGGTTAGTGCACAGGTAGTGTGTGACATTGAGATTGAATTATGATGGTAAGGTAGATGCATTGCTACTGTATCATACATCATACAGCCACATAGTGCAGCAGCAATAAACAATAAACATATTAGCTGTCACAAGCTAATATTAGTCTTATTAGTTGTCACAGATGTGGTTTGGTGCAATGTTATTGCCAGTTGTTCAGTGTTATTTATTGAGAGTTGAGTTATCTGACAGCCTGTGGATAATAGCTGTCCTTTAGTCTGTTTGTACACGATGGCAGACTCCTGTACCGTCTGCCTGAGGGTAGTAGATGGAAGAGTCCTTGTGCTGGGTGGGTGTGGTCCTTAATGATGCTGCGTGCTTTACACAGGCATTGGCTGTGGTAGATGTCCTGGATGGTTTGGAGACTGCTACCAGTGATGGACACCATACAATATATATCATCAAACGTCTGCACAGTGCTTTTTGAAGTTTAATCTGTATTAGAAAATTATTAACAAAGATCACTCGTCTGTATTATTGAGATCTAGCTGGGCTGTTGCAGGCTCTGGGAGCCATGACGACAGCATTCTTGTTGCTTCACCTGGATGCCTTCCCCACCTTCAACAACCTCTGACCCCAAACAGAGAGTCACAGTTTATACAGCAAGTAGAATAATCAGTTAATTGTATGAAATGTGTTTCTGTCTTTGAGTCCCCTTTTACACTGCAATCATGTTTTTTATGTTAATATTAAAATCTGACGGCACTCGTGGCTTTAATAACCCCAGCATAAAAATGACAGACACACAATAAACAAGCAGTAAAAATAAAGAATATCACTGTGTGTGTGTGTGTGATTGTCATAGTAGAATTTCCACAAGTGAACCTTTTATACCTCCGCAGAACTCATTACCCAAGACACCTCTGGGAAATCCTCTTTTATATATCCACACTATCTCAATTATGCCACTTAATTGATATCTTTATTTGCGTAAGTGGTGGTTTTGTACCTCACCGACAGACAGTTTGCAAAGGAAAGGCCGCTCTTTAGAAGCTGTATTCTACCAATGTTGCATTGCAGTGTTACTTTCCATGTGTCAGGGATGTCACAACAAAACCAGTAAAAAAAAAAATATGAAGAATGACTTGGACATATTTTTTTTTTGAGTAAAGCAACATTTTTACATTTGAGCAAAAAAAAAATAAAATAATTAGGACAAATATCCTGATGTATGCTCAGTAATCCAGGTAGAAAAATCTAAAACAGTTAAGGCAGGTCTTCTGGACACATTCGTCTTGTTGAAACGTTTCGTCTTTTATTCAAAAGACTTTGTCAGTCTGAGGAGCTGCAACAAACCCAGTCTTATAAATAAAGTTAAATAAAATGGTCTCACTTGTAAATGAGTCTTCAAGGCTCAATGTGATTTATCTGTATAAATAATGGTTGAATGGAAAATAAAAATCAACCAGTTTGCTGGTGACATCCAGAACAAACTATTCACCTGATAAAGGAGGACCATGAGCCTAACGACTGGTTGTTAGTGCTCTGATGGCCACTTACTATTCACAGGGTGCTGAGTGAAACTAGCAATAACAGCATTGTAAGAGGGGGACAGTTGGACACATAGTCCTATGCCCCTGATAATGATGGACGGTTTCTTGTCACAAAGATGGCCTCCTTTACTCCTCTCTCAACCCATTGCTCCTCTCTATCCAGGATGTGAACATCTTCATCCCTGAAAGAGTGACTGCTGGCCTGGAGATGAGTGTAGACCGCAGAGTCCTGGCCTGATGATGTTGCTCTTCTGTGCTGGTCCATCCTTTTGGCCAGTGGCTATTTAGTTTCCCCAATGTAAGACTGATCACAGCCCTCATGGCACTGAACAACATAAACAATAAATATTACTCTGTTAGTGCCGGGGGACTGGACATTTGGGATTTGATCAGTCTTTGCCGTAGTGTATTTTTAGGCTTGAAAGCCACTGGGATGTCATGTTTAGAAAATAAATGTCTCAGTTTCTCTGAAACTTCCGTAACATACAGAATGACCACTGGTCTGGGTCTGGGTTCCTTTGTAAGACTGAGTTTTGTTGTGGCTCCTCAGACTGAAGAAATCTTTTGGATAAATAACAAGACGTTTCAACAAGAAGAATCTGTCCAGAGGACCTGACTTAACCTTTTTTACATAATTAGGACCAAGTTATTTTGTGACTCATATTGATGAAAAGTGGTATTCTTTTAAACTTTAGTTTGACATCACGTGTTGGATAAAATGAGATATTAAACTAACTGTATGACCCTGCCATCATGGTTACAAGGAAATACTTTGGATTTGTTACCAAAAGGTTGAAAAAAAAAACCAAGTGCTGTTCTTCACTTTCCTCACTTTGTGTTGGGTTAGAAAATTGTGTAGCGTGGTTAGATTGTGCCAGGATTGACTGTTGCAATATCACCCCTGGACATGTTTCCTTTTCTGCCATTGCCAAAGTCTCCTGTATGATTCACTTTAGCCAAGGCATACTTCACACTCTTTTATCGTCAGTGTGTAGTTTCACCCACTCCTATTGATTCTTTATTGACCCAAGGTGTCCTCATCCCTCCCTCCTATCAGCCACTACCTCACCCCTCCCTCTCCAAGAGCAAGGTGAAAAAAGAGCTCAGCATCGATTCCTTCTTTGCTCGCTGTTCCGGCGTCAACTCTGCCTCCCTCCTCGGACTGTCAGCCTCTCAAAGGCTGCGAGGAGCAGTGGTTACCTCGCTGCAGCGCTGAAAGGTGCTCAGGCAATCTTGGAATAAAACCTCCTACTTATGAAAAGGAATGTAATTCTACCTTTGATCCACAACTAAAAGCCATAATAGTGCAGGTTCAAAAGTACAAGAAAATACTCGAGTGCCAAAAAGATTTATCGGGGAGAGGAAACCTTTCAGAAGGATCAAATACAGAACCGTTAGGAGTGTGGCCAAACAGCCAACAAACAGAAGGGGGGGGGGGGGGGGGGGGGTGTGACTACCACACAAGTCAAGTCTCACTTGGAAAAAGAAGAATGTGAAGATTCTGACAGTTTATTGTAATTAAAAATAACTTAATCAACAATTGTTCACATTATCAAGCCAATTAAACCTCAGCCTTTTTAAAAAATGGAAATTTGGAAAACTTAATTACACAAAGGAGGATGTGTGCACATTTACGCCCACACTCAATAGATAGAAAAATATTAATAATAAAATCAACCCCCTGGAAGGATACGCCCTCCCCCATCCTGCCCCTTTGGACAAAACACATGTCTCAAAAGAAGAAAGAAACAAAAATACACAAGATCAAAGAAGACAATAAAAGAGACATGTCCCTGCTGGATTGTTGTCTCCCTCCTCTTTGCTGTAGTTTTTCATCTTGTATTATTTTATTTGTTTGTTGCCTGGCCAATCTTTACATCTTCGCTTTTGAATTGTTGTTGTTGTTTGTGCCTTTGTGATCTCGGTCGTTCTAAAATGGTTTTGACTCGTCCTTTGATCTCATTCTGAAAGTGAAAGAAGCCGAAGCCTTGGAAGTTATTTTGATTAGTTTTTTATTAACTTCTCTTTGCATTTTTCTAATGCCGTCTCTGAAGAGTTGGAAAACCTAATACTGAGAGCACAAAGAACTAATATATCTATATGTGGGTATGTGTGGAAATCCAAAGCCCACTGAAATAATTGCTTTCTGAGACTCAGCTAACTTCTGGCTTTCATTACACGGGATAACATTATATCCTCAAATTGTGCACCTATAATTTTTAGTTTGAACGATAAGTGATCCCTACAGATAAGATGATCATAGATTCTTCATTTATGTGTTTGAAACTAAACTTTTAAGTGTGAAGAAGTCAAAGGCATACTAGTCTAGTCACTTCATGAAGATATCATGTAATTCTCTGTTGGTTTGGAGTCCGATGATAAAAACAAGGTTTTAAGATTTATTTATTTTTTTTTCTCAAAAAGGTTCTGGATGTTTTAAGAAAAACATTTCTCAGTTGTGATACAAATGACTCAAATTATCTAAAATGCTAACTAAATACATTCAGTTTGACCTTTAATATATCCTTTGTCAGTATGACGGACTGGGATCTGTCCAGGTGTTCCTGTGATGGACTGGAGACCTGTCCTGGTGTCCTTGTGATGGACTAGAGACCTGTCCTGGTGTCCTTGTGATGGACTGGAGACCTGTCCAGGTGTTCCTGTGATGGACTGAAGACCTGTCCAGGTGTTCCTGTGATGGACTGGAGACCTGTCCAGGGTGTCCCCCACCTTTCACACAGTGACTGCTGGATATGGGAAACAGTGACCCCCGTGACCTGGAAAGGAAGAAGTGGGTAAAGATGATGGATGGATGGATGGATGGATGGATGGGTGGATATATATTTCATCAAATAAAACAAGGGACTATTCCATTTGAGAAAAAATAGTAAATTATTCTATTACAAGATTCTATTTCGTATAGGCTTCGCCCTTTAAGGCTATCGCTAGTGGGTTTATCCTTTCACGCGCAGCGCAGCACTGAAAACTTTAGTCCACGTCCACCTGCTGTGTGGGCCTCACCCCCGGTCCGTATAAATTATGGTGAGACCAGGTAATTGGCTCCCATTTTTTATTTAGCAAGCAACCAGCACTGCTTTTACAAGAACACAATGTCCAGCACCAGCACAATCTGCCTGTGCCCGTCCTGTCAGAACGGCTACATTTTGAGTTTTGACCAGCACAACATCTGTGAAGGATGCCTGGGTCCCCGCCACGCCGACCTCGCCTCCTCCTGCTGTCCCTGTGACCTCCTCCCTCCTGAGGAGAAGCAGAGACGAGCAGCCTTGTTCAAAGCTAACATCAAGGAGTGCCTCTCCATGGCGGAGGACTGTTCGCTGGTGCCCATTGCCTTTTTTAATATCACGGTTTCTGAACCGAGTCCAGGAGGAAGAACTGTCAGCCATCCTTGTAGCCCACTGGAACACCCCGTGCTTCCCAAACCTGCAACTTCTGTTATCGGACCGACCATGGAAACTGCCATGGAGAGACAATGCTCTCCTCCAGGTGGGAGTAGCGATCAGGAGTCACCCAGAAATAGGCCTGCACCTTTGGGTCTGGCCGCTGAGCAGATCTACTTAGAGAAAATGGGTCTCTCTAAAGAAGTTGTGCACACAATGCAAGACTCTTGAGCTGCTTCCACCACAGCGCTGTACACATCAAAGTGGACAGCTTTTCAGCACTGGTGCACGTAGAAAGGTGTAGAGGCCATATCATGTCCACTAAGTGGCGTGCTGTCCTTTCTGTAGTAGTTGATGGACATAAATTTAGCTTTCAGCACAATTAAAACTTATGCTGCAGCTATTTCTTCTTGTCACGAGGGCTTCAGTGACAGAACAGTTTTTAATCACCCGCTGATGAAGCGTTTCCTAAAAGGTGTATGGAGACACAGACCGGTGTCACATCCACTAGCTCCACAGTGGGACCTAACAATGGTTCTGTGAGCTCTGATCAAAGCTCCTTTCGAGCCTTTAGATCAGGTGTCACTTAAATTCCTTTCACTTAAAACAGCCCTGCTGCTGGCTTTGACATCAGCGAAGAGAGTGAGCGATTTATCTGCGCTCTCTGCTGCCCCATCATGCCTCAGGATTCAAGCTGATGGCAGAGCATCTGCATTGAGACCTAACCCAGCTTGTATACCAAAAAACATCACAAGTTAATTTAAATCGAGAATGATAACATTGGGTGGGTTTTATCCCCACTCACAAATCAGAGGAGGAAGCGTCATCTCATCTCCTCTGTCCTGTGCGTGCGTTGGCATGTTACATAGCATGCACGGCCACACTGCGTCAGACTCAGCGTCTGTTTATGCATTATAGAGACACCTCTACAGGTCGCCCGTTATCCACTCAGCGCCTCTCACACTGGCTGTGTGAGGCTATTTCTGAAGCATACAGGGCATCAGGATTGGAGCCTCAAGAGAATCTCAGAGCTCATTCTACCAGAAGAATTTCATCCTTTGCAGATTTGCATGGAGGAATGACAATGGAGGACATTTGTACGGCGGCCGCTTGGGCATCGCTTTGTTCATTTATTCATTTCTATCTGCGTGATGTTTCGGCTTTCTCCATGACCCACTCTGTTCTCAGTGTTCTAACAGAATGAGTTTTATTTGTTTCATGGAATTTCATTTTAAACTCACATCTGACTACATGCAATTACAGTGTGAGACATTTATTATCAGTCACGAGTTCATGACTGCTGTTTTTATTGTTACTAATCAGATCATGACTACTGTTACCAATCAGTTCATTTGATTATTAATCAGTTCATTTGTTATTAATCAGTTCATATTGAAGAGCTGTTGACCTGCTCTGCTCATTGTTACACAGTTACAATTTGTAACCTCTGTTCTTTTCCATTCTCAGCAGCAGGACTACTTTCAGCCTCCCCATTTTCCCTCGTCGGAAAACTTTTCTCTCCGGGGCGCTCCTATGCATGGAACGCGTAATTACGCGCTGCGTAATTATGCACACAGAAGGATGAGTTGATGGAATGTTTTTTGTTGGAGCAAGCGGGCGCTTCATATTGTGTCTGAATGGACCCAGTGAGACATGGAATACATCCTGCTTCGCCTTTAACCCACTAGCAATAGTCTTAAAGGGCAAAGCCCATACGAAATAGAACGTTGGTTACGTACTGTAACCCCAGATTCTATGAATATAGGCGCAGCCCTTTAAGTTCTGGGCCTCACTGGTTCCTAAATGGCTGAAGAAAAAAGCTATTTGGGAGCCGATTACACGGTCTGACCGTAATTCACACGGACCGGGGATGAGGCCCACACAGCAGGTGGGCGTGGACTAGAATTTTCAGTGTTGCACTGTGCGCCAAGGGATAAACCCACTAGCGATAGCCTTAAAGGGCTGCACCTATACTCATAGAATCTGGTGTTACAGTACGTAACCAACGTTCTATGCTGCACATTTCAAAGCAATGCTGCCAATTAGAAACAATAATCAAGTACTCAGTGGGTGCAGTTATTATTAGGGTTGTACCGATCCACTTTTGTACTTCCGATCCAATCCCGATACCTAAATCTGAATATTTGCCGATACCGTTCCAGTTCCGATATCATGACCATCATTGATTTTAAATGAGGCTGTAATAATCTCCTCTCAAGTACAATTTGTACAAATATATGCATGCATGTTCAAAAAGGCAACTTGAGGTAAGTTGTATATAATTTTGGATGAGTTTTAAAGTTAGAATTAAATTCTGCTAACACAAAACATGTTTATTTTATTCCTAGCTTTAAAGTGGATATTAAAGTGATTAAATTAAGTGATTGTTTAAAGTTATTATTTTTTTTAAATAAGGGGAAGATCTAAGAATTGTTTTCTTCTTTCTGCACTCTTTTCATTCAGTGTTTTCTTTTTGATTTTTTTTATTGTTTCTTTTAAATGAATGAATAAATGAATAAAATAAAATAAAATGTTAAATGGCTTCAAACACCTGCTAAGTTCATGGCATAAACCAACAGACATGTTCCTGTTTTTAGTATTTTACATCACTTCATAATGTAGCTGTATTTGTTTTTAATATATATAATTTTCAAATAATGTTTTTTATGATTGTCTACTGTTGTACTGATAAATATCTCTGGAGGGTAAACTATATCTTGGATGCAACTATCAAACTGTGAAATCCTTCGTTTTCTACAACTGATAGTGGTTGGTCATTAATTATGATGAAGTTTAAGAACTTCTCTGTAAATATTTGAGCTCTGTGGTTTCAGCGATGTCTTCTTCTTGTTCAATCCAAAGCAGGCAGCCTGATTTGGGGCAGCCACGCTCAGTGTGTCCCTCCTCAGAGACGGGCAGACTGAGCGGGACAGATTGGATGCAGCTGGGCGGGGTTGAGTCGCTTGTTTTGGGTTGAGCAAAGAGCAGCGCCCCGCTGAAGCCACGGAGCTTGAATGTCCAACGTAAAACTAACTTTACCGCGGTTTAATGTGGCGCTATGGCTCTGCGGACATTGATCGTTGCTGTCTTGTTTTGTGGTGTTTCTAGTGAAAAATACTTCCACACAGTGGACATGTTTAGATGAAAAGTTTGTTAGCTGTTAGCCACAGTGCTGCTAACTCAGTCCTCACGTTGTAGCTGGCTGCAAACCATGAACTGGATTTCCGGAATGTGAGGCGGGTCTTATTACTCTGGGTTCATGAGACACTCCGCCGTTCAGAAAATCCATTCCATAGTTTGAAGCCAACTTGTATCATGGATCGGAAATATCGGCAGGTGGATCGGAAAAATCTGATACGTAAATTATGCTGGTATCGGATACCGATACTGGATCGGATCGGCCCCATCCCTAGTTATTATAAATGGTTATTACTCCCCTATGGAAATATTCTGTTCTATTCTATTCTATTCTATTCTATTCTATTCTATTCTATTCTATTCTATTCTATTCTATTCTGATCTATTTCCTCTCTTGCAGTGTTGAAAAATTTGCACAAAAAGTTTGTAAAAACATTCAGTTTAGTTAGGATTACTTCGGTTGAATAAATACCCAAAATAAAAACCTCACAATATATAAAAATTATATGAATCTGATAAAGTGAGAAAACACAGAAACCCCCCCCCCCCCCCTTTTTTTTTTAGCTCTATATATCAGGCATACTTTAGAGTAGAGAAATCAAAGTGTAAAAGTCACAAAAGTTTGGACTTTAAATGACAAAATCAATAATATGGGTGGGTTTTTATACATTCTCCATTTATTAATATTATTACTATTTTATTTGATTTTTTATTGGGAGAGTGGTGGCACAGAGGTTAGAGAAGGTGGGTCTGTGATCTGAAGTTCACTGGTTCAACTGCCCGGATTGAAAACACCAACATATAGGTGGGAAAGGTGAAACACCCACACCTGCTTCCACCATTTGCCCACTCTGGACCCTTGACCAAGGTCCTTAATCCCGACCATCTGCTCCCTCCAGCACTTTAAAAGCCAGCTTTCCTGGGTTGGGAGTGGTGGCATCTGGGGGCCCTCCCCAAGAAAATTTTGAATAAATTAGATGCAGTTTCCTGCATTCCTATGTATTTTAACAGGTTGTTAAACATCTATGTTTACCTACAGTTGAAAACACTCTGCTTCTGTTAATGCCCCCCCCCCCCCCCCACCCCCGTTGTTGTCCGACTCCACATGTGAACCTCCAGGCTCCTGCCCATGTACGACTGCCTGGTTGGCTCAGCACTCACCTCCACCTCTCTTTTAGGGTCGAAGATTTTTAAGGGTAGAGGTGGAAATGTTTCTTGAAGAGGCAGATCGTATGTGATATTAAGAAGTCCTAAGTAGCTGTTGTGTTTAAAATTAGTGTTTATGTAAATATTTTCAGTTTACAGATCCAATATAAGTTTTATTCATTCAATGCAGTCATATTTGTTCATAACTTCATTATAAGTGAGTCTGAGAGTTACCAGATCCAAGAAAGCAGTTACCAGAACACACCTTGTCAAAATAAGAGAGTTCCCAGATCCTGTTCCAGCAGGGTCCAGTAGCCTACCATTGTTTCCTTTCCTGATGAATTTCAAAACTGTGGTTAATATGAGGTTAAAGGAACAACTGAGACCATTTGGACAAAATAAATGTTCCCTGAATATTATTTGTTCGTTTTGTTCCTCAGATGTCTTTATACGGTTTATGAGACACTGGGTGATATATAATCAGTAGGGTGCAGTAAACATTTAGTTAAACAGCTGTTTACATTTATGCAATTTTGTTTGCTTGATAATTTATTTTCAGTTAAACAGACTCAAATTGTCTTTCTGTAAAGCTCTGGAGGCTACTTAGAATTTATTACAGATTTATACATACAGGAAACAAAAATATTAGGAATAAAAAAAGAAGAAATATATTTTTATTAGTTTTGCTATTAACAGCAGTGGTGCAGCAGAAATGTGCCCTTCTGAAGCCCAGATGAGTCACGCTCCTTTGTGTATATTTATGTGTGTTGAAATGTTCGGGGCAGCTCATTAAAAGCACCTCATTTGAACTAGATAATGCGAAAACGATAAGATCAATTAATGCCCAGCGATAAAGGCGATGGCGAGCCCAGTGTCGTTTTGATGGCATTTGCATTTGGTCTGGTAATGTATGTCCTACGGAGATAATTAAGAACAACGACTTCAGAGGCAGGCGAGCTGAATGGGAAGGAAGACATTACACCCGGAGCCTTTAGGCGATTAGCATCTCTGCTCCATCACGCCTGCTGCTGGTTTCAAGTGCAGCTTCTGAAGAAGCTTAAATTGATTCTGCATCCCACCGCCGCCATAGCGCTCAGCGGAAACTTCTTGACATCTTGTTGTGTTTAATGGTTACAGATCTGAAGTGACAGAGACTCAGCAGCAGCAGGTAGCTGTTCAGAGAGACTTCACTTTAAGGTTTAAACTCTGATCACAGGAAAATGAGTGAGAAGATTACTTTTAGGGGTTGTACTAAATATGAAATAAACATAATGAAGGATGCCAACGCATGATTATTGAAGCCCCCCCCCCCCCCCCCCCAACTTACTACTATACTATCCTTACAATTTTGTATTTTATTCATTTTATTTAACCTTTATTTATACAAGTAGTCTCAATGAGTAACCATGACTCATTTTCAAGAGAGACCTGTTTGGGAGCAGATGGTGGGGGTTAAGAGCCTTGCTCAAGGGCCCAGAGTGGGGCGAGTTAGGGTGGAGGCAGGTGTGGGCGCCTCACCATTTCCACTCATATTTTGATGCTGTTGGTACAGGAAGTGGAACCGGCGACCTTCCAATCACAGTCCCACCTTCCCTAACGGCTGCACCACCATTCCCCAAGTAAAGTTTCTTGTCATGCAGTTTTACAAGTCCCAGCCTTTTTTGGAACTCTATGGAGTGGGGCCAAGATGGTGTAGAGGTAGAGCATCCGACTTGAGACTAAAATGTCACAGGTTCACCTCCCAGCCATGTCTGCATGTCATGGTGTTTCTGAGCAAGACACCTAATTCCTAATTGCTGCCCGGGCGCTTACATAGCTGCCCACTCTCCACCTGGGTGTATCTCGGGTGTGATAGGTTAAATGCAGAGAACTAATTTCATCATTATGATGACAACACACAACATTTTAGTCAAGTATATCGTCGTGCAGCTTTGTAATAAAACACGCAAACTAGACACCAAAACGTGCGACACAATTTAGAACAGTGTTCTTAGACATTTTGGTAGACTGCACAATAAAAGCAAAAGGTCTAGAAACCTTTGAGAAAAATCAATCTGGAAGTTAACTGCATGTACACAAATCCCAGCCTCTTGTGAAACTCAGATATGCTTCAGTGTAAAAAATTTTTTTAATTTAAAACGTGCCACAAAACGCTGGATTGTATATGATTTAACAGGCATTGTGTTATCTTGCAGAGTTTTTACACAATCACATATTAGGTTTTATACATTTATAAAAATGCTCAACTGGCATTTGATCATGGTCACAAATCAATCTTTGGATTGTCTAAAATGTTCTAATGTTTGCATGTAATGATCATGAAATTATCCTAAGTATTGTAGTGCATGTGATGACAAAACAGATCTCTCTTGTGAATGAGTCCTCGAGGCTCAGTGAGACTAACACGTATAAATAAAGGTTGAATTGGAAAGAAAAATGGCTGACTAACCTGTGAGATACAGTCAATTATACCAACATGTTTGTTATTGTTGAACAAAAAAATGTTAAGTAGATCTAATAAACTGAAGAGTTTTTATGATATTGTTAACTTTGTTCTTGCATCAGTCCATTAACATTTACCTTTTTAATGTATTTCACACGTAAACAGTGATGTTGGCTAATGAGTGAATAACAAGAATCAGTGTGTTCTGAAGATCTCTCCGTGCCACAACTAACGAACACCTCGAAGAATTCTCAGATTGGTCTCAGCTGTCGGTCCCCAGTGGGTCCGTGGGTCCGTTGGACATGTTGAAGAAAAGAAAAGAAAAGAAAAGATGCTACAAAGAAAAGAATGCAAAGGGTGGGGGTTTGATTGACATCCACAGACTGCAATTAGAGTGTTCCCTCAAAGCATCTGTGCTTTAGTGCTGCATGTGTGTTTATTTTTGGTTATGTTTAGTACACGCAGTGATCTGGATCCATGATCCGGCGGTTCTGATTCGACACACAATGCTGGGTAGCTCTGGGTTTGAGGCAACGTTGCCAGATGGCATATATATTCAAGCCCGTCTCTTATGCACACATCCATGCATGCACAAACACACACACATCCACGTTTGTCCGCACCAGAGGTCTGATGGAATGGGACTGATTCTGTCAACCTGCCAAACATCACATCAGCTGCACGCTGAGAAACCAGTGTAAAATTAATTACTCTGTTTGTTTGAATGTTGTGAAATCATGTTGATTTTTGGGGGGCAAATGAATTATCCTACACCCAGTTCTGCTGTGTCTACATCACACTAACTACTGTATTCAAACGTCTTGTAAGAATAAACGTTACATTACTTTATAATATTTGTTCACCGGTGGAGTTAAAACATACTCTGAAAATCCAAATGAACGTCTCAAGTCCCATCAGGACGCTAAAACACTGTGAAGCTTTACATCTTGACAACTGGAGTACTGTAAGTCAGGAGATACTAGGACCATCTTGTGGTCTAAAGTAGAAACATTTTTAATAGACACCTGGTTCCTGGGCAGGTAAAAGTTGGTGATGATTTAAAGGAAGGGTGCCCAGAGTTTTTCAGCATGTGGCTACTTTTAAAATGACCAAGTCAAAGTGATCTACCTAGGATAAGGCCCCGTTTACACGAGAACAACCTCTGGAACTTAGTGTTTTTTTCAATGTTAATTGGGGTTAATAAACAAAAAATGAGCGGGTTTACATAAAAAAATAAAAAAAAACACTGTAGTTTCCATGTCATTTGGGTTGACAGAGTACTTTAATTTTAAAACGATGGTATTTTGACCTAAACTGTCCTATGTGCTGAGTAAATATACTCTAAGATGAGGTGTGTGTTGTGTTTGTTTAACGTGCACAGAAAAAAGGGAGTAAATAATACATTTTAAATGTATCTGGTAACCCTGATGCAAGGCTTAGTCGCATTCATTGCACATGCAGCGTCTGCATGATCACAGTTAGGTACAAACTGGTGAACACACTAACGTCTCTTTGGACCCTGGATTTTAAGAGTTTTGCTCCTACATGCTGAAAAATAGTGAGCAGCACAAAAACACTCTGCTCTCTGACATTTATTATAACTGTTGTTAGAGCAGAAAAACGGTGGGCTGCAGAGCCTGTAGTGCGCATGTGCAGCTTCACACTTTCACACCTCTGTGAGGGATTCCCTCGATAATCTCCACTTTGAGATTCAGAAACCTTCGGTTTCAGAGATAATGAGGGTTGTTGTCGTGGAAATGAACGGACGAATGTTTCATGCCGTGTAAACAGGGCCTCAGACTGGCTGCCCTGTCTGTCATTCACGTGATAAATTTCATAGATGGATGATAGGCTGACATCTGTTTTTTTTATGTCATGCAATCTACCCATAATACCTTTATGATTGACGTAATGAGCACCCCTGATCTAGAAGAACAAAAGCTGGGCCTTGTTGACTGATTTGCTAAAAGAGCTAGTAGACCATTATCCAGTTGTTTCATTATGTGGCCACAACATGAATTTCTTTTTAATCTGCATCTGGACAATCAAGCTGTCCACTTCCAGTGACTATGAGCTTCAAGAATTGAAGCCAGCATCACAGAACAAGAGGCCTGACCAGTTTTGACATGCAGTACAACATCTAAAACATGTGTCAAATATCTCCCATTTCATATCCTGCATTTCACTGGTCCCACAAATCCTCTCTCATCAGTCTACCAAGCAGTGGAGCCAGTTTAAACTTTTTTACATCACCCATTATAGCTCCGTGCTGTCTTAAAGATGTAGTGGTCCCAGGTTGACTTCAGCTCTGCCTTTTTACAAAGGGCAGCAAGAAGGCATCTCAGCTCTTGAAAGGTTTTGTGAAAGAGGTCACTGTGTCTCAAACTGCTGAACGATTCAGACTGAATGTGTGGATACACATCGCAATTCTGTCTGTTATGGAGTGAGAACCCTCTGACCAGTCAAAATAAATCCCGTGACTCGGTGACAAAGGCAATGTAAGGCTTTAAACATATTTTTATAGGAAACCTTTAGAGTGTCTATTCATGTACAGTAACTCTATTGACAAGTAGCACCTTCTAGTATGTACGGTAAGTCCTCTTGTCCAACTTCATGGAAGATAATCTGTGATAAGAAGGCCTCTTTCAGCTGCAGGATGCTTTCTGTCACACTCTAAAAGTGGTTCAAATAAATGATTATGAACAGCAAGAAGTTTAAAGAAGTAACTTGGGTTTCTGTTTCCCATTTAAGCATCTAGGGCAGAGCTATTCTGATGGCGGCCCGCAGGTGACTGAAGTCCGGCCCGCCGATGAGTTCATTAATAAAATGAAAAAAAAAATGAAAAAAAATCACAAAACATCTGTGAGAGAAACCATTAAACATTTAGAAATGGTAAATATTTCAGTCAGAGATCTGGCAAGTGTTCATCTCATTTTCAACATTTTCACGAGGAAACTAAAAAAGACTCAGCCCAGCTGAGTTCTGCCCCGCCTCTTTTGCTCCAACCTTACACCTGAGCGAGCCGTGGACGCTTCACCTGTGATTTATGATCTGTTTGAAGAAGAACTGCTCTGTGCATCCAATTCATTATAAATGAGAAGTGGTTCTTAACGGACTCACTTGAACAGCAACATCCTGGTCATTCAGGGAACACCAATAACAGTCAACTGTTTTATTTTATTTTGAAAAATGTTAAGCTTTGTCAAGTTAGAGATGGCAAAATAATATGTAAGCTAAATAGGAGGCATAGTGTGTCATTTTTGTTTTAATTTTGTTTTACATTAGAATATCACTACCTTTTATTGCAAGGAAATTAATCTTGAAATGCCATTTCTTTGAATTACACGTTTGCGTTATGTTTATTGCATTTATGATTCAATGCAACAAAATATACAAATTTAAAAGGTAACACATCATTGTAATACTTGGTTTATTTACACAACTTTATATGGACTATACTTATATAGCACCTTTCTATCTTATTGAGATACTCAAAATGCTCTACAACACAATCTGTGTCCTCATTAACCCATTCATACAGTGCTCTACTAGATCTATACAGAGACTAATCAGAGCTTTATCACATCCATACATTGATGGGACACACATCGGAGGCAATGAGGGTTCAGTGTCTTGCACAGGGACACTTCAGCATGTGACTGCTGGTGGAATTGAACTCCCAACTCTCCTATTGGAGGACAACTCCTCTAACCACTCAGCCACAGCTGCCCCAAAGCTTTTACTGCTGGATGTCTGGCCCCTGAGCTGTTTAGTTGAATAGCCCTGATCAAGGGCTATGGTTACGTTTAGAAAAACAACTACATTTTGCAAATCATTTTATTTTTTACAAACAAAATGCTAATTTTGTAATTGTTTCCACAGATCTGGTTCCTTGTTTCTTTGTAACACGGTAATAGAACGGTGCAGTAAAGAAAAATACTAATTTTATCTGAAGACAGTGTCTATATTTGACCGGCAGTATGTTTTTGCTTTTGAAAACTATCCTTACTGATGGACTTTAATACAGTTATAGTGATACAGCTTTAAGTTCTTTTTTATATGTATGTATTTATTACTTATTTATGTCTTTATGGATTAAACAAGAATTATTAGAAGGCATGTAAGAAAAGTGTTAAAGGGAAACCATGGGAATGTGCTGTCCCCCGCGCTTTCTTTTAACTCAAAATCACAGTCGAGCACAGATCATACATGTTAGGGTGTCTTATTCCCTGGTGCTTGCAGCAGGTCCATCACTTTAAATGAACACACCTCGTGATATAATTCTCATCAAGGTTCAATCAATTTTCTCTTCCTGTTGCCTGCAGCAATGTATCAAAATGGTTCTTCATCAGTCTCTGTTCTTCTATTCTTGTCCTCATCCAACCACCCTTCATTTAGAATGAGCATATAGGGTTGGCTTGATGTGGAAGTTGTTGAAACTGAAAGTTGATAATAGATTTCCAGACGATTAGTTCATGCTGCGCTGAGTTGACCTGGATGAGGAAAAACGAGGGGAACTGGATGCAGCAGTAAAATGGTCAAAGGTCTGTTTATGATAGATTGATATTCAGTGTAAAGCTTAAATTCACTAAGATGTTTTTTATTGTGCAGGCTGGTAAAGAGGCTGCTGACAGGAGACATCAGCTGAGTTTAAAAGGCTAAATGCTGGATGAAAGGTCACCTTTGTCCACATTAAACTTCATGGGACAAGATTCTTGGCCTCTCCACTCTATCGGACACATGCATTAAATCTGTGCCCGGGCCATCGGAGACCATGGTTAAATGTTTTGGCAGCCAGGTCAGGGGCTAGTCATCTGCTGGCCCACTGGTGAAGGCTGGAGTTATCTGAGGCGCCTCCAATGATAAATGACCACTGAAGGCAGGGAGCTCCAACCTCACGCTGGCTTGTTGGAACAGATTTCACACCAGTGCAGTCATGGTTAACTGTTTTTTTTTACACTTTACCAGTAAGTTAACATTATTTTCATTAGTATAAAAATGAAAATAGGCTCAAGCACATTAGTTCATCGACATGGCTAACTTGGGGGTAGGGGTCTACCTGCCCATAATTGCATTTGGCTCTGAGGTTTCTATCTACATTATAAATTACACTATATAGCAATTGTTTGTGGTGCAAAAATCATTTGCAATGTGCAGGAAGTCAGATTTTACAAACAATGTCTCTTTGGAGAAGAAACCCTAATAGAGGCCCTGACACATCAAGTTATTTGGTTCTTCAAAAATTCAAAACCCCAGTTACATCATGCTAATCATATTTACACTAAATATTTAATTGGTATTTACATTTTTAACAAAATAATCAATTCATGGATTTTTTTGAAGTTTAATGTGGTACCACTTTACAAAAAGACCCCTTATAGAGGAGCAATAAATAGTTTATAGATATGTTATTAATTCTTCTATAAACACTTTTTAAATCATTGGTAATTATTTCTTATGCATTAATTAAGTGTGTCAGAGACAAAACTGGCCAGTTTCTTTCCAAATAGTGAGCCACATCTGTTCACCTATATATTTCATCTGGAGTTGTTATATTAAACATTTCAGACTAAATTATAATGACTACTTATTGAGCATGCATCAGGTTACTAAATTACTACCTTGTAAGCACAATAAGCATTTGTGAACTTATTTTTTAAAGATATAATATTCATTGTAGATACTTATAATGCAGTGATAAATACAATATTATATACTGATAAACATATATATATATAT
>NC_056498.1:80835062-80852893 GCF_014905685.2 Nematolebias whitei
TATATATATATATATATATATATATTCTCCAGAGAGAACGCTGGACCTCCGAATGGCACCTCCCCACTCGGGTGGACTCGTGGGCTGGTGGGCATCACTCAGATTGACCAATGAGTCTGGAGGTCCAGTTCTGGTCCAGTTCCCAGTCGGTTCCATGTGGCTCTCTGCTGCTGCTGGGCGCCAAATTCATTATGAATAAGAATCAGAATTTTGCAGATCAGATCAAAACTTTTCATCCATTTCAGCAGTAGGCAACGTTGGGGCTTCTGGGTGGGGCACTGTTGGCTTTGGGGAAATGTAGTCCTTTAGAGTGGTGATACAGTATAGGCTTATTGAGAGAAAACTACAAAATGGCGGTGCCTGGCCGAAGTATTCTTTTTTGTTGTTTGTTAACTTTTTACTGTATCCTGTACTGTCCCAATCACGTGAGTAATATTAAAGTTGACAATCATGTGTCATGTACAATTTTTATTTTTCTTCTCATGTACAATCTTACTTTGAAAATCTGTGAAAGAGCAAGTGCGCAAAAGTCAAACCGCGAAGTAGCGAGGTACTACTGTATTCATTTTACTGTGTGTCCCTAATCATTGCAACATTCAACTCTGTGGTCAAGCACACACACATTGTTTTTGTGTGTGTGACAAGTTAGAATAATTTGGTATAAAAGTGTTGGTATTTCATGGCTGGAAGCATTGCAGATTCATTCAACATTTATTTATACAGGTTAGTCTCACTGAGTTACGAGGACTCATTTACAAGAGAGACCTGTAATAGACCAGTCAAGAGATAGATGTTAAGCACTTCATTCATGTGACTGTAGCTTCATGGGGTCAACAGATCTGCTGCATTCAAACAAACATAAAGTGGTTTAAAGGCCCTGCTATCCTTTAGGTTCACTGAATTGGGTTGCATCAAAAATAATTAATTAGAGATGAATCAGGATAATGTTTCTTAAATAGTTTTAACAACTTCAATATTGTCTGTATTAACTTTAATAATTAATGTAACTAAAAATTGTCAGCTGACTTATTTATATACTTTGCAAGTTATGGTACAGAGTTAAACTGAGCGTGTGCAGGATAACTAATGTTTAATATTGGCTGTATGATCAAATGGATAGCAGAGATTTACAGACACACAGCATATACATGCTGTGTTTACAGCGTATTTAGTCATCTGTGGGTGCTTGGACGGAGAAAACCTGCCGTTGTCACGTCCCCACGTCCCGATCTGTTGGGACCCAGATGGGAATATCAGTCCAACGGTGTTTGTCAGCGAGCCCAGATAGGCTCACTAACCTCCTGCACCTCCGCCATCCTTCCATCCTGTTCTCCCGATGCACCATCCAAACGATTCTCCCAACCCAAAAAACAGTACAAAGCACAATAATACCTCTGGTGGTCCCTGCTGCGTGTGGTGTTGCTGAGGTTATCCACTCAGAAGGACTCAAACTGAGCCTCAAAAATAGCTATGGGGAGGGCCGGGCTACAAGAGAAGATAGAAGGATGATGTGATCAGGAGTCCCAGGGTGATTGTGTTGTGTCCAAGCAGTGACTTCTAACGTGACTTCATTTAGATTTACATCAACTGCTAAATTAGAATAATCACCTCCAGAGCACTCTGGGCTTTACCTCAATTCTTTTTCTTTTTTTTTTTAGTTTTGTTCTGTTTTATCCAGATCAGAGGCCTTTCTCTTGTGATTGGACAGAATTTCAAATCCCTTTATATATGTATTCACTAACTGATGTTAGGTCCAATGATACAGTAAATCCACCATTTTGTTGTTGATTTTAGCAAGTGATCTGCAGTAGCTTTAACTTAAGAACAACACAAAATGATTTTTATATCTGTTTTTTTTTTTTACTTGATAATATATATTGATATTTTATTTTTGCTGATGTTGACATCAGTTATCAGCAGACTGTATGCATGTGCGGACACAGTTGGCCCTGGTTGTGACTAGTTTCATAATTTTACAAGTTTGTTAAAGTTGGTTGTAGTTTACACTTTCATAGTAAAAGCAGAAACAATATTAAAAAAATCCTACATTCTTATATCAGCACACAATGAAAGTAACACATCAAACATCAGCACGAAGTACGATACTTTTCACCCATACGATTCAAGGATTCAAGTTTCTTTATTTGTCATACGCACGTGGTGCGTGTGGTGGAATTAAATTATGTGTACAGGGTCCCAGTTACATCCAACAATAACAAAAAAAAAAAAGAAAAACAGTAAAAAGATCTAAAATACTGTTTGAACTAAGGAAAACATAAACTAAAAATATGCTAAGCACTAGTAGTACAAAAACAATGCGCCGAACAGCAGCATGAACATGAGTCTGTGTGAGTAGATGAGCACAAATGAAAACAGCAACATGAAACAGATCAGCAGCAACATGATGTGATTTTTCACACTGATTATTCTGGTTAGAGATTCATGAGTCTAACAGCTTCAGGGTAGAAGCTGTTCCTCAGTCTAGTGGTTCTAAACTTAATGCTCCACAACCTCCTTCCTGTGTGCTGGGTGAGTGGAGTCCTTCATGATGCAGGTGGCCCTCTTTCTGCATCTAGAGGTGTAAATGTCTGTGATGGTGGGGAGACTGACTCCAACATCTTCTGTGCAGCCTTCACCACTCTCTGCAAAGCATTTCTTTCTGCAGCTGTGCAGCCTCCATGCCACACGTTGATGCTGGAGCACAGGATGTTCTCCTCTGCACACCTGTAGAAGGAGGTGAGGACTGAGCTTCACAGACCAGCTCGTCTCAGCCGTCTGAGGAAGTAGAGTCTCTGATGACCTTTCTTCATCAGGCTGGTGATGATGTTGCTCCAGCTGAGGTTGTCATTCAGGTGCACACCCAAGTATTTGTAGCTGGAGACCACTTCCATCACAGATCATCCTATATTCAGGGCGAGGTAGGTATGTTTGTTCTGTCTGAAGTCCACGGCCATCTTCTTCACATTGATGTGAAGGTTATTCTCTTTGCAACAGCTCTCCAGATGTTCCACCTCCTGCCTGTAGCTGGACTCATCGTTGTTTGTGATGAATCCAACCGCCGCTGTATCATCTACAAACTTTACATTATGACAGCTTGGATGAGTAAGTGCATAGTTATTCTACATTTTATATTTTTTATATATAGAAGAGTATATGACTATTTGGCCACTGTAAATTGTTTACTTATAAAAAGCTTCTCGTAATTACCATGCATTAAGGTATTGTCACGTTTTCCCCCTGCTTACCACAGTTTCTTTGTTTAGTTTTCTATGCTCCCCTTATTGTTCAGTTCAGTGTTGCCTGTCACCCTGCACCACACCTCCTCTGCCCTGTCACAGCAATCAGCTCTCATCAAGTTCACCTGCTCTGCACCCTTCTAAAGACCATCATGATTCACAGCATCAGAGCAGAGATTAAACAGTTTTACCATGGTGTGGATAGAAAAAGAAATGGAATAGAGGTGGTCCTGAAGGAGGAGTTGGTAAAGGATGTAGTAGAAGTGAAAATAGTGTTAGATAGGGTGATGTGTCTGACGATAGAAGTACAGTAGTCCCTTGTTACGTTGCGGTTTGTTTTTTGCGGACTCGCTGTATTGGAATTTGTTTAAGTACTGTACTGTACATGTACATAAAATTTTCAACAACAAAAAATGTGCCGCCATTTTTTTAGTTTTCTTTCATTAAGCCTTCACTGTCTAAAGAACGACGTTACCCAGAAGCCATCATTTCACTTTCCAGAAGTCAACACCCAAAAATAGCAAAAATATAAATTATAAAAAGTAACAGTATATAAGACTCTTAGATATACACTAAGATATACGCTAAATGAACACCAAACGGTACACTAAAAGATCTAAGATATACGCTAAGCACTAATAATGTAAAACAATATGGCATATCAAACAGCAGGCAGAACATGGAAATAGATTTGAAATTAAAATAAGTAGTGCAAACTTATAGATTAAAATGTTTTATGTATACCTGTACAGCTTAGCAACCTTGTCTGGAGTCAAAGTTCTGCATGATGCGGAGATGCACTGAGATCTCTGGAGCGGCACAGCTACAAACTATTTTTTACATCCAAGTAGAGGGAAAATGGCAGAAAAGTTTCAGAAACCATATTGTTCTCACAGTGATCAGGAGGAAGAGGTTTTTTAAACACTTATGAAAGACAAACGTGTGCGTGTCTTATTTGTGCTGCAACTGTGGTGCCATCAAAGCACCGCAACATGGAGTGACGCTTCACCAGCTAACTCATTGCTCAAGTCTCAGTGTTTCCTCTACAATTATACAAGGAGGGCGCCCCGCACGGTCCACAGAACTGAGCACGCTGCCTACTGAACTGTCCATGAGGTAGCGTAGCGCACCCTCTCGCTGAGACCCCCCCCAACTGTCCAAAGCTGTCGGGACAAACAGCACGCGTGCAACCCAGACGTGTCTCTGTCTCCAACCCACCCCCAGCCTAGCAGGACATGAGGAGCAGAAAAACACCAGGGGTTAAAGCAAACAGCAGTCTTTCTTATTGAAGCATTTTCAGTGGCTGTATTGAAAGAAGCAATGATAAATAATGTGAAAAATAACGTGTTCAAAAGAGTAAAATATGTGATGCTTTGTTAAAAATTCTGCAGATCTGAGGATCTGTACTGTTTCATTTGAAAATACTGTACACTGAATTTTATATAATACTGATTGAGATTAATGGAGTTGTAACTGGGGTCTACTGTCCAGGAAAATGTGGAGTGTGCTAAAGAGGTGAAAACAGAGTCCAGGAATGATGGAGTGGATGGAGAAAAGTTTCAGGAGTGATTTGGGACAAAATAGTGTCAGCAAAGGTCAAAGGGAAAGTTTACAAGACAGTGGTGAGACCAGCTATGTTGTATGGTCTGGAGACAGAGACAAGGACAAAAAGACAGGAGAAAGAACTGGAAGTGATATAAATGAAGATGTTGAGGTTCTTCTTAGGAGTGACAAGGATTAATAAGATTAGGAATGAGATCATCAGAGGTACAGCACAGGTTGAACAACTGGGAGATAAAGTTAGGGAGACCAGACTAAGATGGTTTGGACATGTCCGGAGGAGGGACAGTGGTTTGGACATGTCCATAGGAAAGACAGTGGTTTGGACATGTCCAGAGGAAGGACTGTGGGTATAATGGTAGAAGGATGTTAGACATGCAGCTGCCAGGAAAAAGACAAAGAGGATATATATGTGATTAACCTGTATAATTAAAGGTTGAATGAATGGTTGCACTTGGAGAAGACATGGAGGTGGAGTGAGGACGGAGGGTGTAGAAAACAAAGTGACCTGGAGGACGATGACTCCTACTAGCACTGATTATACGGTTTGCAACATGCACATCTCCGAACAGTTTATCTTTTTTTTTTTTTTTTTCTCAATGATAAAATATGAGGAAGGAGCAATTTGCTGCACTGCTGCCTTGTGATTCTCCTCTTCAACGTGATTCCTCGCTGATATGGTTACATTTTGTTGTAGTTGTTATTTATTTATTTTTAAAGAAGGGGCAACACGGTGGCACAACTGGTAGAGCTGCTTCCTCTCAGCGAGCAGGTCCCTGGTTCAAATCCCGGTACGGGGGCCTTTCTGGGTGGAGTTTGCATGTTCTCTCCGTGCATGCGTGGGTTTTCTCCAGGTACTCCGGTTTCCTCCCACAGACCAAAAACATGCATGTTAGGCTGATTGGTAACTCTAAATTGTCCCTAGGTGTGAGTGAGAGAGTGAATGGTTGTTTGTCTCGTTTGTCTCTATGTGTCTCTGTGATGGACTTGCGACCCGTCCAGGGTGTCCCCCGCCCCTCGCACAGTGATTGCTGGACTTGGGCACTGGCGACCCCCGTGACCCAAAATGGAATAAGCGGGTAAAGAAAATGGATGGATGGATGGTTTTTAAAGAGTTTCTGTGAACTTCATTCAATACCACCAGTTGTTCACTGTGAGTAAGCATGTTCTTTTTTTTTTTTTTTTTTTCCCCTCTTTCGCTTTTGTTCCTGTTGTGTTTAAGCTCAAGGTGATAATTAGCTTGTGCGACTAGAATATCTGCAATTCATCCGTGGTGGGTCTGTTGACACTGAAGTATAGGTAGTGCTGTTTGCATTGTAAATTCAATACTGTGAGGAATCAGACATTGGGACAATGATGCACAAAAGATTGAGCTAAAACAAGTTTTGCAGTATTAGTGAATCCAAGCCTTCATTAGCTCTATAAATTGATGGAAAGCAAATTTGCAATACATATTTTTCAGCTTTCATAAATTTTAGAAAACTTCTATAAGTTCAAAGACCCAAAAAATTAAAATGATACTGATGTAAACCCCAACTAGTCATAGCCAGGAAAAAAAGTTTTTTTAGAGAAGTCATTATGCAATGTGTCCAGTGTGCACATGTATCACCATTATCACCACAGTTTATCTCAACAGTCTCAGGGATGGTGTTAGTTGTGGTTGCTCATTTGTTTAAATACTGAATGGACTGTAGTCAGAATATCTGGGCTGACAAATGTGTATTAAGCTTTCAAGTGCCTGTGACATGCAGATCCAACAAACACATAATGTAGAAGAAAACATCTTAATATGCAATAATCTTGGCATAATGCAAATGATTTAAAACATTTCATCACATAACTGGCTTTTTAAAACTCAGCACAAAGTGAAACAGGAAATGGCATAAAAAGGGGATTTAAAAAAAGTTGAATTTAGTGGATTGTATTTATTGAAACAAAATTAATTAAAGTCTGTCTCTTCCTCATTTCTCTCGGATAGTGACTCAGAATAATCTAAAGCAATCAGATTACTGTCAGTGTCGTTGTTAGCCACTGTGGCAATGCTCTGTTCCAATGCAAGCATTCCCTTTTGTCATCACTTCTTGTTACTGCACATGCAAATATCTAATCTCAGCGGTGTGATTGTACTGTGTTGTGATAAGTTGTTGTTTTTCTAAAAATACTTTCATATTATTACAAAAAAAAAAATAAGATAATACAGGCACTTTAATGACCACAAACAGCTGAGTGTTTGCTTTGGGATTTATAACGCTCGCTTCTTGGTCTAAGACACAGACAGGAAGCAACAAAGAAAATAAACAGGTAAATATGCAATGTGTTTGTTTTTTTTTTAACAGAACTGATCAAGCCATACATGCATTTTGAACTTATCTTTGCATACCCATAATAAGCTAAATAAAACAATTTAATGGCAAGTCAGAAATCTTCTCAGAACACATGAAAACAAAATTAAAAAGCAGAAATCTACACACAAAGGAGTACAGATCCTTTCTTCTTGCACTTCCTTTTTCAACACAAGCAGGAGAATCCTCTGTAGGGCTACTAGTCCTAATAATGCTGGAGTGTTGTGGCAACTGGGCTTTAAGCTACAAATTGACTGTTAGCTGCGGGTGGGCTCATGTTGCTGCTTACTACTGCTACTCCACTACTGTCCACTCAAACAGAGGAGGCTGTTAGACAGATATATGGCCACTTAATTGGCCCATGATGGCAGTGTGGCGGAGTGGTGATCGCCAGCGGAGTGCTAGACACCAGGATGATTAGGCTCCTTCTTGTGCATGTGTGTGTGTGTGTGCCTGCACACTGGATATGTATCCAAGCTTGGGGTCTCTGTTTGTATGTGTGTGAGTTTGTATGTCTGAGTGTGTATAAAAAAGACTGCTCAGCCCAGCAGGACAGCACCAAGCCAGGACTTATTAGTCACTCGTCTCAAGCTGTCAACCCACACAAAAGGCATCAGACGATTAAAAAAAATGAACAGCTACAAACATATTCTGCACACTGCTAGTCCTATGTGTCAGGTGTGTGTGTGCGTGAGAATAGGAGTGTTTGTGTGGATGTCAGGTTTTACTGTTTCTTTGTTTTTTTTCTCCTGTGTGTGTGTGTGGTGAAAAAATAAGTGTTTCAGTAGAGGCCTATTTTCCTTCTGAGTCCACTCCAGCACTAAGTGGAGAAATCAATGCAAATAAGGGAAGCGGGAAGTACAGGAGGAGTGAAACGAATTACAAACAAGGGCTGTAAAAAAAAAATAGCTCTAGATTTTAGGAATGCAAAGAGAGAATGGAAGAAGTACGGAGGAAGGGGTGGGATGAGGAGGCCCATTAAGGTGGGAAATTGAAGTCTTTTGCTGTTAAGCATTCTGCTTGTGCCCATATTTCCCTGATGATGCTACAAGATTCACCAGGCCCCAAGTTATCCAGATGAGACCGGCAAGAATTAAAATGCCATATGTTCAGGATGGCACCTCGGCACAAATCAAACGCTCCTGTAATTTCTCTCAATACAAAAGGGGCCTCTAACATTAGACTCTTTACGCTTTACTGGTTTGTTTATTTCCAGCCCTTTTTTGTCATTTAGATGCAGTGATTTATTCTAATTTTCTGATGGCGTCTGCTGCTCTGTAGACTGAGTATAATACTTGTGTTGGTGGAATGTTGGGTCAGACCTGTATTTTTAACTGACTGTGGTGTCATAATTTTGAGTGTGAAATCCTGCTTAGAGAGAGCAAATGGATATATATATATATATATATATATATATATCCTTATTTTCTTTAGCTATCAGTATATTTTTGTGTTTAGATTTATGGCATTTTCTGTTGGTTGACTTTACCTTCCGAACATTTTTCACCTACAGTTAATTTTATATTAAGGTAAAGTTTTATTTACCGTATATACTCTAGTAGTTGGGCTTTGTCTATGCTTGCACTTAGCTGGCAGGTTTGGGGCAGCATGCTGTTAGTAATGAACATTGGTGAGAAGTGTTGCCTCATAGCAACCTACTTATCCTCCAATTTAGCATTTTTAACTGATCTGACCAACATGTTGACTGACCTTAATGTAGAGCTGCAAGGAAAAGACAAAAATGTGATTGATACGATCCACTCAGTGCAACATCGCTCCTTAAAGCTGCAGTGCTGTGATTTGGCAAATTTCAAGAACGTTGCGTCAGAACTGGAGACGCAAGGGAAGGCGTGTGTGCAACTTGACGTGCACGTTACACAGAGCAGAATGAGAACTGTCTGTCAGAGTGTGACAAACACTTTCATGACTTTGTTTTACTAGAGCTAGTCACATCATTCATGTGCTACCCTTTTCAGGAATATGCTGAGGTTGCTTCACTGGCGTCAAAGATTGAAACACTGGTTCATCTAAACTTTTCTGGAGTGGACGATGAGATTTGAACACTACAAGCTGACATTCAGCTTAAGGTCACGACTCTTGAACAGTTCTGGAAATTATTCACAGAGGAAAAGTACCCCAGCATGAAGAAATGTGTTACCTCCTTGACTGTCTTATTCGGCTCCACTTATTCATGTGAGTTGTTTTTTTCCAACATGAAGATCATTAAGTCCAAATACCATTCCACCATGACTGATGATCATTTGGAAGTGTGCTTGAGGCTGGCTATCAGCAGCTATGTCCGGACCATACTTCCCTGGATGATTCCACACTGTGCAAGTTATCAGAGTAATATAATGACAAAAAAAATGTACAGAGTTGTATTGTACAAGTTATGCAATTTCCATTAACATATACTGTATATATTATAAATACTTAATATGTTTATAAATTAGTATATGTTTTGTATTTTTATTGTATCATTTTGACTTGGACATTTTAGAAGTAGCTTGCGTGCTGAAAAAGCTTGGGCACCTCTGATTTAGATTTATTCTTTTATTCATTATTCAGTGTGTCAGTATACATTTAGGCTTTGCATACATTCTTGTTTGACTCCAGATTCAGTTTAAGGTCGTTTTCACTCCTGATAGTCCGGTAGACTCGGTTCAATTGGGGACCAAAATTCAGAACAGTTGTTTACATTTTCAGCTGGTGTGGTTTGCATTCACACTGCACTGAGTCAGTTGAGCCCTGTGCCCTTCACCTCATCTTTGGTGGCGCTGCACCAAGAACTACTGAAAGAAACGACACGAAAACCTCTGAAGAAGACATTTCTTTTTATTCTTCTTATTCTGGAAATAAAATCAAAAATTGAATGGTGTCAAATTTTAGCAGTTTTAGCATTTCGGTTTTGTCATTTTCCAACAATGGACTCAACATGAGCAGATGAGACAGAAGATCATGGAGAATGTTATTTTTCACACAAGGCAGCTGAGATGGCTCCATATGAGGTAATAGAAATGTGCATTTGTTTTGGTTGTATTTACCCATAATGCCCTGTGCTGTAGTCCACTTCCTATTTTGGAGCGATCTCCGGTCCACTTACATTCACACTGCATTCGAACCACGCTAGAGTCCACTTCAACCGGACCTAGGTAGTTAGGTAATAATAATAATAATAATGCATTTTATTTGTTAGCGCCTTTCAAGACACCCAAGGACACTTCACAACATTAAAAACACAAAATAAAACAATGCAAAATGGCTTTAAAAATACTAAACCAAGAAGAAAATAATGAAAAATTAAAGTGAGAAGGCTAACTTGAACAGGTGAGTTTTGAGTTGTGATTTGAAGGTGGACCAGAGTTTAAAAAGTTCATGGTCAGTTTTGACTGAACTTTCCAGTTTACCATAGTTCCCTTCATGTTTTAACTCCTTGTCTCTGTCTCCATTCTAATCTTCCAATTACTGTTTTTATGCTTTGGCTCCTGCTTTTACCATGTCCATCAGCCTTACTCACACCCATAATCATGTGTTTGCAACCTCTGCCTTCTTCAGCTAATTTAACTGCAAACTGAAATGGAGTGTCCCCTCCCCCACTTTAAAACAACTACCACCCCCATCGTCCCCTGCCCCCGCAACAGACGACATGCAGAGTAGCAATCAGGAGTCTGAATGGGCTCCTTCCCTGAGCAGACCCACAGCTGATTCTAGAGCTAATAGACATTGTTTGAAGAAACACCGCTGCCCTGGCATTTGCTTAACCTTCTGTCTTCAGCACAAGATGAAGTCAGTGCACAATCCCTGCTTAATTAATATCCTTCCTCTCTCCCAGTCCTCCTCACAGCCCACTGTTTTTATTCATTCTTGAACAGAGAAAAGCACAGAAGGAAACTGGCCCTTGTAATATTTTGTACTAAAAAGGCAGTTTGCATTAAACAAAAATTTAATACCAACATTTAATACCAACATGCCTTAGAGCTGGAAGATGAACGTCTTTTTAAACCTTGTCACTGACTAGTTACAAAATACCATTAATAGAAGCTTTTGTTCTTCATTTCACCAGAACCTTCACCGTCCATCCATCCATTTTCTTCCGCTAATCCGGGGTTGGGTCGCAGAGGTAGCAGCTTAAATAGGGAGGCACAGACTTCCCTCTCCCCAGCCACTTGGGCCAGCTCCTCTGGTGGAATCCAAGGTGTTTTCCAGGCCAGCTGAAAAACACAATACCTCCAGCGTGTCCTGGGTCTTCCTCTGGGTCTCATTCCAGTGTGACGTGCCCAGAACACCTCAACAGGGAGGCGTTCAGGAGGCATCCTAAACAGACGCCCGAGCCACCTCAACTGGCTCCTGTCAAAGTGGAGAAGCAGCGGCTCTACTCTAAGTCCCTTCTGGATGATCGAGCTTCTCACCCTATCTCTAAGGGAGAGCCCAGACACCCTGCGGAGAAAACTCATTTTGGCCGCTCGTTTCTGAGATCCCATTCTTTCGGTCACAACCCAAAACTCATGACCATAGATAAGGGTAAGAAAGTAGGTTGAACAGTAAATTGAGAGCTTCAACATTTGACTCAGCTCTCTCTTCACCATGACAGCACCCGCTTCACTGCAGATGCCGCACCTATCCTCCGATCGATCTCACGCTCCATTTTTCCGTCATTCGTGAACAAGACCCAACGATACTTAAACTCCTCCACTTGAGGCAAGACCTCCTCCCCAACCCAGTGAGGGCACTCTACCCTTCTCCGGCTCAAGACTATGGCCTCGGATTTGGAGGAACTGATCCTCATCCCAGCCGCGTCACACTCAGCTGCGAACCGCTCCAGCGACAGCTGTAGATCACGACCTTATGAAGCCAATAGGACCACATCATCTGCAAAAAGCAGAGACGCTATCATAATGCCACCAAAATGGATCCCCTGAAGACCTTGGCTGAGCCTAGAAATTCTTTCCATAAAAGTTATGAACAGAATTGGTGACAAAGGGCAACCTTGGCGGAGTCCAATTTTCACTGGGAATGAGCCCTAACATCCCGTATCAAAGGGCCTGGTACCCCATTCTCCTGGAGTACCCCCCAGAGGTTTCCCTGAGGAACATGGTCAAACGCCTTCTCTAAGTCTATAAAGCACATGCAGACTGGTTGGGCAAACGTCCACACACCCTCCAGGACACTGCTGAGGGTGTAGAGTTTCAGTGTTTCACAACCAGGACAAAAACTGCACTGCTCCTCCTGAATCTGAGATTTGACTATCTGACAGACACTCCTCTCCAGAACCCCCAAATAGACCTTACCAGGGAGGCTTAAGAGTGTGATCCCCTTGTAGTTGGAACACACCCTACAGTCCCCCTTTTTTAATAGGGGGACCACCACCCTGGTCTGCCAATCAAGGGGAACTTCCCCCAATGTCCACACAATATTGCATAGTTGTATAAGACAACAAAACCCTACAACATCCAGAGCCTTAAGGAACTCTGGGCAAATCTCATCCACCCCTAGGGCCCTGCCACCGAGGAGCTTTTTGACCACCTTTTTAACCACAGGCCAAAAAGGCCTGATATGACTCCTCCTTCAGCCTGACAGCATCCCTCACCAAAGGTGTCCCCCACCAGGTTCAAGGGTTGCCACTGTGACAGGCACCAACAACCTTGCGGCCACAGCTCCGGTAAGCCGCCTCGACAATAGAGGAGCAGAACATGGCCCACTCGAACTCAATATCCCTCATCTCCCCCGGAACGTGTTCGAAGTTCTTCCGGAGGTGGAAGTTAAAACTCTGTCTCAGGGGAGACTATGCTAGATGGTCCCAGCAGACCCTCACAATATGTTTGTGCCTGCCAGGTCTGACCGGCATCCTCCCCCACCATTTGAGCCAACTCACCACCAGGTAGTGTTCAGTGAACAGCTCCGCCCGTCTCTTCACCCGAGTGTCCAAGACATGCGGCTGCAGATCAGATGAGACAACAACAAAGTCGATCATCAAACTGTGGCCTAGGGTGTCCTGGTGCCAAGAGCATATGTGGACACCCTTAAACATGAACATGGTGTTCGTTATGGACAATCCATGACAATCACAGAAGTCCAACAACAGAACACCACTCGGGTTCAGATCAGGGGGGGCGTTCTGCCCAATCACACCCCTCCACGTCTCACTGTCATTGACCACATGAGCAGTGAAGTCCCCCAGCAGAACAAGGGAGTCCCAAGGAGGTGCACTTTCCAGTACCCCCTCCAAGGACTCCAAAAAGGGTGGATGATCTGAACTGCAGTTTGGTGCATAAGACGCACTCTCCAGTACCCACTCCAAGGACTCCAAAAAGGATAGGTAATCTGAACTGCTGTTTGGACTGTTGTTTGTGCTTATGCACAAACAACAGTCAGAACCCGTTCCCCACACATAGGCGGAGGGAGGCTACCCTCCCGTTCACGGGGCTGAACCCCAACGTACAAGCACCAAGATGGGAGGCAACAAGTTTGCCCACTGCTGCTCGGCACCTCTCACAAGGGGCAACTCTAGAGTGGAAGAGTGTTCAACCCCTCTCAAGGAAACTGGTTCCAGAGCCAGAGCCATGCGTCAAGGTGAGTCAGACTATTTCTAGCCTGAATCTCTCAACCTCACACACCAGCTCAGGCTCCTTCCCCACCAGAGAGGTGCAATGTTCCCACCCTTGGCCACCACCCATCCCACATTGCACCTGACCTCTTTGGCCCCTTCCACAGGTGGTGAGCCCATGGGAACAAGGACCCGCATCTCCTCTTCGGGCTGTGCCCGGCCAAGCTCCATGGGTAAAAGCCCGGCCACCGGGCTCTTGTCAATGTGCCCCACCTCCAGGCCCGGCTCCAGAGTGGGGTCCTGGTGACCCATGTACGGGCGAGGGAACAAGCCTTCCGGAGCGAAGGCAAAACATTTCAGCACAACAAAAGAAACTGTCCAGATGACCTGACTGAAAAATGTTGGAAATTATACCTGAATTATTGAGCATGGACTTTGTTATGTATGTGACTGTTCCTTTAAAGTGCCCTGAGACAACTTTGTTGTGATTTGGCGCTATATAAATAAAATGAATTGAATTGAATATAAATAAACTGAATTGAATCAAACTGAATTAAACTAGATCATTTTTTAACATTGCATAATTCATAAACACTTAAACTTGAGCAACAACAGATCACAGTGAACATTTAAAAATGGTCGGAGCTCATCACACATAATGAAATTAAGGTAGTGTTCTCGTATGTTCAGTATCCATCACATACAAACATCTTTGTACTTTCAATTTATTTTGTAAAAGTATGCTCATTGTAACTTGAGCTCCTGCCTCAGTCAGAACAAACACAGCTGTGTTACTGAAACAAATGTTGCCTTTATATGAAAAAAAAAGAAACATTTGAAAAAAAAAGTGCAACAGAAAAATGGCTACTATTACTACTAATAATAATATTTTAGGTCTTTCTTGGAAAAGGAATTTTTATTCTCAATGAGAGCTACCTGGTTAAATAAAGAAGAAATAAAATGCATAAAAATACAACAATGTTCATGAAGCCAAGTCAAATGTATTAAAAGGTTAATGTGCGGTTTAAAGGTGTTAGGATTCACATGTAACATCATCAGAACATCTTTTTCAACTTTTAAGACTTGTTTATTTTTGGTAAATGTGTTTGTATGAATAACAGAACAACTTTCATCAGCATCAGCACTCAGAGAAGACAAGGAGAAGATGCAAACTCGACCCAGAAAGGTCTCAGGCTTGGAGGCGATCCTGCAACCTTCTGACTAAGAGGCGACAGCTCTAACCACTTTTCTACTGTGTTGCCCATGTACAAAGTAAACTTATAATGATCCTGAACATTTATCAATCTTTTCAGTCACCTTACTAACTCACCTTATAATCTGGGATGTTAACAGTTAGATCTTGCTCGTTTCATCATTTCATGTTCTTTTGACCCTTTTAGTGATTGTAGCCTGAAAATATTCTACTGATTTCTGAATCATTAGTTTAGAACTATTTCTGTCCAGCCCAGTTTCACCTTGTTTTGAGCAACATATATAATTTCTAATAGTCTGAAACAAACAAACAAACAAAAAAAAAGAAACAACATTCTAAAGGGAGAAAGTCTGACTCTGCTGTTTTTGTTTGTTTTACAGTAGGGCCCATCTGGACTGACTGGTTGGGCATCCTCTGCCCCCCACAGAGTGTTTGGAGTGAGCCCTGCCCCTCTCCTCCTTCCTCCCCCACTGGGGATGTCCGATAAAGCAGATGAAGTGGTCAGTAGTTGACAGGTGCTGCCATGGCTGACATGCCAAGCACAGTGTGTGTAACAGTGCTGCACACTGTGTCAGCCCCTGCGCTGCAGAGCACGGCAGGAACAAAGCCACTGGGACATCCAGCCAGTGACATCTCTGTCGGTCGAGCTCTTCTTCACCTGCTGCACTTCAGTCACCCTCTCTCACATTAGGAACAAAGTCGACAAGGGTAAATTTGGTGGGTTTTCATCTAACAAAATTTGGTCCAAATGCACCAAATGCGTGCCGTTGAGACCCGTGCTGTGCTTTGCTGAAACTGGTAAATACGTGTTAATGTCCTAGTAAGTTCCAGATTATCTATTTAGATGTAATTCTAACACTTTTAGCTTTAGTTAAGGAAAGTGAAACAAGTTCATCTCTGAAATAGAATGTTTGGATGCGCTTGGTTTAAATTAAGGTAATGAGCATTTGCACAGTCATGGTGTGAAGACTGGGAAGACCAGGTGAACATGGTCATGCAAATATGACCAAGACCAAGAATCACATCGCTCAGCAGCAGCTGGAGGTTACTGTTCAATGTATTTAACATGTTCAACATTTTATGGCTCATTCATAATTTGCTAAAAGTGCAACTACGTGTGGTGTATGGAGCAAAAAAAAAGACCAAATTGTGCTTGAAACTTGCATGTCACTTGTGTGTTTACCCCTGTAAGTTGGAGTAGCTGTGGATACTTTTGTCTCACACATGAACATTCTGCAAGTCTTGCAAAAACATTAGAGTTTATATATTACACATGGAACCTGCACTTCTTCTGAAACAAGTCAGGAGCATAGCTAGAAGGAGCTTTGCGGTGACAGTAAGACACTTGAGTGAGACAAGGTCATCGTACAAATAACATCTTAAAAATACTGCACAACTACTCCACTCGTACTATTTGCGTGACTCAAGTCAGAAGCCTATCTGACCTTCTACTCTCCCTGGTTGCGGTGAGCAGAAAGCACATATGGTCTGTACACAACATGTGCAGGCCACGGAAAAGAGATGGGTGCTACTATTCTTCCTCAATAACTAAGGCTGTTGGACCTTCAACGGCAGATACCAAAAGCTGAGGAACAACACAAAGATATATTGGCTTTTCTAATAAAACCATACATGCCAGAAAATGACAGATGGTCGGTGGGTATGTGGATGGAATGAACAGCAGAGACCTTTTTCACCCTGTTCCAAGAACTGAAGGTCAAGTTGCACGTGGACTTTGTGTCATACAGGTAAATGCATCCAGACTTCTTGCAGATCTCTTGTTGGATGTAACATCCCACATTACAAATATAACAAAGTTCATGCTCAATCATCCAGGTATCAAATCCAATAATTCTCAGTCAGGTCATCTAGACAGTTTCATTTTTTATAGAGACGTTTCACCCTCTATCCGGAGGGCTTCATCAGTCTGAGGAGTTCCAGTATTTTTTTTCCCCCCACCAAACGGTAAACTTCTTAAATGAACCAACCAGTTTGCTGTAGCTAAGATGGTTTCTGAGGGCTGTTCTAACCCCCGCTGACTACTCCCAGGCAACCAGCCAGTTTACTGGAACTCCTCAGACTGGTGAAGTCCTCTGGATAAAGGGTGAAACGTCTCTATAAAAAAGAAACTGTCCAGATGACCTGACTGAGAATTATTGGATTTGATACCTGGATGATTGAGCATGAACTTTGTTGCCTTGAACCACTTTGGCTGTGGCTGCCTGCCTGGGAGGATTCGACGGGGGACAGGACGATCCCCAGAAACCATCTTAGCCCCGGCAAACTGGTTGGTCCACTTAAGAAGTTTACTGCTTGGTGGGGGAAAAAAAAAAAAAAAACTTTACTGGAACTCCTCAGACTGATGAAGCCCTCCGGATAAAGGGCAAAATGTCTTCCATTTTGGGTCACGGGGGTTGCCGGTGCCCATGTCCAGCAATCACTGTGCGAGGGGCGGGGTGAACCCTGGACGGGTCGCAAGTCTGTCGCAGGGCCACATAGAGACAAACAACCATTCACTCTCTCACTCACACCTAGGGACAATTTAGAGTTACCAATCAGCCTAACATGGCTGTTTTTGGTCTGTGGGAGGGAACTGGAGTACCTGGAGAAAACACACACATGCACAGAGAGAACATGCAAACTCCACCCAGAAAGGCCCCTGGACCTGGATTTGAACCAGAGACCTGATTGCTGAGAGGCAGCAGCTCTACCAGTTGTGACACCATGCTGCATATACAGGTCCTTCTCAAAAAATTAGCATATTGTGATAAAGGTCATTATTTTCCATAATGTAATGATAAAAATGAAACTTTCATATATTTCAGATTCATTGCACATCAACTGAAATATTTCAGGTCTTTAATTGTTTTAATACTGATGATTATGGCATACAGCTCATGAAAACCCAAAATGCCTGTCCCAAAAAATTAGCATAT
>NC_056498.1:80853293-80884238 GCF_014905685.2 Nematolebias whitei
TTCCCAAAAGAAAAAAAATAGAATATCATGGAAAAGTTGTTTAATTTCCATAATTTCATTCAAAAAGTTAATCTTTAATAAACTATAGATCTAGGACTCGCAATTTAAACAATTTCAAGTATTTGTTTACTTTTACATAATTTGGGCTTCCAGCTCATGAAACCAACAAAAACAGGATTTCAAAAAATTTTAATACTGTGAAGAAATCTGCCCATACTACTTCTCAGTTTTTGCAGAACACAAACAAACAAAAAATAAATAAATTAGGATCACAACAAATCAATCAAAATATGGTACTTTCAAAACGATATGTCAATCTTAAATACTTGGTTGGGAATCCTTTTGCCTTTAATCACTGCCTCGATGTGACGTGGCATCAGCCTGTGGCATTGACTGGGAGTTATGGAAGCCCAGATTTCCTTAATGCTTGATGTCAGCTCTTCTTTGTTGTTGGGTCTGGTGTCCTTCATTTTCCTCTTGAGAATACCTCATAGATTCTCAATTTAGTTTTAGGGTTTAGGTCCGGTGAGTTGGCTGACCAGTCAAGCACTGGGGCATCGGCATCAATTCAGGTTTTAGTGCTTCTGGTTGCATGGACAGGGGCCAGGTCCTGCTGGAAGATGAAATCTGCATCTCCATACATATCCTCAGCAGAAGGAATCATGAAGTCCTCTAAAACATTCTGGTAGACTGTTGAGGTGACCTTGGATTTAAGAAAGCAGAGTTTACCAACACCTGCACCGGACATTGCATCCCAAATCATGACTGACACATATTTCACACTGGACCTCAAGCACTATGGGTTCTGTTCCTCACCCTTCTTCCTCCAAACCCTTGGACCTTGATTTCCAAATGAAAGGCACACTTTACTGTCATAGGAAAAGAGAACCGAGGAACCCGACAGCTGTAGTCCATCTCCCGGATGCGTCTGAATGTGGTGGTTTTTGAAGCTGTGACTCCCGCCTCATTCCACTCTTCCTGGATCTCTACCAGATTCTGGAATCTTCTCTGGTTGATAATCTGCTGAAGCCCACGGTCATCTCTTTTGCTGGTGCATCTTCTCCTGCCACATTTTGCCCTTCCACTAGACTTTCCATTGATATGCTTGGACACAGCACTCTGTGAACAGCCAGCCTCCTTAGCTATGAAGTTTTGTGGCTTATCCATCCTATGGAGGGTATCAATGATGGTCTTCTGGCCAGTTATGTCTGCAGTCTTCCTCATATTGAACCAAACTGAGACAATTGAACCAAACTGAAGCGATTTAATAACACCTGGGGAAACCTGGGCCGGTGCTTTCAGTTTAGTAGATGATTAGTGTCACACTCAGTTTACAACATTCATGTCTGCAACCTTTGGGCTGATTTCTCCACAGTATTCTAATTTTTTGAAATCTTGTTTTTGTGGGTTTCATGAGCGCAAAGTACAAATTATGTAAAAACAAATAAACAAACAAATAAATACTTGAAATTATTTAAATTTTGGGCCCTGGATCTATCATCTATTAAAGCTTAACTTTTTTAATAGAATGATGGAAGATAAATAAGGTTTCCATGATATTCTATTTTTTTTGGAATGGGTCTGTATACACACACACACACACACACACACACACACACACATATATATATATATATATATATATATATATATATATATATATATATATATTGTACTACTGTTTCTGCTTCATGATTTTTCACTTATCTTCACTTACATTCTCTTCTTATGGGTACGAATCCCATGCAATGAATGAGGGACTAATGTATATGTGTAAAAAAAAAGTTTGTTATTCAACAGAAGCAGAGATCAAATATAATTTGTAAAATTAAGATTCAAACGTGATTTAAAAATCGATAATAGCTTCCACAACTGGCACAATCAAAACACCATAAAAAAATAAAAATAATAAAACTTAAACTCAGTTTTCTGTTATTCCAGCAGTTGTTTGATGACATGTTTATTTTAAGCTCATGACTTCCCTTCAGACTCTGACATGTTTTTGTGGCCCTCCATTTTTCTCTTCTCCACCAGTAAGGATGGAGTTTGTTTGCAAGTGGTGGATTTTAATCAGGCTTGACCAAAGTAGTGTGTGTGTGGTGGTGGGGTTGTGTGTGTGTGTGTGTGTGGGGGGGGGGGGAGTCATGTGTGTGTGTGCTCCTCACTCTGTTGGTATCTAAATTAAATTGTCTTTATCTCCTGCAGAAAACGAGTCAGACGGAGAACAGGAAGGGCCTGGGAGTTGGGGTGAAAATTAATTTGTTAGATCAAAAAAATATATTTAATTTTGCTGCACATCAAACAAACTTTGTCTGGGTCTACTGAGGCGGGTCTGCCTTTCTCGCCTTTTCTTCTTCTTTTCTTTCTTCATCTGCTTCTTCTTCTTCTTTTCTTTAATTAAAAAAAGCATCCTATTATTACACTAGATGAAAAGGAAACATCTATTCAAACAGTACAGTCGTACCGGACTAGCACTAATCTTTTGGTAATTATTTTTTAATTGAATCTCTTGAACACAAAAGCCCTGAGCAGATGTTTGCATTACCATTGGTGCCACACTGTGGACCATGCCGTGTGTACGAGACGACGCTTGCTTCGCCACAGGCAAACGGCAGGACGACACGGAAATGAAAGTCGACAAAGACAGAATGAAGGAATGACGTGTGGGATTTCACATAAGGAGAAGAGCGGTTTCACTGAGAGGTTTGCAGCCGTGGAAGGTAAGCTGCGTGTGCATAAACAGCTCAGCAAGTCTTCAGATGTCTGAATGCCGTCACACACAACAAGCTCGTCTGCTGATACACACACTCACATGTAAACCAAGGGGTCAAGAAGTTTGAATCTTATTGGTGCCTTCTTACCTCTGCCACTTTTTCTCAAAATCCCTCGTTTTCCCCCTCGTCTGGACGCCCCCAAACTTCTTTATCTGCTGAGTGCTGATTCCGAGCACATAATGATCAGCCGTACAGGGGATGGAGGCTCCAAAAAGATAAACTCAGTCTAAACTTTTCCAGCATTTTGCCTCTCAGAGCAGACCCAAAAAACACTTTATTACCACGGAGTGCTGAATTTCACTGACATTTGATATGCTTCTTGGTCTGAGTGAGCAATTCTGGATGATGTGTGTGATGCTGTATCTCAGAGAAGCCTCAGAAGTGCTTAAAAAACATGTGGAGGGAGATGTAAAGAGGGACTTAAGGAGCGGGCAAATAGGAGTGGCTCAGAGAAAAAAGACATCTTTAGCTTGGCTTTCTCCAGCTCTGTATTGGCTCTTAATCATGTCGAGTACCCGTCAGAGCGCGCCAAAGCAGGTTAAATCACATTACCCATGCATCAGCCGTGTGTGTGTGTGTGTGTGTGTGTGTGTGTGTGTGTGTGTGTGTGAGTGGGAACAAGCTCCCCTGCTTTTATAGTATGTGAATGCATCTGTATGAGGCAAAATATTGAAGTAGCTGTGCAGTTAAATTTACTTTAGACGGTGATGATCAAAGTTTTGTGGATCCATGGTAATCACATGTGTCAAGAGAAAGACATTAGTCTTACAGCAAAATGTGTAAAAACACCAACACAAACAGGTAATGCGTGTTTGTCTGCCAGCATATATTTTGTAATGGAAACAGAAATACACAGCCTCATTTTGCAAAACACCAAATGAATTATGTCATACATACACCTTCAAAAAGCGTCTGCATCAGGTGGAGTCAGTGAAGAACCACACGTGGCTTCCAAATCAATCTGTTACTTAGTTCTGTGTAAATGTTTTAAACTGAACAGTTAAATGCCAAAATTGTATTTTATTTCTTTTTTATTGTATTTTATTTTATCGTCTATTTGGTTAAACTGAACATTTGGGCCTGTAGACCAGAGCTAAAGACAGAAAAGGTTTTTAAAATGCACTTGTTTTCAAATCATGCATTAGATTCCCTAAATAATATGTCCATTTTATTTATTAGTCTAAAACACAACAAAGCTAGGCTTTGTATTTCATACAAGCAGCATCCACTTATAAACCCCTGAACTACTCACAGTTTGGTGCTGATGTGTTGTTGGCACCACTACTGCAGGAGTTACAGAAGTTTCTTCTTTTACTACAGAAAAAGGATGCTGTTAGCAAAGATAAAAGAAATGTAGCAAATTATTACAGATCATCATATTCCTCCAGTTTCTATTCCTGTTTGTTTCTGTGCATGGTCCTGGGGAGATGCTGCCTTTAATATTAAGTGTATATCTACAAAATGGTAACAATGGCTGCATACAAAGTGTAAATAAATTTGAGTAGAAATCTGATTTCATCAGACATTTGCAAACTGGTATGCTGCTAAAAATTAAAGTTTAATATATGGCCATTTTTAACTGTTTCAATCATATATTTAATAGTCATTATTACCTCATTGAAATTAGCCGTAAACCATGAAGTATTAATAAATGGGCAGAAAGACTCGGTTCTAGTGAGTCCAAATGTTTGATGGACTCTTGGTAGGCTGATACTTTCAACCTCAGCATCTTTGGCAGAAACACAGCAGCTAATGTAACATATTGCACAACAGTATTTTCTTTTTGAAAAGTTTTTTTTTTTTTTTTAAGTCTTCAAAGCAAAATAAAAGCTGGCACTTGTTTGCCTAGATTTGTGCCTTTTTTTCCACACTCCATGCTCTATGACTGACATCACTATCTGACAATTACATTTTGCAACAGACCAAACTATTCCTTTCAGTAAGGTTAAACCAACCATCCGTTCAAGGTTTAAGTGCAACATTCAGAGCTCAAGACGATAGAGCATCTCAGATTAGAGGTGTTTTCATGACTGAAAAAAAGAAAAAACACTAACAAATGTTAATACAGTAGGCAAGATAAGTGAGCAGTGAATGAGCACATCACTTCATGATCAGTGTATCTTCAGTTAAACAGAGCTCAACTAACACACACACTTTCCCTGACAGGCTTTTGTGTTTGAGACATCTGAACCTTCTGAACCGTAAACTTGATTTGTGCTGATTAAGAAGAAATGCTGCAATAAATATGAAATTCAAGCAACACACCTGGAGCTCAAATACAGATCTATATAGGCAGAGAGGCTCAGATGAGTGTGTGAGCTTTGATGAGCTCTTTCAGTCCTGAGCTCTCTGCTGCCGCAGCTCCTTACGTTGGCGTGTCACTTTGACTCAGGTGGATGCACGCTTTCAAAGTGTTTGTGAACCAGTGCGTTTGTGTTCATAGCAGCAGTGTTTGTGTGTATGCTCAGACATGAAAAAGAGAAATACACTCCTTTTCCCCCCTCCCAGTTCATGTGTGAGTGCAGCATCGCCAGCTTCAGTGCCCTCAGCCATGGCACAAAGACAACGTGACAAGCCATTCATTTCCCAGACGAGCCGTCGCCTGCGGGAGGACAGGTGACTTCTCCCAAGGTTATTTATGCCATTGTTGATCTCTCATTTCAGCGTAAGCTGTTGTCCCCTCCCCCGTTCCTCACCATCTCACATTGCAGGAGCATATTTCTCTTTGATTGCCATGTATCTTCTCTTCATGTTGTCATTAGAGACATCTGACCATTCTGATTATGGAGTAGTGGTGTCACACCCACCATCTTAGCCCTGAATAAACACAAGAATCAAGGAACCATGTCTTTCTGTACACATCCCCTGTTGCCTGGGTGATTGTGTGCATGTGTTTCCATGTGTCTGTTAGCAAAATATCTCTATTATTAGTATTGCAGAAAGTAATCATTAAATATACATATACAACTAATAAATTTTAGGCATCAACATGATTTTGTAATGATTTAATAAGTACCCAGATAGTAATGATCTAAAAAAGCAACTCCAGGACCATAAACAATTAACAGCGTTTATTTACGGAGAGTGAATATTAACAATTTGCTGCAACACAGCTGGAAGGGACTGGAACTCTGGAGAGCAAGGACAAGGGTTACCTTGTTTTTTTGACCCGTATGTTGCATTTTTTGCATCATTTGCATGCCCTGCGACTTATAGGCCGAAGCGGTATATTAATGGATTTTTTCCCGTATTTATAAATCCATTTTAGGCTGAGATATGACCGTTTTCATTCATTCAGACTGAAAAAAATTGGACAGTACCACTTTCAGGCTATATGAGAGCAGAGTAGTAAGGGATGCTGTTGTATCATGTAATAGGTAAAAGTGGCTATAATGACAAATTCAAAAAAATCAAGACAAAAACAACTGGACTTCATTTATTATATTTTACTTTATACATTATTGTTTTTGTCTTAAAGTTTTTTTGAATTTATCATGTAATGGATGACTGAGAATCTTCACCACCTATTATAGACATAATCGGCTTGCCAAAGTCGTTCTGATCACTGCTTGGAGTAACCGTCAAACCAACTTAATTTCGTTGCAACGCCCCAGCGAAATTTTCATTCAACCTTTATTTAAACAGGTTAATCCCATTGAGCCACAAGGACTCATTTACAAGAGAGACCTGAGACCAGAAATGCAGCTAATTTGACCATTAAAGTGTATTTATTAAGTAAATGTTCAACTGAGACACACGTTTGCTATAATTTTGAGCAAACAGATAATTGTTTTTAGGTGTTTATCTTGTTAAATTTTGAAGACATGAACAGCGGCTCGTCCCTCTGCTCGTGCCCGCTTCCACGAATCGAGTTTGGAAATGCAGCTGATTTGACCATCAAAGTGCATTTATTAAGGAAAAGTTAGACTGAGACACACCTTTACTATAATTTTGAGTGAACAAATAATTGTTTTTAGGTGATTATCTTGTTAAATTTGCACAGCGACTCATCCTGTGCACACGCTTACTTCAGTATATCGGCTTTCGAAATACAGATGAATTTACCGTCAAAGTGCATTTATTAAGCAAAAGTTAGACTGAAACACATTTACTATCATTTCAAGCAAACACATAAATGTTTTTAAGTGTTAATCTTGTTAAATTCCTGTTAAAGTCCTCCTGTGCATGCGCCTGCGGCCACCATTTGGCAGCCAATCAATTTTTGGCACAACACACACTACATTTTTGGCTTCGGCCCACATTTCCGGTTTGTCAGTGGTGACGCGTAACAAATGCAACGCGTCAGCGGTGACGTATAATAGATGCAATGTATATGGCGAAGCAACATATTTATGGATTTTTCCACTTTATTAGATATATTTGGACTGATGAAACTTATAGAGCGGAGCGATGTTTACGGCAGAAAATGTAGTACTTTGAAGGTTTTGGTCCTTGAGGATGAATCAAGATATCATTTCTATGTTACTGTTGGAGAAAATGGTCATCATAGGAATGAAGGTCCATTCCAGTAAGCACGGAAGAGAGAGTTCTAAGGTGGGCAAGTGGTGGAAGGCGAGGAAGAGCTGGAGAAGTCACAAGGAGGCTTAGGGTCAAACCAGGGAGGTCCAAGGCACAGGAGGAACACAGGAGTCAGTGCTGAAACATGAGAATACAGTTTAGTCTTTACAAATCACAAGGATGGTATAAGTGAAACACAACTACTGACTGGCAGATAATGCACCAGCGTCAAAGGGAAGTCATCAGCTGCCTTATATACTCCTGCAGCTCATCAGGTGAGATCTCATCAGCACATATGTGTGCTTGTTAGAACCATCTAGTGCCTTGAAGCTGCAGGAGAATGAAAGTCCTACAGGTTTAGGATGGCTACATCCAACAGAACTTAAAAGGCACCAAAATCATTATCAGTCAGTCACCCTTACAGCAATTAAACTAAAATTTGGTATGGCAGAAGCTGAAAGGATTCCCAACATCCTGTAGGTTCTCGGCACAAATTTGTTAGGGTAGTTTATTTAAATAAATTATGCCATTAACTAATTGCAGTGTCTGCAACATATCTCATTACACAGAATTAAATGAAGCTCAAAATTGATTGTCTATATATACCTGTATATACAGTATGATTAAGTCTGGAGCCAACCCAGTCCAAGATGGCTGCCACAACCAGTTCACCTTAGAAAACACAAACAGGGCTTTAATGTATTTAACTGTAAATATACTGTGATAAATACTTTGTACATGCAGCTGTGAGAGTTATTCACATTTACTTTGGAGTGACACTTTGCAGAACTTCATGAGATTAAGCAAACATTATAAAGACCGACCATGATGGCTTCATCAAAGTTCATGCTCAATAATCCAGGTAAAGAAATCCAACACTGTTCAGTCAGGTCATCTGGATAGTTCCTTTTCTTTTTTGTTGAGAGATGTTTCACCCTCCATCCGAAGGGCTTCATCAGTCTGAGAAGTCACATACAAATTGTTTTCCCCACCAAGCAGTGCACTCTTGCAGTGGACCAAGAACTCAAAAAACATTCAATACAAAAACAACTGGACTTTATTTGTAACAGAAGACGTTTTGTTCCTCATCCGAGGAGCTTTCTCAATTCAAAGACCAAGTGGACCAAGAAGTTTGCTGGTGATGGATACAATTCTATCATTTTTCAAAATAAGATGACTTCAGTCTAAAACATTAACTTGAAATGTGGTGCAATAGTTATTCCTTTAAGCACTTTGGAAACAGTTCCTGTTGTAAATGTGCTATACAAATACATTTGGTTTGACTTAAAGAGTACAAGGCATTTAAACCAGACTGGCATTTAGAGGCATTTTTCAAAAATTAATGAAAAATAAAAATTAAACAGGATATCACTAAAATATATGTTTCAAAGTCAAAATACAACTGAGTTGTGGTCCAAACTACAAACAACCACAATACATAAAAACAAAAGCTTCATTTTTTTCTTCTTTAACAAAATAAAAACTAAATGAATGAGAGGATCTGTGTTTTCCCACACGTGGTCAGCTCCAACTCCTGCCACCCCCACCTGTTCCTCATTGTCTTTTCCCCAGGTGTTCATCAGTATCTGTTGTTAGTGTCTCCATATATTCATTGTCTTTGTGTTCCCTGGTTGTCCATGGATTGTCCTCAATGCTCTGTTTTCCTCTGTGTCTCCCTGATCCAGTAGTTCATGTAAGTGTTGCTTTTGTTTTCTTGTTTAATAATAAATTGTTTTCTTATTTTACTCTTGAGTTCACCCTGGGTTCAATTCAACCACAGATCATGATAATGAAAGATTGTTGTTACTAACTATTACTACTTTTATTTTTGTTACTAATAAATCAGTCATTTATTGTTACCGTGCAAAGATGTTTCTTTGAAGAGATCAACAGATTCTATTAGAAAAACCTGATGGCATCTTTACAGCCCTTTTTGAGTTTTACAAACCACTTGGAGGTTTTACCATACAAAAACTCAATTTACATATCAGCCAGCACTTTGGGGGCAAGATAAAGTTCAAGGTCAAGGACACTTCAACATGTTGGATGGAAAATTTAAATATGGAATATAGACTGGTGGTCTCGGAGTCAAAGTTGGAGACTCTGCCAAGGGTGGAGGACAAATGCAGGTCGAAGATACTGAGAAACTTCCAGGTCCAGGTCCAGGTCCTGACTGGCTGAAGCAAATTTACAAGCTGCAACAGAATGCATCACAAATCTGTATCTGTTCTTTCTCTTTCTTTTCTCACATACACAAACCCCACCCCACTACACACACACACACACACACACACACACACACACACATGCAAAATTTATTTTACCTTGTAATGTTCTGTTCAGACCCACACTAACAAGACATCCATTATCTGATTTCCTGACCTTATCTATGGGCCAGAATTTGGTGGTGGCACCTCTCCTCCAGCTGATGATCCAGTGTAGTGTCCTAAAACTTGTTTAAATTCACTGTGGTTTACAGAGCGGTGCTGTTGAGGTAACTCCATCAGAATCACAAATCCAGTTTGATGATTTGTCCTCTCTGAATTAAAACAGGCAACTCCAACAACACACTGAATCTTTAGATGGCTGAAAACAAAAACAAAGAGCTGGGACGTGCCCAGATAGTCTTCAAGTGGTGCTAGAGTGCCTGTTGTTTGTCCCTGGACAGAGTCAAGTGTCCCTGTCACACCCTTTATTTTACAGTCTACAGTATGAAGCCCATGCTGATATTCCTGAATTTAAAATGCTACCAACGCCCAAGTTTTGCCCATCCTCCTCCACACACACGTGTACCCATGGTGCTCGTGCGCCGTGCCCATCTCAGTGTGAATGCATTGTGCACGAGGTGAACACAGCAGATGGAGCTGCGCAGAAACACTTCTCTCCTCCCATGTCCAGTAGAACTCTGATGACAGCTAACCAGCAGGTAACAAACAAAACGAGTGGACTTGTCCCCGAAACCTCAGATGATGAAGTTCTAATTTCACCTGCATCAATTTAGTCTCATCTATATAAAGAGTCTTGTCCAGCGTCATTAACCCTTCATCATGCACAGCAGAATATTTGATTTAGCCCATGTACCAACTGCAGTATGATGTCAAGAAAAGAAAGGTGGACAAAAGAAAGAGAGATACCACAGACTGCACCCAGGGGAGGCCACACCTAGTCTGTATGGTTTACCTAAAATCCACAAACAAGGTGTACCTTTAAGACCAATTGTTAGCATGCTTAACTCTGTTACTTACAATGTTTCCAAATATCTGGCGTCTGTACTCATCCCTTTAGTTGGAAGCTCAGAACACCACATACAGAACACCATGGACTTTGTGAATAAGGTGAGGGATGTCATCATGGAGACTGATGAAACAATGGTCTCTTTTGATGTCACATCACTCTTTACGTGCATTCCTGTTGATGATGCAGTAGAGGTGGTCAGTTTAAGATTAAAATCAGACACCCCTCTGAGCAGCAGGACCATGCTTTCCACAGAACAACTGTGTCAACTCTTGAAACTGTGCCTGCAGTCAACCTACTTCACATATGGGGAGCAATATTATAGGCAGAAACATGGGTGTGCTATGGGGTCTCCAGTTTCTCCTATTGTTGCCAACCTGTACATGGAGGAGGTAGAAAAGAGAGCCTTGACGTCCTTTTCAGGGACACCACCAAGTCATTGGTTCAGGTATGTTGACGACACCTGGGTTAAAATTAAATCTCAGGAAGTCCAACATTTTACTGACTACATCAACTCTGTGGATAAATACATCAAGTTCACACGAGAAGATGTAAAAAATGGCAAGTTGGCTTTCTTGGACTGTGAGGTCTCAGTCTCTGATAGAGGACATTTGCAAACCGAGGTGTACCGCAAACCCACTCACACAGACCAGTATTTGCCGTTTGACTCCCATCACCCTTTGGAGCACAAGTTAGGAGTCATCAGGACTCTGTATCACAGAGCAGACAGCATCCCCACTAACTCGGGAGCCAGGCAGAAGGAGAAATCCTACACAAAACAGGCTCTAGAGCAATGTGGATATCCTAACTGGGCCTTCCTGAAAGCAGAGAAGAAACACAAACAGGACTCCAGTCAGCCATCAGGTGAAAAGGAGGAACCCAGACCCAGACCAGTGGTCATTCCATATGTTGAGGGAGTATCAGAGAAACTGAGACGTTTATTTTCTAAACATAAGGTCCCAGTGGCTTTTAAATCCCAAAATACATTACAGCAAAGACTGGTTCATCCCAAAGATCCAGTCCCCCGGCACAAACAGAGTAATATTGTGTATGCTGTTCAGTGTCAGGAGGGCTGTGATCAGTCTTACATCGGGGAAACAAAACAGCCACTGGCCAAAAGGATGGACCAGCACAGAAGATCAACATCATCAGGCCAGGATTCTGCGGTCTACACTCATCTCCAGGCCAGCGGTCACTCTTTCAAGAATGAAGACGTTCACATCCTGGATAGAGAGGAACGATGGTTTGAGAGAGGAGTAAAGGAGGCCATCTTTGTGAAAAGAAATCGTCCGTCATTAAACAGGGGTGGAGGCCTCCGGGTTCAACTGTCCCCCTCTTACAATGCTGTGATTGCTAGTATCACTCAGCCCTCTGTGAACAGTAAACAGCCATCAGTGTGCTAATGACCCATTGTTAGGCTGATGGTCCTTCTTGATCATGTGAACAGCTGGTTTTGGTTGTCAGCAGCAAACTGGTTGATCCACTCTGAGAAGGTGCTATTTAAGAGACTGAGCTGAAAACAGCACCTCAGACTGAGGAAGTCTCTTGGATGAGAGACGAAACGTTTCTATATTTTTTTGCTTTGTTTTGTTTTTTTTGAATGTCCAGAGGACCAGATTGAACTTTTTTAAACCAGTTCTTATTTTTTTGTTATCAGCTCCTTTCAAAGCCTTTTTTTTTCAGGAGTATTCGCCAAGTAATGTATAATTTGTCTGAATCTTTTGGGTATGTTTACATGGAAAAGTGGATGTACTACACTGATTTCATTATGCTCAAACTGCTTTGCTGAGTACTAGTTGGCCTAAGCTTTTAAAAAATACAACCATCTTTACAACTGTTCCAGCAAAACCTATAAAAAATGTTCAAATCTTATATCGATATTTAAAGAACTTCTGTAAGGAGAGTACAATTTATGTGCACATAGATACAGGCAGTTCTGCATGGTTGTGTTGGGTGGGAGACAGTATGTTTAGGATCACCAATGTAGGGAAAATAAAATATATAAGAAACAATCACTCCTCATGAAATAATTTAACATTTACAATAATGCTTTTACTTTGTATGTTGCACCACAAGAAAACAACTTTAAAGCTAAGTCACAACAGACTGTGGATTAAACCTGCAGTTCCTGATGCCCCAGTAAGTTTCCAACTATATTGCACTTCTGTTAGAATTTAGCCACAACTTGTCAAACTTACCAGAGGGTGTTTTTGCTCTCATGCTAACACCCAATTTATTTGTGTGGGTGGCAGAATTTGATATTATTTGAGGTTCGTTTCTAATCGTCCAGACGGTAAATACTGCACACCTCTTCTGCGGTGGCCTAATGGGCATGTAACTTTATAGGCCAACATGTGAAGTGGTATTCCTAAAGTGACTGGGAGTTTTGAAAAAGTGCCAAGTGCTCCCTGAAGATAAAAGACTTGTCAAATGGCACAGTCTAACTCAACTCAGACACTTATGAGAAATAGACCTCCAGGAGACGTTACAAGTCCAGTCTCTTTAAGAGCACTAATGTTGCAAAAATAATCTGTAAATAGACTATTTCCAAACAAAAGATGAGTCCCTCTGTGCTTTAGCATCATCTGCTGAAAGTACATTTTCCCTCATTTCTAACCAGGAGCGCACTATGGGTTATTGTTATTCTTACACTTCATAAATTCCCTCCTGTTATGATTGATACATTTCCACCCTTGCATAGCATGAAGTGGTGGATCGCTTTTGTCTTCCTTTTTTTTTTAAATATTCAACTCAAAATTATATATTTTCACTGAAGTCCTTTTTGGCTGTCTGTCTTCTCCTTTGTGGCTGAATTTAGCATTCAGCCTAGATAATCTAGTCGTCGTCTCTCGTGGCCCAGTCCACAATCCCTAATGATGAAATAAATTACACCGTCTATTGTCAGAGTGCTTTAATCATATTAGCTTCTGTTAAAATGACGGAGCATTGTTCAGGGCCCCAGACAAAAGAAGAGACATCTAAGGTACAATGGACCTAGGATCTCTCTTAGTGAATTACATTAATTCTAAATAATGTCACGTTAAGCTGCCTGTCCGATGGACGAGGTAAAAGAGGTTTGACTGGACAGGTTTGCACCTTCATCATTGTTCCTAATGAGATATACTGACAGATTTTCAGGGAGAAGGGTCTTTTTTTTTCTAACTTGGGAATAGGTTTTATTATATCCCAGCCCAACTTCAGGGTTGATATTTGGGTAATTTGTGATATGTTATTTCTCAATATTAGAACAACAGAGGAAATATTATTTAATTTTAGGAATCTTTATTTTATTAAAGAACCTTTAAAGATTAATTCAACCTTTATGTATACAGGTTAATCCCATTGAGCCTTTGAGACTCAATTACAAGTGAGACTTGAAAGATAAAAAAAGAAAGATAAACATCATAATGTGCTTTCAAAAAACAAGAAGAAAAACACACACAAAAAAATAACTATTCATGTTAAGAATAAAATTAAACAAGCTTATACACAATCAAATAAAAGCAAATAAAAATACTTAAACAAACGCCAGTCTAAGATGCTGATTATTTAGCTGTTTTAACAAATCCATTGTGTCCAGATAGGTTGTTTGAAAGGGCAAATAGTTCCAGAGGATAGTGGAATGCAAACATTCACTTTGTTTTTAGTCTTGATTTAGGCACAGATAACAATCCTTGATCATTTGACTTCATGGTGCTGGTGTTATACGTTGGAAATGCTCATAAATGTATCACCATGCAGATAATTAAAAGTTCAGACCAGAGCCTCAAACTGAGTTTTGCATTTGACATTGACAGTGCTTGGGGGATGTCAAAAGTTTAGTTACTGCACCTTGGACACACTGTGGATGAATCAAGATACTGTAGATTGAATGATGCATTTAAAAACAGAATTACAGTAATTAATGTGGGATAAAATAAAATCAGTAGTGACTATCTTCACCTCGACATTGGATATTATAGCACTCAGTTTACAGATATTAAGAATAAATGAACAAGCAATAATTCAGGGGGAAAAAAGGTCAAATGACAGATTACTATCAAAAGTCAAGACCCTGCCCTGTAATTAGGGCATGTCTGCCATAGATTGAAAACCAGCCACTAGGGAGCACAAGCCAACGTGTCTCTTGTGCAAGTTCCAAGCCTGGTTAAATGGTGAGAGTTGGGACATCTGATGTAAAGCAATGTTGCCAAAACCAATATGCAAGTTCATCTGTGACACCATACTAGATCAGTCGAGGCCTGAGTTAGCAACAACCGCCACCGGTGCTGTTGACGAACAGGGTGCCGAAAGAAATTTTGCTACTGTTAGTTGAAGACCACGAGGAGGGAAACGAGTCAGGAGACAGAGGAAGAAGAGAAAAGTAAAAAATTAAGGACTGAGGGTGGACACTCTAAATGTGGGGACAATGACAGGCAAAGGTAGAGAGCTGACTGGCATGATGCAGAGAAGGAAAGTAGAAGTTGCATGTGTCCAAGAGACCAAGTGGAAGGGCAGCAAGGCTCGCATCATTGGAGTAGGGTTTAAACTGCTTTACCATGGTGTGGATAGAAAGAGGAATGGAGTAGGGGTGGTCCTGAAGGAGGAGTTGGCAAAGAATGTAGTAGAGATGAAAAGAGTGTCAGATAGGGTGATGTGCCTTAAGGTAAAAGTAGAAGGTCTGATGTTAAATGTTGTCAGTGGTTATGCTCCACAGGTTTGATGTGATGTGAAGGAGAAAAATACATTTTGGAATGATCTGGATGAAGTGATGAAGAGTATTCACAGGGAGGAGAGAGTGGTGAGCGGAGCAGACCTGAATGGACATGGTGACGGAAACAGAGGGGATGAGGAAGTGATGGGTAGATTTGGTGTCAAGGAAAGAAACTAGGAAGGACATATAGTGGTGGATTTTGCCAAGAGAATGGAAATGGCTGTAGTCAACACTTATTTCCAAAAAAGGAAGAAACATAGAGTGACCTGTAAGAGTGGAGGAAGGTGTACACTGGTCGACTACATTCTGTGTAGAAGAATAAACCTGAGGGAGATTGAAGACTGTAAGATTGTGACAGGGGAAAGCGTGACCATACAGCATTGGCTGGCTATGAGTACAACATCTGTTTTTGTGGAGAAGATAACAATCTAAAATCATAGAAGAAGACCAAATGGTGGAAGATGAAGAAGGAAGAATTCATTCATCCATTCAACCTTTATTTAAACATATAAGTCACATTGAGCCTCGAAGACTCAATTACAAGTGAGACCTGTTTTGACAGACAATAAAAAGTGGTGAAAAGTGACACATAGGGTTTGGAGACCCAAAAAAATCCTAACACCCTCTTAATCTTTGGTTGAAGGTTAACAGTGTGATAATGAAAAAGAAAAATCTTGCACACTAGCACACAGTGACGCTGATATTATGCGGGGGGGTGGTGAGCAGTCCAGAGACAACACACAGAGGCACTACAGAGTTCAAATCACTCAGTCCAAATAGTTCCCTCGAGAGAGAGATCCGTACACACCTAGGAGGTGTCAAGGATGACCAAGGATGAATCCAAAGAGTCCTGAAATTATGACAGAATGTTTGTTCAGCTGGGCCCCTCTGAAAAGTCAATGGAATTCCTTGATGGGAGGGAGGGGGAGAGTATCAGGTTTACAAAACTTCCAGGGAAATTAAGATAAGATGGCCTCTCAAGGCCGTTCAGGGAGCCAAATTCAGATAAACATGATTGTTTTGGGGACAGGCAGAACCTTAATGACATCTACCTTGAGTCTGTGTCAGTCCGTTCGGTTCCAAAACATCCAAATTAAATGGTCACACCAATGGACCATGCCTGAGAATAATCCCGAGATCTAATCTATCCTGCCAAAAGCATTTGAGTCTGGGTGCTCGAGGCATGAACCAAGCCATCATAAGGCAAGCAGCCTGATCTGGTCCAAATTTGCTGCCGATGACTTCTTTGATTGTTGATAAACCAGGAACCTACCAAATCCAAAAAGCAGGAAACCAGTTATGATAAATCAAATTATAAATGTGTCCTTAAAATCCACAAATGGCAGCAATGATATACACATCATCAAGTATTCCAAGTCAATGAGATATCCAGCTGTGTGCATGCCAACAGGGCAAATTGGCTCACCTAAAGCCTGTCTTCTCTTCAAAGACATGTTATCAATTGTGCTGAGGGACCATCTGACCAAATCCAAATCCATAAATTATGATTCGGAAGATTGGTAGAAGAGTGGCTCTAAGAAGTTTCACAGAGAGGACAAAGCAAAATCAAAGCGGAGAGGGAAATGAGAAGAAAGTGTCTGCCCTTGACAAGAGCAAGTGTTGAAATGTTGTGAAAATTTCAGAGAGGAGCTGCTGAAGGCTCTGGGTGGTAAGAAAGAGCTTCCAAATGACTGGGCTACTACAGCAACAGTAATTAGAGAGACAGGAAGGGAGGTACTTGGTGTGTCATCTGGACAGAGAATGGATGATAAGGAAACCTGCTGATGGAATAGTGAAGTGCAGGAAGCTAGTCAAAAACAGAAAGGTTAGATAACAATGTGACACAAAGAAAAGTGATGGTGAGAGGACTGAAGAGAAGAGACAGGAAAATAAGGAGTTGTAAAGTAGAGCAAAGAGGGAGGTAGCAAAGTCAAAGCAGAAGGTGTATAATACATTGTATGGGAGGCTGGACACTAAAGAGGGCAAGAAGGACTTGTACTGATTGGCGAGACAGAGGGATCAGACTGGAAAGAATGTGCAGCAGGTTAGCCTTGTCAAGGATAGGAATGGTAATTTTCTAACAAGTGAAGAGAGTGTGATGGGATCCACTGTCCAGAAAAATCAGGAATGTGGTAAAAAGGTGAAAAAGAGAGTCCATGCAGGATGGTTTGGATGGAGAAAAGTTTCAGGAATGATTTTTGACCAAAGTGTGTCAGTAAATGTCACGGGAAAAGTTTACATGATAGTAGTAAGACCAGCTATGTCTTATAGTCTGGAGGCAGTGATATTGACAAAAAGACAAGAGAAAGAACTGGAACTGGCAGAAAATAAGATGTTGAGTTTCTCCTTATTAGTGACAAGGATGGATAGGATTAGGAATTAGATCATCAGAGGTACAGCACAGGCTGAACAATTGGGAAATAAAGTTATAGAGGCCAGACTGAGATGGTTTGGACATGTCCAGAGGAGGGACAGTTGGTATACTGGTAGAAGGATGTTAGAAATTCAGTTGCCAGGAAAAAGACAAAGAGAAGATATATGGACACAGTTAGCGAGGACAAGGAGGTAGTTGGAGTGAGGACAGAGGATGTAGAGGACAGAGTGAGATGGAGGAGGATGACTCACTGTGACCCCTGAAGAGGGAAAAGTCAAACGAAGAAGAAGAAGAAGAAGACGTCTTTCCAAGATTTCTGTTGATTTGTGACAGTCCAGGATTTTCATTGTGGTAAAAAGGATTTTACATAAACATATCTAGAAGCATGAAAAAGTTTCTAAAGAAAAGTTTAACCTTTTGGTCCCTTGTTGTTTTATTCTACTTTTTTAGTATGAAACATAATTATTTGTTTTATAAATATGACACATTGGAGCCAAAACGTACAATCATGTTGACTGACACTACCATATTTGTGGTCGTGCAATTGCACGTCATTGTTGTTTGCTGTGATTTAAGTGTCACCAGTCAACCAGTCAACATTTTAAAAAGGTAACAGTAATAATAATGAGTAATATTTTCCATTAAAGTGAAATGTTCACACGTGCCAAGTTTTAAAGTATTTTGCTATTCTAAAATGATCATGTCCTGGATGACTGAGAATCTTCACCAGCATATCGTTGACCACCCACACATAAACGTCTTTCAAACTTGACCAACCACACAGCACACAGACAGGCTGAGCTTTCAGCAGTGGGGGAATTTCTAGATGACTGGCTGTCTCCTTCATTCAATAATTTTTAAGTGGTGTTAGCCTACACCTATTGCTCTTCATTGATGAAGGCACTTTAAATGGAGAAATATGTAACATATCTGGCTAAATTGTTCTAACAAGCCCTCACTTGTGCCATATAAAAAATGATTAAATAATAAAAGAAGGTAAGTTTGATATTGCCAGGGAAATTATTTGCCTCTCTTGAACCATGCACTTTATTCAAATTGGTGCCCTGGGATAACCTAAATCCAGCTAATACATAAGCATGCCTAATACAAAAGAGCAATAAGAAAACATGGACAACTGGCTGAGAGGAAGGAGTTAGGTCGCACAAAAAACTAAATGTAAATGTTTTAGCTGCAGCATTTCTTTAAAAGGTTCATGCTTGCATTCATTTTCTTGTGATGAGGACCTTGGTTTGAGGTTTTTGGGTGAGTACAATTAAAAAATATCCAAATGCTCCTTTTTAAAAAAAAATAATTGATTTTAAACAAACCCCATAGGCCGTGTGTCAAACAAAAAGTTTGATTAGCTCCATTCATTTTTTTTTTTTTTGTAAGAAAATTACAACAAATACTTAAAATGCAATAATTCCACAAATCTGCATCCATCCATCCATTATCTTTACCCGCTTATTCCATTTTTGGTCACTGGGGTCGCCGGTGCCCCGTCCAGCAATCACAGTGCGAGGGGCGGGGTACACCCTGGATGGGTCTCCAGTCCATCACAGGGACACATAGAGACAAACGAGACAAACAACCATTCACTCTCTCACTCACACCAAGGGACAATTTAGAGTTACCAATCAGCATAGCATGCATGTGTCACGAATCACGTCTGTCAGTTAGGTTTTTGTGTCACTCTGTTCACTTGTTTTTGTTCTGGGGATCTATTCTTTTGCTTTTCTCTTTCTCTGCATGTGGGTTGAGGTTTGTCTTCACTCCTAGTTTAACGTTGTCTTCACTGCAGCCAGCAGCGCTGATTGCGCTCAACTGGCTGCACCTGTCTTCCTCTCCCTTTATAAGCTCACGGCTGACTCTTTTTCGGTGCCCGGTAGTTGAACACTTTCAGTTAGTAAATACCTCGCGCTCATGACCACGCTCTGTCCCTGTCCTGTCCTCTCAAGTCCTTGTACTCCTGTTTTCCTCGTTTCTGTCCTCCCGTCGTTTCTGTTCTCTTCCTCTCGGCTCGACCTCCCGGCTTCTGGACCCACGGACCTCCTGACTTCGTCTCTCGTCTGCTCCATTGGATTGTCTCGACATCCGATCATCGGTTCTGACCCACGCCTGCTCGACCACGTCTCTCGGATCATCCCCACCAGGTCCACTCTCCACCACTCGCTTGTTTTGGATCACGCTCGGTGCTGGAGACACCAACTTGTCCTGCAGACCTCGCTGCAAGCTACAGCTGCTGCCGACTGTCGTCTCTCACCAGACCCAGCTCCTCCAGCAGTCATCCGGGTCAGCTGGACCTGCTTCAGCGCATCAGAACCCCAATCATCACTGAGACGGTTAGTGGTTGTTTTTTTCATCTGACTTTGTCTTCACTCTCGTCACCTGTACAACCACTAACCGTTCTCCATCTTTAGACTGTTCGTGCGGATCGGTGATTGGAACCTGGAACCGGTCCACAGTCTGCGACAGCTTGCCGAGGTCCACCCTGCCATTTCATCATTTAATAAACTTTATTAAATTGATTTCTTGTGGTGGTGATTTTGGTCCATTAAACGGGGTTTGTTACAGAACTACCGGGCCATTATGGACCACTCACCACCAGCAGGTTGGCGCTCGGAGGTTGAGGGAGCTATCGGTAAAATAACCTCAGACATGCAGAACATGTCCCGCAGGTTGGACAATTTAAACTCACAGGATCAGCAACATAATTCAGCCATGACCACGCGTTATTTTGAATCCAATAGGGAACCTCGTCTGACTCCGCCCGAATTGTTCTCAGGGACTCCTGATCAGTGTAGACCTTTTATCACGCAATGTGAGATCCATTTTGAATTACAACCGTCATCCTTTCCCTCAGAAAAATCCAAGGTTGCTTATATGATATCTCTTCTCGCTGGGCAAGCTAAGAAGTGGGGCACTGCTGAATGGCAGAGAAACTCTACTAACATTTATTCCCTACAGGCCTTCACCAGGGAGCTCTGTAGGGTTTTTGACCCAGTCTTGCCAGAACGTGAGGCTGCCAGACGGTTGTTTGACATTCACCAAGGTAATCGCAGGGTGACTGACTACATTATCGACTTCCACGCCATTGCCTCAGGAAGCCACTGGAACGAGGAGGCTCTTACTGATGCCTTTTATAGGGGTCTAACGGATGAAATCAAAGATGAATTAGCTACTAAACGTTATCCTGACTCCCTACAGGACCTTGAGGATTTGGCCACCAGGGTGGACTTAAGGCTGATCGAACGAGCCAGAGAACGAGGAACAAAGACTTCACCGGCGGCTAAACCGGTCAGTGAGTTTCGACCCCCTCCACGATCTCTCATCTCACCGATTGTTTCTTCTCCTCTGTTGGCAGAGGAACCCATGCAGTTGGGCAGGAGTCGCCTTACTGAGACTGAACGTGAGAGGAGACGGAGAGGACATCTTTGTTTTTATTGTGGAGGGGCTGGTCATATCAACGCCAAGTGTCCGGTAAAAGGGGTCGCTCAGTAGATGAGAGGAGATATCTACTGAGCCAGGTCAGCACCAGCAAACTCTCCTCACCTTTCACCATACCCGCCGATCTGATCACCTCCAGCAAATCTCAGGTCTCTATTAAAGCTTTCATTGATTCTGGGGCTGATACTGAATTCATAGACCATGACTTTGCTGTAGCAGCAGGTGTCCGGTTTTGTTCTACCCCCCACAAACTGTCAGTAGTGGCCTTAGATGGTCATCCTTTGAACTCTTCTTCTTTGGTTACTGAACCAGTTTTATTGTGTCTAGGGGGTAACCATAAGGAAGAGATATAATTTGTGGTCATCGAATCTCCCCAAGCTCCGGTGGTCTTAGGAACCACATGGTTAATTAAACATAATCCCCATCTAGACTGGAGGAGGGGAGAGATTTTAGGGTAGTCAGATGACTGTTTAACTACATGTCTTTTTGATGCTGTGGTCCCTGTCGAAACAGTAGATACGAATGTGACATATGATTCAGATATATCTAATGTGCCCCGAGAGTATCACAACCTTAAGAAGGTCTTTAATAAAACTAAGGCCATCTCGCTTCCCCCTCACCGTCCGTACGACTGTGGTATTGATCTTATTCCAGGGTCTACTCCTCCTAGAGGAGCTCTGTACTCTCTCTCAGCCCCAGAACAAGCCACCATGAGAGAGTACATTCAGGGGTCTCTGAAATCTGGCATCATCCACCCTTCCGCCTCTCTTGCCGGTGCTGGGTTCTTTTTTGTTAAAAAGAAGGACGGGTCTCTGCGTCCTTGCATAGATTTCAGAGGACTTAACAAAATTACTATTAAGAACAAATATCCTCTTCCCCTTATGTCCACTGCTTTTGACCTTATCCAGGGGGCTAGCATCTTCACCAAATTAGACCTAAGGAACGCCTATCACTTGGTCCGCATCAGAGAGGGGGACGAGTGGAAGACGGCTTTTAATACCCCCGATGGGCACTATGAGTATTTGGTAATGCCATTTGGTTTAACCAACGCACCGGCCGTGTTTCAGACTTTGGTGAATGACGTGTTAAGAGACATGGTCGGCAAATTTGTTTTTGTGTATCTCGATGATATTCTTGTGTTTTCTAAGGACATTATTTCACATCGTAAACAAGTGAGATCTGTTCTCACCCGCCTGTTACAGAATGGACTATATGTTAAGGCTGAGAAATGTGAATTTCATGTCTCTTCAACATCATTCCTAGGTTTTGTTGTGTCCCCCAATAGGATCGAGATGGATTCCAGCAATGTCTCTGCTGTGGTGGATTGGCCCGTTCCTAAGGACCGCAAACAGCTTCAACGTTTCTTGGGGTTTGCCAATTTCTATAGACGTTTTATCAAAGGCTACAGTATCATCGCTAAACCCCTTCATGAACTCACATCTACCAAGTCTCGTTTTTTCTGGTCCACTGCAGCAGAGACCGCATTTACCAAACTTAAGAGACTTTTTGTTTCTGCTCCCATCCTGCAGTCCCCCAATCCTGAGGAGCCGTTTGTAGTGGAGGTGGACGCTTCCAGCACTGGTGCGGGGGCAGTTCTTAGTCAGCGCAATGAGGACGGGCGTCTTCACCCATGCGCCTTCTTCTCCCGCAGCCTGTCCCCGGCAGAACGAAATTATGATGTTGGGGACAGGGAGCTGCTTGCTGTTAAGCTCGCCCTGGAGGAGTGGCGTCACTGGCTGGAGGGTTCCAGGTTCCCGTTCCAGGTATGGACTGACCACAAGAACCTGGAATATCTCAGGTCCGCTCGTCGCCTAAATCCTCGTCAGGCCAGGTGGGCCTTGTTTTTCTCTCGATTTAATTTCACCCTCTCTTATCGACCCGGGGAGAAAAATGTTAAGCCCGATGCCCTGTCTCGCATTTTGGAGGAGGATAATTTCCCCTCGGCTCAGGAGGAGAGTTTTATCCTTCCTGAGAGTGCCCGCCTGGCCATCACCCAGTTAGAGCAGGACCTGAGAGACCTCAGCCAGACACATTCCCCTCCAGCTAACTGTCCACCTGATCATTTATATGTTCCACCCGATAAGGTTAAACAGGTCATTCGTTTTTGTCACAACTCCCTGCTGTATTGTCACCCAGGTTTCGCCAAGACCCTTTTCACTGTCAGGTCCCAATTTTGGTGGGAGACCATGTCCAGGGACGTTCGCCTGTACGTTCGGTCTTGTCCAGCCTGTGCTCAGTCCAAGACCTCGAGACGATCTCCATCGGGGCTTCTTCGCCCCCTTCCTTGCCCTTCACGTCCCTGGTCTCATATAGGCATGGACTTTGTAACTGGTCTCCCACCTTCTAACAATTTTACTGTCATCCTCACTATTGTCGATCGTTTCTCCAAAATGATTCATCTGGTCCCCCTCCATAAGTTACCGTCCTCTAAAGAACTGGCTCACGTCATGGCTCGTGAGGTTTTCAGGCTTCATGGGTTGCCTGTAGACATTGTTTCTGATCGGGGACCTCAGTTTGTCTCCCACTTCTGGAAGGAGTTTTGTGATCTTCTGGGTATTTCCATTAGCCTCTCCTCGGGCTTCCACCCTGAGACGGACGGTCAGACGGAGAGGGCTAATCAAGAAGTGGAAGGCAAACTGAGGCTCCTCTGTCTTAACGACCCCGAGAAATGGAGCTCTGCTCTCCCGTGGATCGAGCACGCCTTCAATTCCGTCCCTTCATCTGCCACTGGTCTGTCCCCTTTTTACACTGTTTTTGGTTTCCAACCGCCTGTTATCTCTGTTCAGGAGAGGGAGGCATCTGTTCCCTCGGCCCACCTCGCCGCTCTCCGTTGCCAGAGGGTGTGGAGGAGGGCCAAGACCGCCTTGCTTAAGTCACGTGCTGCCTACTGTAAAAAGGCTGACCGCCATAGGACCCCCCAACCTGAGTATGCTGTGGGTCAGAGGGTGTGGCTCTCCACGAAGAACCTTCCCCTGAAGGCTGCTTCTCGCAAACTTGCTCCCCGCTTCATTGGTCCTTTCCCCATCTCCAAGGTCATTAACCCCGTGTCTGTTCATCTTACTCTGCCCAAGTCCTTACGTGTCCACCCCTCTTTTCATGTTTCGTGTGTCAAACCTGTCTCCTCCTCCCATTTTCATCCCCCTGTTGCTTCCCCCCCTCCCGCCCGTCTGATCGATGGTTCACCGGCTTACACCGTCCGCCGGCTCCTCCGTTCTAGACGGCGGGGTCGGGGCCTGCAGTACCTCATCGATTGGGAGGGGTACGGACCGGAGGAGCGGTCCTGGGTTCCCTCCCATCACGTCCTGGATAAGACCTTGATCCGGGACTTCCATCGCCTGCATCCTGAGCAACCTGGTGGAACGCCGGGAGGCGTTCCTTGAGGGGGGGATCTGTCACGAATCACGTCTGTCAGTTAGGTTTTTGTGTCACTCTGTTCACTTGTTTTTGTTCTGGGGATCTATTCTTTTGCTTTTCTCTTTTTCTGCATGTGGGTTGAGGTTTGTCTTCACTCCTAGTTTAACGTTGTCTTCACTGCAGCCAGCAGCGCTGATTGCGCTCAACTGGCTGCACCTGTCTTCCTCTCCCTTTATAAGCTCACGGCTGACTCTTTTTCGGTGCCCGGTAGTTGAACACTTTCAGTTAGTAAATACCTCGCGCTCATGACCACGCTCTGTCCCTGTCCTGTCCTCTCAAGTCCTTGTACTCCTGTTTTCCTCGTTTCTGTCCTCCCGTCGTTTCTGTTCTCTTCCTCTCGGCTCGACCTCCCGGCTTCTGGACCCACAGACCTCCTGACTTCGTCTCTCGTCTGCTCCATTGGATTGTCTCGACATCCGATCATCGGTTCTGACCCACGCCTGCTCGACCACGTCTCTCGGATCATCCCCACCAGCTCCACTCTCCACCACTCGCTTGTTTTGGATCACGCTCGGTGCTGGAGACACCAACTTGTCCTGCAGACCTCGCTGCAAGCTACAGCTGCTGCCGACTGTCGTCTCTCACCAGACCCAGCTCCTCCAGCAGTCATCCGGGTCAGCTGGACCCGCTTCAGTGCATCAGAACCCCCATCATCACTGAGACGGTTAGTGGTTGTTTTTTTCATCTGACTTTGTCTTCACTCTCGTCACCTGCACAACCACTAACCGTTCTCCATCTTTAGACTGTTCGTGCGGATCGGTGATTGGAACCTGGAACCGGTCCACAGTCTGCGACAGCTTGCCGAGGTCCACCCTGCCGTTTCATCATTTAATAAACTTTATTAAATTGATTTCTTGTGGTGGTGATTTTGGTCCATTAAACGGGGTTCGTTACAGCATGCTTGTGGTCTGTGGGAGGAAACTGGAATACCAGGCGAAAACCCACGCATGCACTGAGAGAACATGCAAACTCCACCCAGAAAGGCCCCCGGACCGAGATTTGAACCAGGGACCTGCTCGCTGAGAGGCAGCAGCTCTACCAGTTGTGTCACCGTGCTGCCCATCTTGATATCAAATATATAAAGTACATCAAATCAATATACAAATGACCTATCATGAATAGTTTTAAAACATGCTTTATAAGATATAACTGCTTGCCATAAAGACAAGTCCTGTTACTCCTGACTGTTGGCCTTGATCATGACTGGAACATTTTCAGTACAGCACATTTGAAACAGTCAGGTGTGTAAGACTGTGTGTGTTATCTTGAACTTCACAATTTGTTTCATGTAAAATGCAAGAAATATAATTTTCTTCTCCAAAAAAGTTCAATCTGGTCCTCTGGACATTAAAAAAAACAAAAAACAAAACAAAGCAAAAAAATCAAGAAACGTTTCGTCTCTCATCCAAGAGACTTCCTCAGTCTGAGGTGCTGTTTTCAGCTCAGTCTCTTAAATAGTACCTTCTCAGGGTGGATCAACCAGTTTTGCTGCTGACAACCAAAACCAGCTGATCACATGCTCAAGAAGGACCATCAGCCTAACAATGGATCATTAGCACACTGATGGCTGTTTACTACTCACAGAGGGCTGAGTGATACTAGCAATCACAGCATTGTAAGAGGGGGACAGTTGAACCCGGAGGCCTCCACCCCTGTTTAATGATGGATGATTTCTTTTCACAAAGATGGCCTCCTTTACTCCTCTCTCAAACCATCGTTCCTCTCTGTCCAGGATGTGAACATCTTCATCTTTGAAAGAGTGACAGCCCTAAAGTGGATATTAAAGTGATTAAATGGCTTCAAACATCTGCTAAGTTCATAGCATAAACCAAGACAGACATGTTTCTGTTTTCAGTATTTTACATCGCTTGCTTTATAATGTAGCTGTTTTTTAAAAAATATATATATAATTTTCTTTTATTTTTCAATTCATATGTTTTTTTATGATTGTCTACTGTTGTACTGATAAATATCTCCTTGAGAGTAAACTATATCTTGGCTGCAAGTATTCAATCAAGCTGCAAAGCAGTCTGATTTCAGTCAGTCTGTCCCTCCTCCGAAACGGGCAGACTGAGCGCGGCTGACCGAAATCAGACTGTCTGCTTCGGACTGAACAAGAGGATCACACCGCTGAAGCCTCAGAGCTTGAACGTTCAACGTAAAACTAACTTTACCGCGGTGCCTGGCTAAACATGTTTTTTTTAAGTTCAGTGTATTGTAGGTCGTAACCGAGCTTCCTCCTCTAGGTACAGCGGCTCTGCAGACGTTGAACGATACTGTCTTGTGGTGTTTCTAGTGTAAAATACTTCCACACAGCGGACATGTTACAATGAAAATTTGGTTAACCGTTAGCCACAGTGCTGCTGCTCAGCCCTCATGTTGTAGCTGGCTGCAAACTATAAATGGATTTCCTGAATGTGAGGCGGGTCTTATTACTCTGGGTTTCATGAAACACGCCTCCATTCAAGAAATCCATTCCATAGTTTGAAGCCAACTTGCAGCGCAGCCGTCAGGGAAAAACATGTGGAGATGTTTCAACAGACATATGAATCATGGATCGGAAATCTCTGCAGGTTGGATCAGAAAAATCCGATACATAAATTATGCTGGTATCGGAGGTCGATACCGATACTGGATCAGATTGGCCCCATCCCTAGTAATAATTTATCCGCTTCAACGCCTCTTTCTTGCGGGGTCCCACAGGTGTCAATTCTTGGACCCCTTCTGTTCTCACTCTATTTGTTCCCACTGGGGTCCATTCGGAGGAAACAGGTCTTTCATTCCATTGTTATGCTGATGATTATCAGATTTACCTGCCTGTGAAACCAGCAAGTGTTTGCTCCATTTACCTTCTGTTAAAATGTCAGGATGACATTAAGGCGTGGATGACTTCAAATTTCTTAAGTTTTAACCATGAGAAGACTGAAGTCATTGTCTTTTGCCCTACCTCAACTGCTGCTTCTGATCCTGTCAACCTGGACTCCCTTCAGCCATATCTTAAGCAGTCTGGTAAAAATTTGGGGATGGTTTTAGACTCTGACTTTAAGTCAACTCTGTTCAGCAGAAAAGCTTCTTCCAATTAAGACAGGTAGAAATATGTTTTAAATGTGACGTATAAATAAAGTTCACTTGACTTACAGTGTAGTAGGGTTAAAATTCCCCTGTCTTTATGTTAGATAAGTAAAGTTGCAAACATATTAGACATACAAAAAATACATTATAGAAGGAATGATAACAGGTTTCTTGATCAACAATAAGCTTAAGAAGACTGGTGGTGGTCCTCACAAGTTTACCTTAAATTACACTGGCTCTTCTGGAGCAGACATGCCTTCTTCAAATGTTCTTACAGTCTCAGCAGGATTCAACTGTGCAGACAATATGCAATAGTATTTAAAGCAGCGTGTGTATACTGCGCTGAACCTTGCCATTTGTCATGCCTTAACTGATCTCTGGTCAGTTTAGTCTGCAGTGAAGTGAAGATGAAGCCTGTGGTCGCCTGGGGGTGACTCTGTCTGTGCTAGCCATATCAACAGTCACCACAGCTGGGATCGGCTCTGACACTCAGCTCCACACTGTTGCACCACGGCCATAACACCACAGCCATCAGAGCCACTGTCAGTGCATGTTTGAGCGCCTGTGTGTGTGTCTAGATGTGTGTTTCCATATTTTCTCCACATCATGGCCTTGAGCATGAGCAAAATGGCTCAGAATCAAAGCGTACTGATTGAACTGAAAACATATAATATTGGAGAAAAAATAAGCCCTTAGAGTATGTTTGTGTGTTCATGTGTGTGTGTATGGGGGGGGGGGGGGGGGGGGGTGTCTGTGTGCAATTGAACTTTCAGATTTGTGTATTTCATGTTCCAGTTTTTGCATGTCCACAGTATAAACAAAGACGGGCAGAAAGGCACGGAGAGATTTGCTGAGATGTATTGAATTTCAATAAAAACTGCAGTAAGGAGTATGAGGCTTGGGCAATTTTTCAATTTCTTTTCACTCTGTCTTGAATTAGTCGTGGTAGACTCTATTTTCACCATACCCAGCTAATCAGATCTCCCCGTCCCGTGGGCCTCCACTCATTTGATACGTCCCATGAGTCATGTGCCAATCAAATTGCTCATCAATGTCTGCTTCTTCCCCCCCCTTTTTTTCTTGAACCCCCTCCTGCTTTGAAACGTTTTCATTAAAATGTGTCATAAGAAAAACTAATGAAGCTGGACGGTATGTTACAGAGAACCAGGTGAGTCTGGTGACACAAATCAGATTTTAGATTTAAACTAACAGAAAAAAATGTAAGAACTGCAGAACGATCTCACTCCAAATGAACAAGGGCAACATTTAAAAACAGCAGTTATTCATTTGGGAACGCAAATAACATCCATTCTTCAAAGTCGCATTTATGATCAGCTGTTTTTATGATGAGATATTTATGAAGCCAGAGATGTATTCTCCTGGCATGACTGCTCTCATAGATTTCATAGCTTTAACTTCCAACAATAAGACAAAGTGGGGACACGTCTCAGTGTCTACAGTCCAGAGTGTTATCATAGTGTAATATTATCTCTGGGTCACTGTGGAGTAACTTTAGTGATTATGACAAATATAAAAGCTAAGTTGTTAAAATTATTCTATCATGTTTTACATCCATCCATTCATTATCTATACACGCTTCTTCCTTTTCAGATCACAGGGGTCACTGGTGCCCATATCCAGCAGTCACTGTGCAAGAGACTGGGGACACCCTGGACAGATCTCCAGTCCATCAAAGGGACACATAGAGACAAACAGTCATTCACTCTCTCATTCACACCTAGGGGCGATTTAGAGTTACCAATCAGTCTAACATGCATGTTTTTGGTCTGTGGGAGGAAACCGGAGTACCTGGAGGAAACCCATGCAGCACGGAGAGAACATGCAAACTCCACCCAGAAAGGTCCCGGGCCAGGATTTGAACCGGCGACCTTCTCGCTGAAAGGCAACTGCTCTACCAACTGAGCCACCAAAATGTTTGATGGTCTATCTGGTATTTGTCTTCTTCTTTGTAAAACTCTAATTCACTCAACATTTATTTAAACAGGTTAGTCTCACTGAGCCTTGAGGACTCATTTCCAAGATGAGCTCAACATTTATACTAAACTTTACTGCTTTTTAAACCCCCCCCCCACCCCCACCCCCAAAGAAAAAAATAAATAAACCCCATCAGTTACCATAGGAGTTTTTAAATCAGGGATTGTTACACCAGAAAATTAAGTTTAATAAACTTTCATCCAGGGATGTTATTGTAGTGAACCTGATCTGACCCTGATGACCTCAAATCTATCAGATGGACAGAGACTGTTATTTTCATTGATCTGAATACAGTCTGAGCCATCTGATGACTTTCTTTCTTGAATTAATCAAGCAGAAAAGACAATTTTTATAATCATTACTGTTTTACAAATGTTTGATAATCAAATTGTGTTAGTTCCATTCAATGCTTACAGGTTGGAAAGAACTACTCATTTTTATTTTACATAAACAGTAAGTAATGATTTTTATTCCTCATTCAAAGAAGAAATCAGGTTAATATGCATATCTTGATTTTCTGTCTGAAATGAGCTAAGTTTTGTAAGTATGTGAAAGTTGAAGCTTCGGTCAACTAAATGTTTACTGAAAAAGAAATGTCATGTTTTACTATTTGAGAAGATACAACAGCATGAGACTCCACGAAGTCTGGTCGTCTGCAATAATCTTTTCTGTATGTTGAAAACAATCCTTGACTTATGATAACATCTTACATCACAAAAACACACCTCTTTCTGGTCCATCGACCAATCAAAAGCTCTCAAATGAACCGGAAGTCGACCCATTTTAAATGTGGCAACTTCCCAGTTCATGTTAGTTCTGAAGGAGTTCTGAAGAGAATTCAGGAGAATTCATGAGAGAGTCTGAGAGTCTGAGAGACTTAGACAATGAAGAGTTGCTGAGAGTAAAAGAATGAAAGGAGTTTAGAGTTCTTGGATGCAGAACGCGTTCAGGATGGTCCAGAGACGTTTTGGAATTATAATTTCTGTTTGAACGACCCACGCACGACTCTCGAAGGATTTTAGCTGCTCTCAACGGAGATGCTGAAAAGTCTGGAGGATTCTCTATCGAGCTGATCATCATCAACCAGGTAACGGTCTCTTCTTCGACTAAAGTGTACCGGAGGCAAGCTGAGATCTGATGGAGCGTGCAATTTCTGGTCAACAGATATTAATTTCCTCACATATTTCCCTGTAAGATAAATCTCCATTTCATCTTAAACTCTCCTCTTTCTCATAAAATCAGTACAGATATTTTAGAAATATCTGAAGCAAAGTCCTCAAATCACCGCCGAGTGATTTGAAGTTCATTATTTGTGAAACTTGTCTGTTATTATTTTCATATTTTGCCAAATTAATGTAAATGTTTGATGTTAAACTTTGATTCTGAAAATAAATGACCGCATTGATTTGATGGGTCAAAGATAA
>NC_056498.1:80884338-80888361 GCF_014905685.2 Nematolebias whitei
TGGCAACAATAGGAGAAACTGGAGACCCCATAGCACACCCATGTTTCAGCCTATAATATTGCTCCCCATATGTGAAGTAGGTTGACTGCAGGCACAGTTTCAAGAGTTGACACAGTTGTTCTGTGGAAAGTGTGGTCCTGCTGCTCAGAGTGGTGTCTGATTTTAATCTTAAACTGACCACCTCTACTGCATCATCAACAGGAATGCACGTAAAGTGATGTGACATCAAAAGAGACCATTGTTTCATCAGTCTCCATGATGACATCCCTCACCTTATCCACAAAGTCCATGGTGTTCTGTATGTGGTGTTCTGAGCTGCCAACTAAAGGGATGAGTACAGACGCCAGATATTTGGAAACATTGTAAGTGACCGAGTTAATCATGCTAACAATTGGTCTTAAAGGTACACCTTGTTTGTGGATTTTAGGTAAACCATACAGACTAGGTGTGGCCTCCCCTGGGTACAGTCTGTGGTACAGAATACGGTCAATAGCCTTGTCCTGCTCCAAATTTTTCAGGCAATCTATTAACTTCTTCTTGTAACCACTTCCTGGATTTCTTTTCAGAGTCAGAGTCAGAGTTTCTTTATTGTCATTCGCACCTCATGTGGTACATGTGGTGGAGCGAAATTATGTACGCAGGGTCCCAGTTACATCCAACAATAAAATGTATAAGAAAAACAGTAATAAGATCTAAGATATGAACTAAGAAAAACATCAACTAAATATACACTAAGCACTCATAACATAAAACATTGAACATCAGCACAAACATGAACATGAGTCTGTGAGCAGATGTGCACGCATGAACACATCAACATTGAAACAGATCAGCAGCAACATGAAACAGATCAGTAGCAACATGATATGGTTTTTCACAGTGATTATTCTAGTTAGAGATTCATGAGTCTAACAGTCTCAGGGTAGAAGCTGTTCCTCAGTCTAGTGGTTCTACACTTAATGCTCCTTAACCTCCTTCCTGAGGGGAGTGGGGCAAAAAGTGAGTGTGCTGGGTGGGTGGGGTCCTTCATGATGCAGGTGGCCCTCTTCCTGCATCTGGAGGTGTAGATGTCTGTGATGGTGGGGAGACTGATTCCAACAGATTTCTGTGCAGCCTTCACCACTCTCTGCAAAGCTTTTCTTTCTGCAGCTGTGCAGCCTCCATGCCACACATTGATGCTCGAGCACAGGATGCTCTCCACTGCACACCTGTAGAAGGAGGTGAGGACTGAGCTTCCCAGACCAGCTCGCCTCAGCCGTCTGAGGAAGTAGAGTCTCTGATGAGCTTTCTTGATCAGGCTGGTGGTGTTGTTGCTCCAGCTGAGGTTGTCATTCATGTGTACACCCAAGTACTTGTAGCTGGAGACCACTTCCACCGCAGATCCTCTTATGTTCAGGGGGGTGTAGGTGTTTTTGTTCCTTCTGAAGTCCACAATCATCTCCTTTGTCTTCTTCACATTGATGTGAAGGTTATTCTCTCTGCACCAGCTCTCCAGGTGTTCCACCTCTTGCCTGTAGCTGGACTCATCATTGTTTGTGATGCATCCCACCACCGCTGTATCATCTGCAAACTTTGCAATGTGACAGCCTGGATGGGTAGCTGCACAATCATATGTGAGCAGAGTAAACAGAAGGGGGCTCAACACACATCCCTGAGGAGAGCCAGTGCTGAGGGTTATGTTGGAGGAGGAGAGGTTGTGGATCCTCACTAACTGTGGTCTGTTTGTTAAAAAGTCTAGTACCCAGTTGCAGATGGAGGGGCTTAGTCCTAGTGTGGATAGTTTGTCCATCAGGGTTTGGGGGATCATGGTGTTGAAGGCGGATGTGAAGTCCACAAAGAGCATACGGACGTAAGAGTTTTTCTGCTCCAGGTGGTTGAGTGCAGTGTGGACCACAGAGGAGATTGCATCCTCTGTTGATCGGTTCTCACGGTATGCGTACTGATGAGGGTCCTCGTTGATGTTGATGGTTGTTTTGATGTGAGTCATGACCAGTTTTTCGAAGCATTTAGCGACTATCGGGGTGAGGGCCACTGGCCGATAGTCATTCAGACCAGTCACTGTAGAGCTTTTTGTGACTGGGATGATGGTGGCAGTCTTCAGGCAGGTGGGAACTTCAGAGGTTCATAAGTGGTTAAGTCACTAAGGAGTGTCATAACTTTCTCATGATAGTCTTTCTGGTTCAAAATCACTGTGCACCTTCCTTTGTCTGCTGGGAGAATGATGATGTTTTTGTCCTTGCTAAGAGTGGTGAGTGCGTCCCTCTCCTCTCTACTGATGTTGGAAGGTGGTGGTTTGGCATTGCTGAGGCAGGATGAAACTTTGATTCTGAGCTGTTCTGCTTCACCCTCTTTCATATTGTTGTTGCGGATGGCTGATTCTGTGGCTGTGATCAGCCATCAGTGTGCTAATGATCCATTGTTAGGCTGATGGTCCTTCTTGAGCATGTGATCAGCTTGTTTTGGTTGTCAGCAGCAAACTGGTTGATCCACTCTGAGAAGGTGCTATTTAAGAGACTGAGCTGAAAACAGCACCTCAGACTGAGGAAGTCTCTTGGATGAGAGACGAGACGTTTCTAGATTTTTTTGCTTTGTTTTTTTTTTTTTTTTTTTTTGAATGTCCAGAGGACCAGATTGAACTTTTTTGGATTTTTCTACCTGGATTATTGAGCATGCATCAGGATATGTTGGTTGATAGGACAACGTTGATCCACAGGTGTGCCTAGAAGGAGCAAAGAGGTCTTTGGAAAGACTCAGGCGAGCAGGACATGGGAGTCCCTGGAGAAAACCACAACAGGTAAGAACCAGCTGTAATTAAATGTTTGGTTTGTTGTCCATGAATTACCAAATGGCAGTTGATGTCCAAGCACTGAAGAGACGTCTGGTAGGAATTGATATACACCGCCAGCAGGTGGGGTGAATCAGGTGATGAATAGCTCTGCAGAGAGTGAGTGGCAGAGAGAGCCCAGGAATCCTACAGAAGCATGGTGAGTATAATTCTTAAATTGAATGATTGGTCAGGGACAGTGTTCCTTGGCTTACTTGTTTTTCTTATATATTTTCAGGTAGAAGAGAATGGATCAGGGGTTTCCAGGATGGTGGAGCAGCCCAAGGTGACCAGGTAAGTGGTGTTGAGAGAGTGAGTGATAGGATGGACTTCAAGGCTGGATGGCGAGATGTTTTGTTGTAGATGATGATCCAGAGGATGAGCACATGAGGATCCAAGGAACATGAGGAGAAGAAGTCACAAGGAGTTTCCAGGAGCAATAAACTAAGAATAAAGAGCTGCAAGGAGCACAAAGAAAAAACAAAGCTTGGCTCAGTCAGAACATTAAACCAGATCTCACTAGGCCCTGACAAAGTACAAAGTTTGGACAATGTTCCTGTGGAGTCTAGATGTTCAGTTAAATACAGAGGATCCTCGTCAGCAGAACTGGATAGAGCTGATAATGATTGGCTCTGGCCTGCAGGAGCTGCAAGAGGTGTCAGTGAATAGAAAAATCCCAGAATCCCCACACTTGGGTTACACTGGTAACATTTTTAAAAATGTCAACACACTGCTGTCTTTGAGGGGACAGAAGTAGCTTTGTTATTTGTACATTTATTTTTACTGATCATCTGAGTCTGCACTCCTTTTCAGAGAACATGCACAAAATATTTCAGTACTACTTTATAATAAAGATCCCCTTATAGATGGCTAATAATTAGTTTATATATACATTATTAGTTCCTCTATAAGCACTTTATAAATATTTAATAATTGTTTATTATGCATTAAGTAAGGGTGACAGAGACAAAACTGACCAAATAGTGAGCCAAATCTGTTCATCTATATATTTCATCTATAGTTGTTATATTAAACATTTCAGACTAAGTTACTACCTTGTAAGCACAATAAGCTTTTGCAAACCAATTTTTTAGGATATAATATTAGCTGTAGATACTTACAATGCATATATATATATATATATATGAACTGGACAATAATAAATAAAAAAATTAATACATTTATATATATATATATAT
>NC_056498.1:80888461-80890467 GCF_014905685.2 Nematolebias whitei
TTTATTTATTATTGTCCAGTTCATATTTAACCCTGATAAATGTAGTTGAGAACAATAATTCTGCGCAGAGAAGAAATCACAAAATCTCTTCTTTTTTTCCCAGAGATGACTCCATCTATTAATGACTTTTATGTCTTCATTCAATATTTCACATTATTGCAACACCCAGAATGATTTTTAATTGCCGGTGGCAAAACATTCCACCATGAAAGGTTCAAGCATTTCACCACAGTGAGTTAGTCCCATATGATTATCCTACTTTCTACACTCAGAGGTGCAAAGTAGCAAAGAAATTTTAACATGATCTATTGAGATAAATATTTCTAAAGAACTTTTCATTTCTTCTGAATACATAGTAATGCACTGTATTACACTGATGACTGCTGCAAACTGTTTTTAGTGAATAAAAATTATATTTAACAAATAAAAGGTGTTTATGTCAACACTAAAAAATGTTTCTGACTGCTTCTGTTAATGGTAGAATTATTACCAGTAAAACCTATTGTGATCGACAGGTGCATGTACACAGCAAACAGCTAAACACACTACAAAACATGCTGCAAACACATGAACGATGCATACTCCAGAACACACAAACATAAATAAACAAATGTAAAGGAGAAAGCTGTATATTCCAAAGACACAAAATATATGAGGACCATAATTTTCAGCTGATTTGTCTTCGCTTGTCAATTTATCAGCTTGGCCTAATTCTACTTGTGCAGATTGAAATGTGTACATTTGAAAAACAATTTATGAATTTGTAAATCTTGTGGTACGCAGTGATGGACTGTGTGAAGCACATTGAGAATCTTGCACACCTATAAAAATCTTGTCTGCTTTTGTGAATACTTTTAAGCTATTTTATTGTATTTTTTTCCCAGAGATGTTGAGTTTAGGTCTGATCAAGACCCGATGACTCTCCGAGTAAGAATTTGAACAAACAGAAATGTTTCATGCTCCAACCAACTTAAAACTGATCTTAACCTGAGCCTGACATGGCACTTGAATAGCTTTGGTGTGTTTTCAGTATGTCCTTGTTGTCTCTCTGATCTGTCTGCAGATGGAGTGCTGGACAGAACCTGTCTGTTGTTCAGCTGATCTCACAGCTGAGATTCTTTTCTGGTGATAACTCCCAGACTGGTTAAGACACACCATCCTTTGTTAGTCAAACATCACACAGTGATGATTTTCCTCCCGCCCGTTTGTGCTCATTTCCTGTGAAAACGCAATGAACTTATAAAAAGAAAGTCTTTCACTTATCGGTTGATTTACCTGTGCAGCTCCTAGTTTTTCCATTTCCAAAGTTTCCTTTAATACTTGTAAAAGTCATAACCTTTTTTAATGAGACAAATATTCATTGAAGTCAAGATCTTTTTTCAAGGATGACTTGACCAAGAAGTCAGTAGTACACATAAAAACAATTATCAAAACGACTTATAATAAAGGGGAAAAATAAACAACAACACTTTTTTTATGTTTTTACCCACAACTATGTTTTTTGAATTAAAGTGTTTGGGCATGACATAATTATGAGTTTAACAGTGATTTCAAACAAAAAGACATTATAAAAATAAATAAAAAAACAACAGTTAAACACAAATACAATGATTGAAATGAAGGCAATGGGTGAAACTATTAATATGAATTTATATATTTATATATTATATATTTATTTAAAATATAGTATAATAATTCCATATTTCATGTTGCATATTATTGTATATTCAGATTGCTTGAATAGTTAAATACACAAGCAATATTTAAAAATCTCACAAAGATACAATGGTACAAAAAAAAAGCTCTAAAGGAAACGAGGCCTTGCAGTTTCAGATGTTCCACAACAAGAGGACAGAAAGATGAACACTCTTTCTGGATTTATCTTATTCCCCTGCCTTTCATTGTCAATCCTATTTCTTTGCTCTCTTCCTCATCCTCCATTCTCCTGGACACTTTATACCATCCATCCATCCATCCATCCATCCATCCATCCATCCATCCATCCA
>NC_056498.1:80890477-80891658 GCF_014905685.2 Nematolebias whitei
CCATCCATCCATCCATCCATCCATCCATCCATCCATCCATCCATCCACCCGAAGTCAGATCTTGGGGGCAGCAGCTTGAGCAGGGAGGTCCAGACATCTCTTTCCACACCCACCTCTTCCAGCTCTTCAGGGAGGACTCCAATGCATCCCCAGGCCAACCAAGAGACATAGTCTCTCCAGCATGTCATGGGTCTTCCTCTGTGTCTCTTCCCAGTCGGAGATGCCCTAAGCACCTCCCTAGGGAGGAGTCCAGGAAGCACTCTTACCAGATGCCTGAACCACCTCAACTGGCTCCTCTTGATGTGGAGGAGCAGCGGCTCTACTCCAAGTCTCTCCTGGATAACTGAACTTATACCCTGATAGGGTGACCACCTACCATCTCTGAAATCCTGCAAAAAAAAAAGAAACAAAAAGAAATATAAATAAAATTTATTGAACTGAAACAAATGATCTTGGAAAATAAATAAACATTTTGGAACATAAAGGAGGGCAGCATGGCGGTGAGTTGGTAGAGCTGCCGCCTCTCATCCCGGCAAGGTGCCTTTCTGGATGGAGTTTGCATGTTCTGTCAGTGCTGCATAGGTTTCCTCCGGGTACTCTGGTTTCCTCCCACAGACCAAAAACATGCATGTTAGGCTGATTGGTAAACATGCATGTTAGGCTGATTGGTAACTCTAAATTGTCTCTGGTTTGTGAATGAGAGAGTGAATGGTTGTTTGTCTTGTGTGTCTCTATGTGTCCCTGTGATTGACTGAAGACCTGTCCTAGGTGTCCCTCTGATGGACTGGAGACCTTTTCATGACTCCCACACAGTGACTGCTGGATATGGGCACCAGTGACCTCTGTGACCCGAAAAGGAAGAAGTGGGTAAAGATGATGGATAGATGGATGGATGGATGGATGGATGGATGGATGGATGGATGGATGGATGGATGGATGGATGGATGGATGGATGGATGGATAGATGGATGAATGGATGAATGGATGAATGGATGGATGGATGGATGGATGGATGGATGGATGGATGGATGGATGGATGGATGGATGGATGGATGGAAAATAAAGGAAGCAATATTAATCTGAATTACTCTGCAGCTGCTCCGTCATGAAGACCAGATCCTTTTTTAACATTTCACAATAAAACTCTTTTTTTTTTTTTTTTTTTTTTTTTTTTTTTTTGT
>NC_056498.1:80891758-80898136 GCF_014905685.2 Nematolebias whitei
TGATTCTGAAAATAAATGACCGCATTGATTTGATGGGTCAAAGATAAGTAACGTCTCTCGTTACATTTCTGTTAATTTCAAGGCACGACATTACACAGTCAGAAAGATGAGGAACTCGTGAAAAAGTATGCATATATATCTCATATATTTGTCATACTACATTATACTGTTAAACCTTACTGTCAGTTGAAAAATACATGCTTAGTTTAGGACATTAATTATTGCACAATATTGATAAAACACATGGTTTGACATTATTAACTCAATTTTATTTCATACAATTATAATAAAGATGATTATGTTTTATTGTATGATCAATAAAAATGTTACACACTGTGATAACTGGATATCAACTGACAGTACAACAAAAGAAAACCAGTCCCACCTTTAGACAATCCAGAGAGTAAAACATCCTTTGTATAAAACTAAACTATTTGACTTCCTGTAAAACAATTTTGAGAAGATGTTTTATATTTATTTTTATTTATTATTATTATTATTTTTTTATATATTTTCGTTGAACACACAAACAAAAAAAATCTTTCTGATACAAGATTAAACATAAAACTATTTTTTTTTTGTAATTCTAGGAAAGTTTAAAGAATCATTCAGTTGGAGTAATTAAAGTCTTATATTCTTCCAATAGTTTCATATTAGTTCCTGGTCTTTTAGAATTTCCTGGAAACATTTTTTTTATTATCTTTCTTTACAATTATACTGTTGGAGGAACAATGTCCCATTTGGGATTTAAAGCCATTTACACAGATGATTCCTATAATACCATGCAAATAGAATTTAATTTAAAGTTAATTCGCCCGCATTACTTTTTAATAAAGAAATGATAAATTATAATCTCTTCTGCAATTTAATCTATTTGTGCTACTTTCATCACTGGAAAGTGTCCACTGCTGCTTTTCATTAATTGTGACAGAGACGGAGGAGAAACAAGAGAAAGACGGACGTAAAGAAGAAGGTTGCAAATAAATTTGTCATCTCAGCACCAGACTGTATTTGAGAAAAGAAATAAAGTCTGTAATGAATTGATTTCATATTTAGTCTGGGCTCTGCTGATCTACACAGATCTCTCGTGGTCTCTGTAGCCTGCAGTATTTTCTTTCCTTTCATTAAGGTGGAGATTCTGCCCTTTGATAGCATTATCGATTCTGTCTCCGAACACCGTGGCACCCTGTGAAGTTGTTCTTCAGGTAGAAAGAAAGCACAAGAAAATAAAACCAAGATGAAGCTATTATCTTTGGTGTTTTCCTGTACCAGTGTAGTGCTGATTCTCTAAACTGCTTTACTTACCACCTTGCTCTTTGTTCTTTCTTACTTTCATTGAATTCAGAGGATAATTACTGATTCTGCCGCTGCTGCTCAGGCTTACGCCAATTCCATTGGGCAGAGAATTTATTGCTTTTAAATCATTCTGATTCTCTCCTCCATTATTGTGTTTAAAGTTGATCTCCCCTTCCGTCAGTTCTGAATGTGTATGAAGAGGTACAGGAGCTCCTTTACTTTAGCTAGAGCTCACATTTGACCTTGTAGTTTTTATCATCCTAAAGGAGAGTGAACAGGAAGTGAACACTGACTCCCTCTAATCCATAGGCATCACAACAATTACATGTGAAGGAGACGTCTCCCCCCCCCCCCCCCCCCACACACACACACACACATTTAAATAATATTCATTTGGACCTGCCACATTTACAATGAAATATTAGGGTGCATTCACACTAGCCCTGTTTAGTCCACTTTAATCAAACTCTAGCTCGTTTTCCTAGGCAGTCCGGTTCATTTGGGGAGGTGTGAACGCGCCATCGAACTCTGTCACGGAACAAAAAGGCGAACTCTGGCCCTGGCTAAAACCTAGGTCTCGGTCCGGTAGAAGAGAACTCCAGCGCGGTTTGAGTACAGTGTGAATGTAAACAGACCGGACCCGCTCCACAGGACAAACAAACACGCATTTCTCTGACCTTATATTGAGCCGTCAGCTGCCTTGTGTGGAAAAATAATATTATCCATGGTCTTCTGTCTCATCTTCTGCTCATGCTAAGTCCATTTTTGAAAAATGACAAATTATAACTACTAAAACTTGATGCCACTTCATTTTATTTTTATTTACAGAAGAAGAAGAAGACAATGTGTCTTCAGAGGTTTTTGTGTCGTTTCTTTCAGTAGTTCTTGGTGCAGCGCCCCCACAGGCGAGCGGGGGAACAGGTTGGTTCAACAGGTTGACTCGACTGCACAGTGCAGTGTGAATGCAAACGCACCAGCTCAAATGTAAACAAAATGTCATAAATATTGGTTCCCAACCAAACCGAGTCTACCGGACTATCTAGTGTGAAAACGACCTTAGTTCACCCTTCACTTAGGTTGTCTCTAAAACCCTCTCGGTCCTCCGTTGGTGTTTGCTTGTAGTCAAAGAGAAGCTGCTCTGGATGAACAACTGCACAAAATTCCTGCGGAGATCGTAGACACAGTCCCACTCAAACAACCCCACCTCCCCTAATCCCTCCCATCCCCTCACCTCCACATCACCGCCCCGTCATGATTGTAATCATATTGTGTGGCTTTCAATCATTTGCAGAACATCAGTGGCTCATTTAATTTTAATTTGTTCTTTGTGTCTGGTGTTGTCACTTTAAGTTTCTTTTCAATGGCTTGAATCCTTTTGTCACTGATTTCCTTCTTTTTTTGTTTTATTTTCAAGTTGAATCCTTTTCTGTTCACAATCACTGGCCTCCAAGATGCAAAAGGTGGGCAATATTTGAGTTTGCCTGTTTCTGTCTATGTTTGACAATTCTTGTATCTGTTTGTTAGAAAAATATTTCATAAGTCACCAGAAACATTTTAATTAAACCTACATAAAGTAATCACTGAAAGATAGCCAATAGCTAATTAACTTTTGAAATCAGCCTGATTCAAGATGGCTTCCACCAATGCATAACATGTACAACATACATGGCAAGTACCCAAAACGCTTAAAGTATCCATCAGTACCAAGTATGTATGAGCTAAGCACCAGGCAAATATTTAAAAAGTACCTTGCTAGGTACTAGATACATACAGGGTAAACACTAAAAACATATATGGCATGTACCAGTTACTGAACCAGTAGGTACCAGGTGTATAAGTAGTACTATGTATGTACCAGGTAATTATCAAGTTCTTATTGGTATGTGAAATGTAGTACAGTGTGTGTTCAAGGCATACAAATTAAGTAGTAATTGGTAAATGGTATGCTTGGAAGGTAAGTTCCTTGCTGTAACAAAAAAAGGTTAAATTGTGTCATCTGGACCAGTTTCTTTAAGTGGTAAATGTTTCATCCCCCATCCAGAGGACTTCCTCAGTCTACGGTCTGCTAACCAGATGTGGATGGCAAGATGTGATTCACCAACCCTCACAATTACAGTACAGAACTGAGAAGGTTAAAAAGTACATCACATGAGAAGAAATTGTCTTTAAATGTTTCAGGAGTCCCACAAATCTCCAAACAGGTGACCGTGGATGAGTGGTTCAAAGTCTTTATTTATTTTGAGTTGTGTTAAAAAAAAAAAAAAAATAAATAAATCTTCTGAAGAAGATCAGCAAAGTGTCATAAATGTAGTCCGATTACCCAGAGCTATCAGGTAGTAATTTCATCTGAGAAAATCTGAAAAAAAAAAAAGAAAAATCACGGATGCTTGAAATGTAGAAATGTGCACTCAAGAATAACTGAAGTGTTTATTTGTTCGAGTCTGTCTGAGACTTGACCCTTGGTTTGAAATGGTTCGAATCATTTCTATCTAAAGGATTTCATTTTGATCATATTCATGATCTTTCTTCTACATTCACTGCAGCTGGCTTTAGTGTTCCTCAAGGTTATCAACTAGGTCTGATTTTATTCTCTCTGTCCGTGCTTCAGTTGGGCAAAATTATGAAGAAATGAAAAAAATGATTTCTTTCCTATGTCAATGATTTCCAGCCTTATTTATCTCTAAGACCTAGGCCACGTTTACACGATGTGAAACGTTCGGCCGTTCATTTACAGACAACAGCCCTCGTTCCATCTGAAACCGAAGGTTTCTGAATCCATGACTCACCTCCCACGGAGGTGTGAAATGTTCCACAAGTGTAGTCAGATCCACAAATCTGGCAACCCGAATGACATGGAAAGGAAACTACAACATTTTTTGTGTAAACCCACTTATTTTTTTTTTTTTATTACTTCCAATAAACAGAGAAAAAACACCAATGTTTCCAGAGGTTGTTCTCATGTAAACAGGGCCAGACAATGATCAGTTGCAGTCCACAAACCTGTTAAGACAACTTAAAAAAATGGAAACATAAAAATACTTTCAGCTGAATTAGGAAAATAGAACCAGACCACTGTGTTTTTTTTTCCTCAGATAATTTGGAATTTTATTATCAAGCCGTATCATTGCTTTTGATGGCATTACCTTTTTATCTAGTGCTACTTTACAAACTTTGGTGTCATTTTTACCAAGAACTTTGTTTTAATTCTTACAATAAACTCGTGTCAAAGTATGCTTCTTTTAACTTCAAAATATCTCAAAAATTGGGGGCTTCTTTTCCCAAAGTGATGCTGAGAAACAGGAACATATGTTTATAACATGCTGTCTACATTTGATTATTGCAATGCATGCTGGGTCTACAAATACATCCATCCATCCATTACCTTTTACCCGCTTCTTCCATTTTGGGTCACGAGGTCGCCGGTGCCCATGTTCTGAAATCACTGTGCGAGGGGCGGGGTACACCCTGGATGGGTCACAAGTCCATCACAGGGACACATAGAGACAAACGAGACAAACAACCATTCACTCTCTCACTCACACCTAGAGACAATTTAGAGTTACCAATCAGCCTAACATGCATGTTTTTGGTCTGTGGGAGGAAACTGGAGTACCTGGAGAAAACCCATGCATACACGGAGAGAACATGCAAACTCCACCCAGAAAGGCCCCCCAGACCGGGATTTGAACCAGTAACCTTCTCGCTGAGAGGCAGCAGCTCTACCATTTGTGCCACCGTGCTGCCCCCTACAAATACAAATATATATAATACAAATATTTTATATAGTCCAGAGTCAGACAACAAGCAGCAAGGAGTACTGGTTACTCGTAAAGTTCAGAGCTCATTTCAAGATCCTTTAGATTATGAACAGCAACATTATGAGCCTCTCCTGAATGATGTGCAACTTTCTCTGACTTCTTAAAGACTTTAGCGTGAGCATCAGAGATGGGTAAACTTGTAGCTTGAGTTTCAAACATGTTCAAATTTGTGACTACTTTTGTTTTGAAACAGTCACGGAAGAATGACAGGCATCTCTAACTCATTTAAAGAGCACTAGAGCTGTAATTTGACATCTTCACCAGAGTTTCTCTTTGAGAGAAAACATCCAAGGCAAATGCTCAGATCTAAAACCTACACCGACGATAAAAAATAAATAAAAATACAGTAGTCCAGATCTGCCTATCTTTATTTCTAAAGTCTCGTTGATTGAATCATGAATGTGGGATCATCTGCAAAGATGGGTATAAAATAGCTGAAGTGAATATGATGTGGGTGGAGGTGAGAAATAAAATAATGTGCACATCCATCAATGCTGTTTTGTAAGCCGTGCACACAAAAACAGGCTGTGATGCTTTCAACAACTGGCCACGCAAAACAGCTGCTCTCAGGTCACTTTGCCACAAGCAAGGGTTGTTTTGTTGTTGCAATTTTGAGTCACTAACTAGTCTCCCAGTAGCCTCAGCCCAGTATACCTTCAACTATTTGGCACCATCTTCTATAAACACGTCTCATACCAGAGAAGCTCTCTGCTGTCAGCCTTCAGGTTTACTTCTTGTTCAACGTTCTCTAGAACGAAGCAGGGAGGACGACTCTCCACTTCTGGAATCTAAATTTAAAATGAACCTTTGTGGAAGAGCTTACATTTAGGTATTTTATGCTTTTATGTTTAAATGTGCGTGTTGTGCCTCCTTAAACTGTTCTGATTTTATGTTTATATATTTTTTTTAAGCATTTTGAGTTTTACTTGTGTTTGAAAACTGCTATATGCAGAGATGCTATAGAGCATGCATCAGGATGCCATACAGATAACACAGAGTTTAGTTGTAAATACAAAGTAATGACAGAAAGAAGATAAATTTAACAAACATAAAGATACTCAAAACAAAACGTAAAATATTTACGGCGAGAGTTTTTGTCAACATGCTGACCCACTGACAAGCTAAAGATTAAAGAAACATTGGAAACGCTATTGTTTAAGGTAGGCAAACAAAACTTAAACAACTCAATGACAAAAGGAAGAAAGAAAAAAGTGACAACATAACAAAACTTATTATCTTGGAAGATCCTAATTTATCGGGAGAT
>NC_056498.1:80898236-80899516 GCF_014905685.2 Nematolebias whitei
AGATAGATAGATAGATAGATAGATAGATAGATAGATAGATAGATAGATAGATAGATAGATAGATAGATAGATAGATAGATAGATAGATAGATAGATAGATAGATAGATTTCATGACACAATGAAACTAAGATCAAATAAACCGCATTACATAATCTGCATCAATTAATGATAACGGATTATAACTGATTATAACTGATTATAACTAAATTAAAACACGATTTCTACTTGGTGTCCACATGCAGATCTTTGTGCAGAAACCAAACCACTTTAACCACCTTTAGGAAACAGAGCTGCAGTTAAATCTGGCAGAAAAAGAAGAAAGAAAAGAAAAGAGATAAATTAAATGTGGTGTTTTTGGCAGCGAGTTGTAAACCGTGTTGCAGCAAAGCTCAAAGCGAAGCTGACATGACCCACAGTGAAGCAGGTAAACAGGCCCAATCTGCTTCGCCTGCGGTGACCATCTGGCCCTGTCTCACAGAGAAGCTGCCTGCAGGATGTGCACACACTCGTGTACTCGCTGTCCCTCCGACACTCACCTCTGTTTTTGTTTTTGTCTCTCTAAAGATGACATGGTTTGGCTGCGAGCAACAAGAAGCATCAGGTAAGGGAACACGAAGAGCAGGTACATATGTGCAAACACACACACACACACACACACACACACACACACACACACACACACACACACACAGACAACATATGGTGAATGGGTGCAGAGTTGTAAACTCTAAGTGGTGTTACCTTGACCCAAGGCAAGAAAGATTGGAGAGTAGGTTAAAACTGTTGCAAATAAATGAAGCACCAACACACATTTATTTTCCACACAATAACATTGGTCTCCTCTTAAAAAGCCTTCACACTGTCACATTCTGATTTAAATGTCTTAACTAAAAAAAAAAAATTAAATTAAAATGTATTCTTCTGCCATCAGCGACATGTTCATTATGCAGAAACAAAGTGAGGCAGTTTGAATGAGAGCAGAAGAAAGACGTTCCTGCTGTTCTGTCGTTGGCCTCTGCCAGGGACAGCATGTATTGTAATGTTTCACACAAGATGAAATATTCACGGAGATGAAGGGGGGCAAAGTTCCACGATAAGCAGAAAGGGAGGGAGGAGTTGTCTTAATGAGTATGAGTAATCAAATTCACAATCTCCTTTTTTATTGAAAATCCTTTTTTAAAGTTAATTAGAAGCTATTACTATTCTAATTGGCCGAGTCTTCCACTTCCAGTTCAGTCGCATCATTATGGAGCTGTTAACAACCGAGACTGAAATACCT
>NC_056498.1:80899616-80902780 GCF_014905685.2 Nematolebias whitei
ACACAATCATTGTTCCACATTTAATCTATTGCATTGATGTTTGGGGGAAAGCGTGTAAAACATTTACAAAACCTATTTTTATTTTACAAAAAAGAGCTGTAAGAATTATCTCCAGAAAGCATTACAGTCACCCATCAAGCACATTATTTTATCAACTGAACTTATTGAAGTTCCATGATTTAGTAGATTACAGTATTTTATCAGTTATGTATAGGGCTCAAAATAACACATTACCATTAAATATCCAAAGAAATTTTGTTAAAAGACAAAGTTGTTATAATCTTAAGGGGATAGAGATATTTGTCAAACCAAAATTCAGAACTAGTCTGAAGGGAAGGTCTACCTCAGTCCAAGGAGTTGGATTGTGGAATGGTCTAGAGAGTGATGTGAAAAATGCCAAGTCAATGTGTACATTTAAGAAAAAGATCAAAACTGAATTGTTAAAAAAAAATATATGAAGTAGCTTAGTGTGTGTTTTGTATTAGGATTAGAAAAAATAGAAAGAGTTATTCATTTTGTTCTGTTACTTGAAGATTATTATGTCTGAAATAATTGTTTGAAAAAAGGGGCAGATATAATAAGATTTTTTCTTCTTTCTGCTGCCTTTCATTTTAAATCTTTTGTATCTTTTTTTATATTGTTATGGAATTGTTTTGTACTTTTTTAAAATGAATAAACTATATACCATACCATACCATACCGTGCATACACTGTGCACACACCGTGCACACACCGTGCATACACTGTGCACACACCATGCACACACCGTGCAAAATGTAATCAAACAAAAGAAGTGGACATTCAAGAGTGTAAGGTAAATTAGGTGTTAGGTTATGACGTCTTTGTTGTTGTTTTCTTTATGTTTTTCTGTCAACACAATAATTTCAGAGTACTCATTCTGACCTTATACGATATGAATTTTAAACTAGTTTTAAACCTTTATGACTATAAGCAACCAGGAAGAAATAAAGCTACTTTGAATTCAGGACTTGTCCACACGGAAACAGTTTATCCAAAACAATATTTATCAACAACAATAACAATATCAATAACAATATTTGTCATTTCCAAAAAAAACCTAAAAATCTTCATAAACGTGGCGTTAATTATAGAATCAACAAAAAATGAATCAAAACACTGTAGTATACATACAAGGACTGTTAGTGGAGCGGAGCTGTAACCCTTTCACAGAAATACACTAAAAACAACAACAACAAATTGTTCAAGAACTTTGTTTCAGGATATCTAAAATGTCAGTTTTGTTTAAACAAGTTGAAGTGTTCACAAAACCATTGCTGTGTTTGTGGCCTCTTAGTTTCCTAGTACTTCACAAAAGTAGTCAACAAAGAACTTTAACTAACACACTACTTCTACTATTATGTTGTATTAAGAACATATATTCAAGTTTGAGAATGTTTGTCTAACTTCTAACCAAACTGCATTATTCCCTTAAAGATGCATGTTTTCATAATGTGGTGTCATTTTAAATTTGATCTGTGATAAAAGACTGGTTTGACTGCAGCAAACTGTTGACTTGTCATTTCACCAGTAGTAAAATGTTACAAGTTAAACTGTTATTTGTTCATATATAAAATAAAGTTATGCATTAGTCCTTCGTGCAACTGCAGTAAATACTTTTAGTTCACACTGATTCAGTTTAGAGATTAAATTACTGTCGCCTGCACACACACAGTTAATTGATCTTGCATTTTTAATTATGTTACTTCGTCAACATTACAAAGATTCAGCCGGAGAATTTTAGCCAAGTTGAAGGAGGCTCGTGCCCAATTCCCCCCCTCCTCCCCCCGCACTCAGCACCACCACCACTTTGCCCTGTAACCTCCCGCTGAAGCAGCAGTAGTATCTGGCACAGAGACGAGGCATGATGTCCGCCTGTAGCAGTCACAGGTGCCTACATGTTGCCTGCTGGCAGCATGCCGCCGTCCTGCTGCGACAGCCATCTTGGCAGCATGTCCAGTCCTCACGGCCGAGCTCACCAGCTGTAATCTAGCTAATCTCACCCCCACCCCCTCCCCATACAGCTGCCAGTCACCTCAGACGGTTATACACACCGATGATGACTCCACGTCACCTCTCTGTCCTGCCTGGGAGAAAAGCTAAACTGAATATGTATATTCTTCACTATTTATATTAAGTCGAAGGGTCAGTGTGTGCACCCCCCCCCCCCCCCCCACACACACACACGGTTTGCCTCCACTTTTAACATCAAACCTATCATACACAGAATTCAACTTTTATTTTTGCTCACACACTAATCCACTACTACCTCTCCTCCACCCCCTCCCTCCCAGGCTTCCTGTCACCCGCATGCCTCCTACACCTACACACATGCACCCTCAACCCTTTCCCCATTTCAGATGCAAAGGCTGGGCTGTGGCGAGCCGTGCATATAGTCACAGCAGCAATCTCATCTATGTCCAATCTGTCATGGCTCTGCCTTTCTTTATTCTCCTGTGTGGGGGGAAGATAACACCAAGGCATATTTCATGGACAGCTGAGAGAGTAAGAATGATAAGAAAATAAAAGGAGAAAAAGATGCCAATATGGTGGGGTAATGGTTACAAGATATGAGTGGTCCTGCTCTGGCCAAGGGGAGAAATGTCACTCGTCTTCTTCTGGTATCTGGGTCATGGCAGCAGAGAGGAACGAAAGGGGAGGAGAAAGAGGCAGAGGCAAATGAAGTGAAGAAAATTATTGAAATGGAGGTTTTGGGGCAAAGGATAGTGGTCAGCACCATCTCGTCTCCATTAAAAATGGAGTGCCTGAGGGCCTGCAGGGGCCGGGGAGGAGTAAATAGGCAACAGCCATTCTTCACACCACTCGATGGCCCCATAAAATCAGCGCTCGTATGCATGCATGCATGCATGTGGCTGTTGTTGAATATGGAAGAGTGAGGGATTGTGATGGGGCCAACAGAGGAAGGCGGGGGGAATGGAGAGAGGAATGGGTGAGTGAACGGAGGTCAGGTTTTTTCTGCTGTCACCAGTGGCTGACTGCTTGTCTCTCTGCTCAGCGCTCTGGAATGATTGGGTCCTGGCCTGCTGAAAATGGGCCGGCCACTTTTACATATATACATATATCACAGCCTTCACTGGGCTCTGTGTGTGTGTGTGTGTGTGTGTGTGTGTGTGTGTGTGTGTGTG
>NC_056498.1:80902880-80923604 GCF_014905685.2 Nematolebias whitei
TGTGTGTGTGTGTGTGTGTGTGTGTGTGTGTGTGTGTGTGTGTGTGAAAGGGAGAGAGAGAGAGAGTGTGTGCGTAAGCAAATATGCAAATAAGACCTGGCAATGCCTTTGATTTTTTGCATGCGTTGGTGTCCATGCATGTGTGTGTCGTTGCAATTTTGCAGCATCCAGATGTGAGCAAAGCCTCACTCTGTGACTGTCATTGAGGCGATGGGGGTGGGGTTAAGGTGACCTGCTTTAAATATAGACAGTGCCACCACAACATGCTTGACTTGTCTTGTAAAACCAATTTGCATAACGTTTGTTATCTTTCTCCCTCTTTTATTCCTTTCTGTCGGTCTTCCTCCTCTGAGACAGGTGAAGCCAACGTGTCATGTTTTGTCTTTGTCTCAGCCATTCAAATACAAAAAGATGCCATGTCAAGGTTTTCTTTGACACAATAAAGACACAGCTGGCACAACCTGAGTAGCACAATGGAGAGAACGGTGCCATAAAAACAATGTAGGAGGAATGATAAAGAGCATGAAGATCCGATGTGTTTTGTGTGTCATTACTTCAAATTATAAAGATGCAAGAAGGAAGCTTGTCAGAACATTCTGTCCCTCCTAAATAATACAATAACATGATTTTCAGATACTGACTGAGCCTGAAGCTTATGGTGCTTTGCCACTGTCTCAACTTTCTTCTGTTCCACACCACACTGCACCAGTTAAGGTGTCCACTGTTGGTACCCACCCCCACTCAGTCCAGTTTATGGGACCACCTTGTTTGAAGCGGACTGCTCTGAGGGGCCAAGTTTGATGTAAGCAGGCAGCAGCCGTTGATTGGCCAGCAGAGTTGCATCTTTGGATGATCCACCTGGCAAAACTGAAAACTACATCTGGACCTCCATTTCCTCTCTGATCATCGATGGACAGCGGCACAAGAATTGAACGCTTTTACCAAGAGATATCGGAGATGATGGCACAGCACAGCTACAGTACATCCGAACATTTAAGTTGTGCTGGGATTGGCTAACGAAAGTCAATTCTGATTATAAGGTGATTAAGGACCACAACGAGGGTAGTGGTGGCGCAGAGGTTAGAGAGGTGGGCCTGTGATCCAAAAGATTGCCGGTTCACGCCCCGGCCCCGACAACATCAAAAAATTGTGGGTGGGGTAGGTGAAACACCCACACTTGCCCCCACCCTCATTCGCCCCACTCTGGGCCCATGAGCAAGGCCTTTAACCCCCACCATGTGCTCCCTAAACAGGTCTCTCTTGAAAATGAGTTCTCGTGGCTCAATGAGACTAACCTGTATAAAATAAAGGCTAAATGAAGGACCAAAACAAGCAGAGTGGCCCGAACACAAGCTGTTACGACACCGCCCATTTTGCAATGAGGTTCCCACCCACAGAGCGGGGAAATAAGTCACATTAGCAAATCACCTCCACGAGAGAAGAACCGATAACACGAGAGCTGAGTGAAGTCACACTTAAATATGGCAAAATGGATTTAGATGAGACAATATTCACACATCTGGTTTGCATATTTTACTGGCTGGTGTTCTTGCTTTGCTGCTAACGAAGCAAATATATTTGAAATACCTTTTGGGAAATGTTTTGAAAGATGACTGACGAGCCGTGTTTTACACAGAACTCACAAACCTTGGACTCTGATTTCAGCTTAACTTTTGTAGCACACCTTGTCCTTCTTAAGCATTTGTGTGAACAAGTCTTGTCAGCATGCCCTTCAGTTTGAATGCACACTTCACTCAGGCAAACTAATTAATTATTCCCCTCTTCACCCACCTTTATTCAGCCATTTGTTTTTTTATATAAATCTATCAAGAATACATGTCACATTCCTTCAATACCTTTCCTTCTTTCAGACTTGGCATCTATTCATTAGGAATTCAAATTAATCAGTATTTACTGTAGCCCTTGCCAGCTCTGCTCTCAAGTGCAATTTCTATCAACAAGGTTGAGTGGGCTTTTGTTTTTCATAGCCAATTGGAATAAAGCCTGCTCCCTCTTTGTCCCATTTTTTTAGATGTTCAATTGAACACATAAACTAGTTTGGCACAAAAAAAATGATGGAGCTGACATTCCCCCCAATGAAATGCTACAAGGATTTTTTTGTATGACATTAGATGAACTCTGAAATTAAGGTACTGCAGCAATTGGGAACAAACATCCAAGCTAATTGATAGCTTTTGTTTTTAGGTTGTTTTATCTTTATGCAGTGCATGGTCACAAAAACATCACATGGACTCTAAATTTGCCTTTAAGTATTAATACCTTATTAAATCTTAAGTTTTATTTGTTAGAGTAGTTTGGACTAAAAGTTCATCAATAAACTTATTGAAGTTAAGACAGAGGTCTATGAACAGCACTTTAAAAATAGTGCTCATTGACTCACAGGTTGCAAATTAACCTCAAACTCACAAGTCAAAGACAGATAGACTTGAAGATGCACATCCTTTTCTGGAAACATAATTTTCGATTGACTGATCAGATTACAGCATTTAATGTGAGCATTATGGCAGTTGTTAAATTAAGACAAAACAAACAAACTGTTCTTCACATTAAATTAACTAGATACTGATTTGCATTTTTTTCTTTCAGCTGCTCCCTTCTTCAGGGATCTCCACAGTGAACTAAGTCGCACGAAGGCTTGGCAAATACTTTTTTACGCCAGACGCCCTTCCTGACACAAAGCACCACGCTACCACAGCTCTCTGTGTGGAGCAGAGAGCTGCCAGCTAGGGCGCCCCGGGAAGCAGTTGCATGGGTTAAGGGCCTTGCTCAAGGGCTCAGAGTGGGGCAAAAGAGGGTGGAGTTAACCAGTACCAACTGAGGAACACACAGCCGAGCCTTATTGGGGGACTACTGGTTAGTTACCTTGTAAATGAAGAGGAACTAATCAAGAACTAATGGGTAGTTACCAAGGTAACCAAAGTCGAACGAATCAGGAGCTAATAGGTAGTTAACATGTACTTACTGGGAAACACACAGCCAAGCCGTATTAGGGGACTACTGGTTTGTTACCACAGGAACAAACCAGTAGGTCAATGCACATTATATACGGTCCAGAAAAATGAAAGAATCCGTTTAATTTATGAATATATCTCATGCATATGTTCATCTACATCTGGTAATGGTAAGGTAGTGATTATGTAATGACTGGTTCCTCAGTAAGTACTTGGTATAATGCTTTGCTACATCAGTGAACAAAATAATAGCCAGACAATGATTTAGTATCAGTAAGTGATAGTCAGATATAGTTCAGATGACAGCCGTTCAAGATTCTGAAAATTAAAACGTCTTTCATCAATAGGTTTACAAAAGAGAAAATCCAATAAAATCAGTAATCACTAGGATTCAAAAAGCATTCAATACAAAAACAGTAATAACTAGGAAACAGGTTTTTGACAATTATGAGCTGTGAGGTGAGGGACCAGACAAAGTGCAGCCCAAAGACCCCAATGATGAGAAAAATAAATTGACTTAATGTCCCCTTGCCTGGACGTGGGTCACCGGGGCCCCACTCTGGAGCCAGGCCTGGAGGTGGGGCACGGGGGCGAGCACCTGGTGGCCGGGCTTTTACCCATGGAGCTCGGCCGGGCACAGCACGAAGAGGAGATGTGGGTCCCCCTTCCCATGGGCTCACCACCTGTGGAAGGGGCAAGGGGTCGGGTGCAATGTGGGATGGTGGTGGCCGAGGGCGGGGACCCTGGCGGTCTGATCCTCAACTAAAGAAGCTGGTTATTGGGACGTGGAATGTCACCTCACTGGTGGGGAAGGAGCCTGAGCTGGTGTGTGAGGTTGAGAGGTTCCAGATAGAAATAGTCGGACTCACCTCTATGCATGGCTCTGGCTCTGGAACCAGTTTCCTTGAGAGGGGCTGGACACTCTTCCACTCTGGAGTTGCCCCTGGTGAGAGGTGCTGAGCAGGAGTGTGCATACTTATTGCCCCCCAACTTGGTGCCTGTGTGTTGGGGTTCACCCCAGTGAATGAGAGGGTGGCCTCCCTCCACCTACGTGTGGGGGGACGGGTTCTGACTGTTGTTTGTGCTTATGCACCAAATGGCAGTTCAGATTATACACCCTTTTTGGAGTCCTTAGAGGGGGTACTGGAAAGTGCACCTCCTGGGGACTCCCTTGTTCTGCTGGGGGACTTCAATGCTCATGTGGGAAATGAAGAGTGATACCTGGAGGGGTGTGGTTGGGAGGAACGGCCCCCCTGATCTGAACCCAAGTGGTGTTCTGTCGTTGGACTTCTGTGCTCGTCATGGATTGTCAATAACGAACACCTTGTTCAAGCATAAGGGTGTCCATATGTGCTCTTGGCACCAGGACACCCTAGACCGCAGTTCAATGATCGACTTTGTCATCATCTCATCTGATCTGCGGCCACATGTCTTGGACACTTGGGTGAAGAGAGGGGCAGAGCTGTCCACTGATCACTACCTGGTGGTGAGTTGGCTCTGATGGAGGGGGAGGATGCCGGTTAGTCCTGGCAGACCCAAACATATTGTGAGGGTTTGCTGGGAATGTCTGGCAGTCTCCTGTGAGACGGAGTTTTAACTCCCACCTCTGGGAGAACTTCGAACATGTTCCAAGGGAGGTGGGGGACATTGAGTCTGAGAGGACCATGTTTCGTGCCTCTATTGTCGAGGCAGCTTACCGATGCTGCGGCCGCAGTGTTGTCGGTGCCTGTCATGGCAGCATCCCTCAAACCCGATGGTGGACACCGTCGGTGAGGGATGCTGTCAGGCTGAAGGAGTCTTATTGGGCCTTTTTGGCGTGTGGGACCCCGGAAGCAGCTGATGGGTACAGGCAGTCCAAGCGACATGTGGCTTGGGTGGTCACTGAGGCAAAAACTCGGGCATGGGAGGAGTTCGGAGAGGACATGGATAATGACTTCCACATGGCTTTGAGGCGATTCTGGTCCACCATCCGGCGTCTCAGGGGGGGGAAGCGGTACACCACCAACACTGTTTATAGTGGGAGTGGTGTGCTGCTGGCATCAACTCGGGATGCCATGGGTCGGTGGGCGGAATACTTTGAAGACCTCCTCAATCCCAACGGCACATCTTCCACTGAGGAAGCGGAGCCTGGGGACTCTGGGTCGGGCCCTCCAATCTCTGGTGCTGAGGTCACCGAGGTGGTTAAAAAGCTCCTCGGTGGCAAGGCCCCAGGGTTGGATGAGATCCGCCCGGAGTTCCTTAAGGCTCTGGATCTTGTAGGGTTGTGTTGGCTTACGCGACTCTGCAATATTGCGTGGACATCGGGGGAAGTTCCCCTGGATTGGCAGACCGGGGTAGTGGTCCCCCTATTCAAAAAGAGGGACCATATAGTGTGTTCCAACTATAGGGGAATCATGCTCTTAAGCCTCCCTGGTAAGGTCTATTCGGGGGTTCTGGAGAGGAGGGTCGATTGGATAGTCGAACCTCAGATTCAGGAGGAGCAGTGCAGTTTTCTTCCTGGCTGTGGGACACTGGACCAGCTCTACACTCTCAGCAGGGTCCTGGAGGGTGCGTGGGAGTTTGCCCAACTGGTTTACATGTGCTTTGTGGACTTGGAGAAGGTGTTCGACTGCATCCCTCGGGGAACCATGTGGGGGATACTATGGGAGTATGGGGTACCGGGCCCTGTGATGCGGGCTGTTAGGTCCCTGTATGACTGGTGTCAGAGCCTGGTCTGCATCGACGGCAGTAAGTCGAGCTTGTTCCCGGTGAGAGTTGGACTCTGCCAAGGTTGCCCTTTGTCACTGATTCTGTTCATAACTTTTATGGACAGAATTTCTAGGCGCAGCCAAGGTGTTGAGGGGATCCACATTGGTGGCCTTAGGATTGTGTCTCTGCTTTTTGCAGATGATGTAGTCTTATTGGCTTCATCAGATCATGATCTACAGCTTTTGCTGGAGCGGTTCGCAGCCGAATGCGACGCGGCCGGGGTGAAGATCAGTTCCTCCAAATCCGAGGCCATAGTCTTGAGCCGGAAAAGGGTGGAGTGCCCTCTCCGGGTCAGGGAGGAGGTCCTGCCCCAAGTGGAGGAGTTCAAGTATCTTGGGGTCTTGTTCACGAATGAGGGAAAAATGGAGCGTGAGATCGATAGGCGGATAGGTGCAGCATCTGCAGTGAAGTGGGCGCTGTACAGGTCTGTCGTGGTGAAGAGAAAACTGAGTCAAAATGCGAAGCTCTCAATTTACCGATCGATCTACATTCTTACCCTCATCTATGGTCATGAGCTTTGGGTTGTGACCGAAAGAACGAGATCTCGGATGCAAGCGGCCGAAATGAGTTTTCTCCGCAGGGTGTCTGGGTTCTCCCTTAGAGATAGGGTGAGAAGCTCGATCATCCGGGAGGGACACAGAGTAGAGCCACTGCTTCTCCACGTCGAAATGAGCCAGTTGAGGTGGCTTGGGCATCTGTTTAGGATGCCTTCTGGACGCCTCCCTGGTGAGGTGTTCCAGACATATCCCACTGGGAAGAGGCCCAGAGGAAGACCCAGGACACGCTGGAGGGACTATGTTTCTCGGCTGGCCTGGGAACGCCTCAGGATTCCCCTGGAGGAGCTGGCCCAAATAGTTGGGGAGAGGGAAGTCTGGGCCTCCCTACTTAGGCTGCCACCCCCGCGACCCGACCCCGGATAAGTGGAAAAAAAATGGATGGATGGATGGAGCTGTGACTTGACTGGAGCAGGGTTTATTTAGAACCCACATGGATAATTTATCCTCTGGTTTAGTGGTAACAAACTAGTAGTCTCTTAATAAGACTTGGCTGTGTGTTCCCCAGTAATACTGGTTAACTACCCATTAGCTCCTGATTAGTTCCTCTCATTTACAAGGTAACTAACCAGTAGTCTTCTAATAAGACTTGGCTGTGTGTTCCCCAGTAAGTACTGGTAAACTACCCATTAGCTCATGATTCGTTCCTGAGGCATTCCCTAGTAGTTAATCAAATTTTGTGTATCTTATTGTAAAGTGTTACCATTAAGAGTTCTGTAAGGAAGCAGCAGGTTGTGTTGAATCTTCCCTTTGTCACAGTCTCCATCCTGAGGAAACACAAAGGAGACAGTGGAAAGGAAAAACTCCCTTTAAACAGGTAGAGTAGAGAGAGCAGTAGAGTGAGGAAATGTGGTCAATTTCTCCTCCAGCAGTCTAAGCCTATAGCAGCATAACTAGGGGATAGCTTAGGACACCCAAGCTAACCCTAACTATAAGATTTATCAAAAAGGAAATACTTAAGCCCAGACTTAAAACTGGACAACGTGTCAGCCTCAGACACAATCTGGAAGTTGGTTCCACAAGAGAGGAGCCTAATAATTGAAAGATCTTCCTCCCATTATGTTTTTGGACACTCTAAGAACCGCAAGTAAACCTGTAATCTGACAGCAAAGTGCTCTGGAACAACAAGATCTTTAATATAAGATGGAGCTAAGTTGGTGAGAGCTTTGTAGGTTAGAAGTAAGATTTTGAATTGTATTCTGGATTTGACAGGGAGCCAAAGCAGAGAAGCTAAAGCTGGAGAAATATGATCTCTCCTACCAACTCTCATTAAAACTCTGGCAGCAACATTTTGGATTAAGTGAAGACTTTTTAAAGACCTTTGTGGACTCCCAGAAAATAAATCATTGCAATAGTCCAGCCTAGACATAATACATGCATGGGTCAGTTTTTCTGCATCATTATTAGCCAATATGCTTATAATCTTACTGATATTACGCAGGTGGAAGAAGGTGGTTCTAGTATAATTTTAATAAGGGGGTTAAAAGACATGTCTTGATCAAAAATAACACCAAGGTTTTTAACATTAGAAATTGAGGCCAAATTAATGCCATCCAGAGTGAAAGACTGCAAAATTTATTCATAAGATGCTCAGGTCCAAAATCCACAACGTCTGTCTTGTCTGTTTAAAAGCAGAAAATTAAGGTTATCTATTTTTTTATTTCTTTAAGACATGCTTGTAGTCCAAGTAACTGACTGGATTCATTGGATTTCATGGACAAATATAACTGTATATTATCAGCATAACAATGAAAATGTATCCCATCCTGTTTAATAACTTTACCTAATGGAAGCATATACTGTATAAAGTAAAGAGGTCCAAGCACAGAACCTTCAGGAATTCCATGAATAACTTTGGTGTAAGAAGAAAATTCTTTATTTATATTTACAAATTGTAATAAATCCGATGATTCAAACCAAGTTAGAGCCATTCCTGTAATCTCAATATCATATTCAAGTCTTTGTAGTAGAATATTATGATCAACTGTATCAAATGCAGCACTGAGGTCTAACAGGACCAGTGTAGACGCCTGTCCTTTGTCTAAGGCCATGAGAATATCATTAGTAACTTTCACCAGTGCAGTTTCAGTGCTATGGTGAGCTCTAAACCCTGACGAAAACTCTACACAGATTATTTATTTGCAGATGTTCATGCAACTGACCTGCAACTATTTACTCTAAAATATTTTTAGCTGGAAAGTTGGATTAGATATAGGTCTATAATTGGCTAGGATTCCAGAGACAAGATTAGGTTTCTTAAGTAATGGTCTTATTATAGCAACCTTAAAGCTCTGTGGTACATAACTATTCATTAGAGACAAATGTTCATTAGAGACAAAAGAAGCAGATCCAAGACGTGGCAATTAATAAAGAGGAATACCTCTATAAACAGTCTGGTTGGGATGGGATCTAGCAGAAATTAGGATGGTTTGGACTAAGCTTTTTTTTTTTTTTTTTTTTAATTCAGAGAGTTCACCAGGATAAAAACAGCCCAAACATAAATCTGGTTCTAGCAACATTTCTAAAGTTGAAAGGGAATGGGAAGCAATAGTAGGATTGATGCATTAAAACATCAATGCTGTGATAAAATTACTTCTGTTCTCACTTATAAAGGGAGTTAATTATTCTGCCAAAATCCCTGTTAGCAGTTTATTTGCACAATAAGTTCTATTTCATATAGGCTTCGCCCTTTAAGGCTGTCGCTTAGTGGGTTTTATCCCGTCATGCGAAGCATTATACTGAAAAATTTAGTCCACGCCCACTGTATAAATTATGTTAAGAGCAGGTAATCGGCTCCCATTTTTCTTCAGCTTGCTGATAGCACTGTCAGAAGAATGAAGAAGGAAAGTTGTATAGCTGACCAACCTTTGTTAAGACTGCCTGGCCGTTACGCCAACCTTCTGTCGTCCCGGTGAGTTCTCCTCCCCGAGGAGAAGCAGACGAGCAGTCTTGTTTCAAGGTAAGAGCTGAGGATTATTTCTCAGTGACAGGTCGTTACACGCTGGACGACGCCATCCTGTAATTTTCCTCTTATCGCCGACCCTCAAAGCAAATCGGATGGTTCCTCCTGGACAGGCGGTGTCAGCAGCAGCCCCCGCTGCTCATTCCCTCCTGGAGAGCGTAGTGTCGGTAAAGGGGGGCTGAGCGAATGCTCACCTCCCCCCTCACCTTGTTTCGCATCGGCGACCACACCGCTCCCAGCTGCCGGCGCCCTCTGGAGTTTGCCCGGCTTAATCCAGGAGGCGGCTGACATGAAGGGACCTTTTTTACGTCCCTCGCCTCCCCTGCCAGTTCAGATGATTCAGTGGGAAGGTTTCTGGGCTCCACTCCGGCTCGCTGTCCTGATCCCCATCTGGCCTCGCTTTCCCAGTAGTAACGTCCTTCTGGGACGAGGCTGCAGCCGGTCCTAGTAGAATAGGGCGCCGGTTCCCACATCCACGCCCATCACCAGAGTGGAGGGGTTCACTGAGTGGAAATTCCCTCAGTGCCCCCAGGAGCCGAGCCTTGACGGAGGCTTTTTTCGGAGCAAGATGTCCAGGTTGGACCAGCATCCCGCGCCTTCGTATAGCATAACCAGACAGTGATATCGCTCTCCAACCGAGCTCACCAGCGTGCGTTTCCAGGGGGCCGCAGCGAACAACATGTTACGCTGTTGGTGTACACGTTCAGAGGCAGGAGGAGACGTGCTATACCTCTGCAGGGCAGCTGACGTCATCCTCAACCGGTGCGCCTCTTTGTTGTCCGTCGGTCTCACATTGCAGCCGGAGGACGAGGTTCCCAGAGGTTCTTCTGGCCTGTCACTCCACCTCCCTCTTGGTGTAGCTGCAGAAAGCTTTTTGTTGGAGGGCCAAAATCAACTAGGGATCATTTTCAAGATGGTCCACGGTCACACAACGCTTCCCCGCTCTGCTACGCCAGCCCCGCCCGTCAGACATCCCTGGCACCCGGAAGTCAGCTTTTCCTGGAGATCGCCAGCAGGTGGCGTCCTAGGACAACAAACTGCAGAACTCAGAGTGAGATGACTGAATGATGTTTTGCTGGATGTATGTAAAGATAACACAAATGTGGGAATAACATCATTATATGATGAAGTGTCTTAGCCAGTCTGTCAGCTCGGATGACCTGACAGCGGCTCCGTCACACACACTCCACACGAATGAGCCAGTGGCCTTTTAAGGTTGTTTCAATCACTGTTGCTCCAAACAAGGCGAGATGCTCGCATGACACAACAGTCATAAGTGAATGTGTAACGAACTCCTTCTAGTTTGGACCAAAATCACCACACAAATGAAAAAAATTAAATAGTATTTATTTTCTAGGAGATGTATAGCATATTGGACTGGTTCTGGTTTGGGTTCGGGTTCTGGTACTGGTTCCAGATCAGGGACAAGTCTATGAGATAGAGATCGGTTAGTGGTTGTGTAGGAGACTATCGGGAGCAGAAAAGTCAAATGAGAAGGACCACTAACCATCTCAGATGATCCTGGGGGAGTGGTACTGGGAGAAAATAACCGGTTTAACACAAGAGACATGGAATGTGGGGTGAACACGAAAAGACTTGGGTAATGACAGACGAACAGAAACAGGATTGATAATTTTGGATATGGGGAAGGGTCAGATGAAGCGGGGGGCAAGTTTGCGGGACGATACTTTGAGTGGGAGGTCCTTAGTGGACAACCACACTCTAAGTCCCACAGTATATTCGGGTTGGGGGGGTTCTGTGGCAGTTAACCTTTCTAGTGTAGACTGCCCTGGATTTTAAAAGAGCCTGTTTAGCCCTCCTCCAGACTCTCTGGCAGCGGAGGGCAGCCATGTGGGCTGAGGTAACAGATGCTTCATGTTATTGGACAGAGACAATGGGTGGTTGAAAACGAAAAACAACATAAAAAGGAGACAAACCAGTGGCTGAGGATGGAACAGAATTAAGGGTATTCTCAATCTAGGGCAGTGATGAGCTCCATTTCTCAGGATACTTTTGACATAGGAGCCTCAGTTTGCCCTACACCTCCTGATTAGCCCCCTCCATCTGGCCATCTGACTCAGGGTGGAAGCCATAAGAGAGACTAATGGAAATACCCAGAAGTTCACAGAACTCCTTCCAGAAGTGGGAGACAAATGAGGCCCCCGATCAGAGACAATGTCTAGTGGCAGTCCATGGAGCCTAAACACCTCCCGAGCCATAATGTGGGCCAGGTCCTTGGAGGAGGGTAGCTTCAGTAGAGTGACTAAATGAACCATTTTCGAGAATCTGTCATCAATGGTTAAAATGACAGTGAAATTATTGGATGGTGGGAGACCAGTTATGAAGTCCATACCTATGTGCAACCAGGGATGTGAAGGACAAGGGAGAGGGTGAAGTAATCCCGAACGGGGGCTTCTGGAGGTCTTGGATTGGGAACACGCTGGACAGGATAGCACATAGGCACGGACATCCCTAGTCATGGTCTCCCACCAAAACTGAACCCTGACAAGAGACAAAGTTTTTTGTTAGACTTGGGTGACAGTATAACAAGGAGTTGTGACAGAAATCCAACACACTTTTTGATCATGTCAGGGGGCACGTACAGACGGTTCTGAGGACAGTTGACCGGAGGGGGGCGTGACCGGCTGGAGCTTCTCAGGTCCATCTCTAACTGAGTAATGGGCAGGCGAGCACTTTTAGGAAGGATAAAGTTCTCCTCCTGAGCTGAGGGGGAATTATTCTCCTCCAAAACACGTGATAGGGCATAAGGTTTAGTGTTTTTCTCACCGGGTCGGTACGACAGGGTGAAATTAAAGTGAGAAAAGGCCTGGCCTGGTGAGGATTGAGGCGATGAGCGGACCTGAGGCACTCTTGGTTCTTGTGGTCCGGCCACACCTGGAACGGGAACCTAGAGCCCTCCAACCAGTGGTGCCACTCCTCCAGAGCGAGTTTAACAGCAAGTAGCTCCCGATCTCCAACATCATAGTTGTGCTCAGCCTTGGAGAGGCTCAGGGAGAAAAAGGCACAAGGGTGAAGACGCCCCTCCTGGCCACGCTGACTCAGTATGGCCCCCACCCCAGTACTGGAGGCATCAACCTCAACCATAAAAGGTTCGTCGGGGTTGGGTGCCTGGAGAACGGGAGCAGAAATAAACAAATTCTTTAGTTCATTAAAGGCGGTCTCTGCTGCAGCGGACCAGTGAAAGCAAGACTTGGTAGAGGGGAGCTCGTGAAGAGGCATGGCCTTCTGGCTGTAGCCTTTAATGAAGCGTCTGTAAAAATTGGCGAACCCCAAGAACCGCTGAAGTTGTTTGTGGTCCGTAGGGGTGGGCCAATCCACCACAGTAGAGACCTTGCTGGAGTCCATCTCCATTTTGTTTGGAGATGCAATAAATTCCAGAAAATAAGTGGTAGACACATGAATTTCACATTTCTCAGCCTTTACAAAGAGGCCGTTCTGGAGGAGTCTGGTGGGTACTGATGTGACGTGTTTACGGTGAGCATCTAGGTCTTTAGAAAAAATGAGTATATCATTGAGATAGACAAATACAAACTTAGTAAATGACGTTTTGAGAGACATGGTAAATAAGGTTTGGAAGACAGCCAGTGCTTTGGTTAACCCAAAAGGCATAACCAAGTATTCATATTGACCTGTAGGGGTGTTAAAGGCTGTCTTCCACTCATCACCTTCACGGATTCGGACCAGATGATAAGCATTGGGGAGGTCAAGTTTGGTGAAAATGTTGGTTCCTTCAAGAGAGTCAAAGGCGGAAGACATGAGGGGTAGTGGGTACTGGTTCTTTATTGTGATCTTGTTAAGTCCTCTAAAGTATATGCATGGACAAAGCAAGCCATCTTTCTTTTTAACGAAAAAGAAACCTGCCCCAGCAGGTGAGACAGATGGTCAGATGATACCAGACCATAATGAGTCTTGGACATACTCCTTCATAGAGTTGTTCAGTGCCCGTAAGAGAGTATAATGCAGCTCTAGGAGGTGTAGAGCCTGGGAGTAGATCAAAAACACAATCATAAGGGCGGTGTGGAGGCAGTGAAGTAGCTCTTGTCTTCAAAAACACAAAGTTTGTTTTCTCAGTCATCCAGGTATATAACAACAAAAAAGGTTGAATCATGTCATCTGGACTTTGTTTTTTGTTAAAAAGAAACGTTTCGCCCCTCATCCAAGAGGCTTCGTCGGTCTGAGGCCTAGCCATCTGGTACTACCCAGAAGCCACCCTGACTCTTGTGTTTCAAGCCTGCCTCAGATACCCCTGAAGTCTGGCCTTTTCACTAATGGTTTCAAAAACACAAAGTTTGTTTTCTCAGTCATCCAGGTATATAACAACAAAAAAGGTTGAATCATGTCATCTGGACTTCGTTTTTTGTTAAAAAGAAACGTTTCGCCCCTCATCCAAGAGGCTTCGTCGGTGTTTTTGAAACCATTAGTGAAAAGGCCAGACTTCAGGGGTATCTGAGGCAGGCTTGAAACACAAGAGTCAGGGTGGCTTCTGGGTAATACCAGATGGCTAGGCCTCAGACCGACGAAGCCTCTTGGATGAGGGGCGAAACGTTTCTTTTTAACAAAAAACGAAGTCCAGATGACATGATTCAACCTTTTTTGTTGTAGCTCTTGTCTTATTTAACACCTCCTTTAGGTCATGATACTCTTTAGGAACTTTGGAAATGTCTGGATAATACTTCTCATTAGGAGTAATGGTTTTGATAGGAACTACAGTGTCAAATAAACAAGTGGTCAAGCACTCTTCTGACCACCCTAAAATCTCCCTCCTCCTCTAGTCAAGATGAGGGTTGTGTTTGGCTAACCACGTGGCTCCCAACACAATCGGAGCTTGGGAAGACTTAATAACCACAAAGGTAATGCTCTCTTTGTGGTTGCCACCGAGACACAAAACCACCGGTTCTGTGATTAAAGAGGAGGAGTTCAGAGGATGGCCATCGAGATCCACCACATAGAGTTCATGAGAAGCTTTACAAAGTTTTATACTAACAGACTTAGCGAAACCATAATCTATAAATTCGGTGTCAGCACCAGAGTCTATAAACACATTAACCGAAGACCGGGATTTATCTGGTGTAAGGAGATGAGCAGAGACGATAAACTGTGAGGAGAGTTCTTTGGGACTGGTTTGGCTCAGTAGACATCTCCTCTGGTCTACTGAGCAACCCCCTTTTACCGGACAGTTGGTGACGATGTGTCCTGGCTCTCCAAGTGGAAGCACAGATGTCCCTTGCGTCTTCTCTCACGTTCAGACTGCGTGAGTCAGCTCCTGCCCAACTGCATAGGTTCCTCTGCAGGTAGAGGAGAAGAAACAGGTGAATGGTCAGTGGGTCGTGGTTGGAAATGCAACTCACCAACACGTTTGAGAACTGATGAAGTCTGAGGTCCCCTTTCTCTTGCTCGTTCGGCCAGTCTTAGATCCACCCTGGTGGATAAGTCTTCAAGGTCCTGCAGAGAGTCAGGGTAACATTTTGTTGCCAAAGCATCTTTAATGTCATTGTTCAAACCCCTGTAGAACGCATTGGTGAGGGCCTTCTCATTCCAGTGGCTGCCAGACACTATGGAGTGAAACTCAATGATATAGTCTGTGACTCTCCTGTTACCTTGCATAATGGAGAACAACGTCTGGCAGCCTCTCGCTCTGGGAGAACCGGGTCAAACACCCTGCAGAGTTCCTTAGTGAAAGCCTGGAGAGAGTAAATGTTAGTAGAGTCCCTCTGCCATTCAGCAGTTCCCCGCTTCTTAGCTTTGCCTGAAAGTAACAAAATAATGTAAGCCACTTTAGCCTTATCTGAAGGAAATGAGGATGGTTGGAGCTCAAAGTGGATCTCGCATTGAGTAATAAATGGACGACACTGGTCTGGTTCCCCTGTGAAGAGTTCAGGTGGAGTCAATCTTGGCTCTCTGACAGGTTCAGAGTGGGGTTTAACCACTACAGAGTCCTGAATGGAAGTCTGAGGGGTTAAGTTCTTGAAAATGCGGACCATGTCCTCCATGCCAGACTCAAACTTCATAATAGCTCCTTCTACTCCGGAGTGCCAATCTGCTTGTGGTGAGTGGTCCATAATGACCTGGTAGTTCTGTAATGAACCCCTTCTACTTTGGACCAAAATCACCACACAAATGGAAAAAAATTAAATAGTATTTATTTTCTAGGAGAGATATAGCAGATTGGACCGGTTCTAGTGCTGGTTCTGGTTTGGGTTCTGGTACTGGTTCCAGATCAGGGACAAGTCTATGAGATAGAGATCGGTTAGTGGTTGTGTAAGAGACTATGGTGAGCAGAAAAGTCAAATAAGAAGGACCACTAACCGTCTCAGATGTTCCTGGGGGTTCTAGAGAGTGACGAAGTCCAAACTGATCCGCACCGTTGCAGGAGAGGCTGAGTCCAGTGAGGGGCTGTAGCTGGCCGCAGCGACAGATGGGTGGTGAGTCCATTGAGCGCAGAGACGTGGTCACACAAGCCTGGGTCTAAAACCGGAGAGCAGATGACAGGAGGTACCGGAGGAGAAGACGAGGAGGCATAGTTGTGCAAGCAAAGGTCATAACCAAAGACAGAAGACGTGGTAATCCAAAGGGTCGAACAGAGACGATGTCCAGGTAAGTCGTGGGTCCAGGAGCCGGGAGGTCAAGCCAAGAGGGAAGGACAGGGACCAGGAGCGGGACAGGAATGAGAGGACAGGTAAACTATGACAAGGGGACATGAAAGGCTATGGGGGAACAAGGCAGGATCAGTAACGTGAGGTATCTACTTACAGTGAACTGTTTTCAACAACCGGGCACCAAAGAGGAGAAAGAGTGCAGCTTTTTAAGGGTGAGAGAGACAGGTGCAGCCAGTTGTGTTCATTCAGTTGCTGCTGGCTACAGTGAAGACAAAACTAAACAACCGTGACATCACCCTCAACCAGCATGCAAAGAAGACAAACCAAAACTCACATATATAAATAAACATTGCCTGAGCGGACAGAATAAAACAAACTTACAGAAAAGATCTATTGCAAACTTTAAAGGGTGATCAGGGTAACATAAAATATAATTTATGGGACGTGATTCGTGACAGACTGTGGCCCGCCCAATGAGTCTTAGTGGAATATCTTGTTTTTAGCCCAAGCTGCACACCCCTCACAAGCGGTGCCAACGCGCGCTCTCGCGGCGCGAGCAGCCTTCACCTAAACGGCGCTGCATTATGAGAGCGCGCACACAGCTCCCAGCGCCTGCCGCTCACGTCAACTTAAACTTGAGATTGCGGTACGAGCCGAGTAACATATCTCGCTCTTGGCAGGAGCGACACGCGTCTCACCACAGTGGTGTCAAGCGCACGCTCCTGCGGCGTCAACAGTTTTTCACACACCTCACAGCGGCTCCTTCATTCATCCTCTAAGAAGGCTTTCTAAAATAACAGTACAGCTTGATGAATCACTCAAAAGCTCACGTGATTCGCAGCTAAGAATGAACGTGTTCTGTAGACCGAGTCCAGTGGTAACCTCGTCCTCAAACGGTGCTGCGCGCTGCTTCCTGAATGCACCAGTGTCAAACGCGCGACCCTGCGTCAATCCTCGCCTAAGACGCCGCGTCAACGAGGGCACACACACACAACGCCTCAGCGCACATCGGCTCACATCAACTTAGATGCGAGCCCGTAGCCTAAGCACGGCACGGAAATGTTTTTTCAGAGCCTTTTCATAAAAGTCTGCCCATGAGTGTGCGGAGCGCGTCTCCACGACGCACGACAGTGGTGGAGACGGTGAGACATTACGCACCACGTACTTGCACCTGCTCCCCGAGCGTTATGCGGAGCGGCAGCACGGATATGAGCCGCAGCTTGAGCGCTACACCCGCAGCAACCCTAATCGGTTCCGCATGCTCAGGGGCGCGCACCTTTCCCCAACATGAGCGCAGCACAGAGGCACCGCGTATCGCAGCATCGGCAGCCCGCACACGGCCCGCATGCTCGGGGGCGCGCGTTTTTCTTTTTCCGTAAGCGTGCACCAGCTCACATCAGCATGCATGTGAGCCCACAGCATAAACGCGTGCCCGTTTCCCAGACGTTACGCGGAATGGCAACGGGCGCGTGCTCCGGACGGATAGATGAACCGATATCAGCAGGGGATTCACGCTGCAGTGTAGCTCAACCCCACATGCGGATGAACTCTAGAGACACTTTCTGTCATTTATAGAACAGATCTCGTTCCCCCTCGCTGAAGCTCAGGAAATTCTTATTTAAATGTAATTTCCAGGGCCCCAGAAGGAGAGGGAAACACAGGGCTAATTCGTGACTCCCTGCTCCCAACGGACCGGAAAGATGAGATTTATCCTAGATTTGTCAATTTTGATCTGTGAGACAACATTCCATTAAATGCGTTGAGCCGCTTGGCAGCCGCCACACAGAACAGGGAGGATAATTCTGCTTTATCTGGACATCTGTTGCTGTTGACCCGTATTTCCAGACAGATGGCAGCAGTACAAGTCACGTTAAACCAGCAGAGTGGTATCAGCTGTTTTCCATCAGCAGACCTACGTCACACATTTCAGACTTCACAGAGGCACATACATTTAACGAGCTGTGGGGACGCTGTGGTCCCCCACACAGCAGCTCATTTAAATGTTTTTTGGAGTATTGCACAGTTTTTTTTATTTATTTGATTCAACACTTTGCTTCTGTGCTGCGGAATCACCAAGTTTTTGATTCACACAGACAGCAAGTGTCTGTTACATACACAACCGGCAGGAGGTGTATGCGCTCAACACAAATGTTCCACATTGTGAGACAGATGCTGTGTGGGACACACCAAATCTGCTCTCCATCAGAGCAGTGTACATCTCCAGTGTTCTGAACAGGGGGCGGATGTGATGTCCAGGGACGGTTTTGCGTCACGGGGACTGGGACCCTCCATCCAGAGCTGATGGCTCGGACGCGGCAGAAATCTTGCGAGCAGCTGTGGACCTGTTTGTAACACAAGAGAACGCTCAATTTTAACTATGGTTTGTCATTGAGCCCACGGGACGAACCACCGCTAGGGGTGGACGCGTTTGCTCACAGTCTGTGGCCAAAATGCTTCTTCATTTTCCCTCACTCCCTCTGATATCACAATTTCTGAACCAAGCTCAAGAGGAGGGATTGACAGCTCTTCTGTCCCAAGCGTGTGAACGCATCATGGTTCCCAGTCCTACGACACCTGTTATTGGGGCGCTCAGGGAATCTGCCACGGAGGGAGGACACTCTCCTCCAGGTGGGAGGAGCGATCAGGAGTTATCTAGAATAGGCCAGCACCTTGGGTCTGGCTGCTGAGCGGATCCACTTAGGGAGGATGGGTCTCTCTCAAAATGTAGTGCATACGATTCAGTTTTCACGTGCTGCATCCACCACAGCGCTGTTCACATCAAGTGGACAGGCTTTCAGCGCTGCTGTACAGAGAAAGGTGTAGAGGCCACCTCATGTCCACTAGGTGGTGTGCCGTCGTTTCTGCAACAGCTGATGGACAGAAATCTGGCGTTCAGCACGATTAAAACGTATGCTACAGCCATCTCTTCCTGTCACGAAGGCTTCAGGGACAGAACAGCTTTTAATCATCCGCTGATGAAGCGTTTTTTTAAAAGGTGTATGGAGAGGTGTAGAGGCCACCTCTGATTCAGTTTTCACGTGCTGCATCCACCACAGCACTGTTCACATCAAGTGGACAGGCTTTCAGCGCTGCTGTACAGAGAAAGGTGTAGAGGCCACCTCATGTCCTTTAGGCGGTGTACTATCTTTTCTGCAGCAACTGATGGACAGAAATTTGGTGTTCAGCACAATTGAAACATACGTTGCAGCCATCTCTTCCTTTCACGAAGGTTCGAAGACAGAACAGCTTTTAATCATCTGCTGATGAAGCATTTTTTTCAAGGTATACAGAGACGCAGGCCTGTTTTACGCCTACTTGCTCCACAGCGGGACTTAACGCTGGTCCTGCGAGCCCTGATCTAAGTTTCATCTGAGCTACTGAATCAGGTTTCCATTAAATTCTGTCTCTTTTAACAGCCCTGCTGTTGGCTTTTACATCCGCTAAGAGAGTGAGTGATTTTGCTGTCTTCTCTGTCACTCCATCATGTCTTGAAATTCAGGCTGATGGCAGCTCAGCTGATCTAAGATTGAATCCAGCTTTATGCCTAAAACATCATGAGCTCTTTTAAATCAAGAGCAATATCGTTGGAGGGGTTTCGTTGGAGGGGTCCCCCCCACATTTGTTTGTGCATTATAGGGAAGCATCTGCAGGTCGCCCGTTATCCACCCGGCGCCTGTCACACTGGTTGTGTGAGGCCATTTCTGAAGCCTACAGAGCATCAGAGTTAGAGCCTCCTGTCAACCTCAGGGCATACTTGACCAGAGGTATCGCATCTTTGACTATTTTGAATAATGGTATGACAATGCAGAATATTTGCACTGCGAATGCATGATCAGTACCCTGCTCATTTAGTCGCTTTTATCTACGTGATATGACGGCTCATTCCATGACACATTCTGTCCTTGGTGTTTTAACAGAATTAATAGTGTTGTTTCATGGAACTCTGTTTAACTCACATCTGTCTGCATGCTTTACAGTGTGAGATGTTGTTATCAGTCACAAGTTGTGACTGTTATTTTGGTTCTATGATCATTAATCAGTTCATGACTATTGTTACCAATCAGTTAATTTGATTAATAATCAGTTCTCTGGTTATTATTAATCTGTTCATTCTGTTCAGCCGTGAACCGGTTGGTTCATGGCTCCTTTCAGCTTTTCTCCCCTCCGTTGAAATTTTTTCTGGGGCGTTCATGCATTCAGAACGCATATTTACACATCATGCATCTGTGCATGGTACACATAATTATGCAATGCGTAATTACGTACATGGAGAGCTGAGTGACAAGACATTTTTGGGCAATCTTCCGCTTCATACGGTGTTCGAATGGACCCAGTGAGGCGAGGACCACATCTGCTTCGCCCTTAACCCACTAAGCGACAGCCTTAAAGGGTGAAGCCTATATGAAATAGAGCGTTGGTTACGTACTGTAACCCCAGATTCTATGAATATAGGCATAGCCCTTTAAGCGTCGGGCCTCACTGGCTCCTAAATGGCTGAAGAAAAAGCTATTTGGGAGCCGATTAGCTGCTCTTAACGTAATTTTTACGGACCGGGCGGGGTCCACACAGCAGGTGGGCGTGGACTAAATTTTTCAGTGTAATGCTTCGCATGACGGGATAAAACCCACTAAGCGACAGCCTTAAAGGGCTACGCCTATATTTATAGAATCTGGGGTTACAGTACGTAACCAACGTTTTTTTTTACTCTAAGGAGGTGCTGGATGAATAATTTGAGAACCCCTATGACTTGCTAACTGCAAAACAGCGCGTAAAATCTGAAGTTTTGTTTAAATGACATAAAAAAGAATATATATATATATATATTCCTTTTTATGTAATTTAAACAAAATTTCAGATTGTACACGCTGTAT
>NC_056498.1:80923704-80923808 GCF_014905685.2 Nematolebias whitei
ACAAAAACTTAATGTAATTTGTAACTCCCATCCATCCATCCATCCATCCATCCATCTATCCATCCATCCATCCATCCATCCATCCATCCATCCATCCATCCATC
>NC_056498.1:80923818-80928560 GCF_014905685.2 Nematolebias whitei
ATCCATCCATCCATCCATCCATCCATCCATCCATCCATCCATCCATCTATCCATACATCCATCCACACATACATTTATACATATATACATACATCTTCAAGCACTTATCAGAAACCAGACCGCTGGAGCAACAGCCTGTTAGAAATCCTCAGACTTCCCTCTCTACATCTACCTCCTCCTCTATTTAGAAATACTGTATGGTTTTCTCAGGCCACTTGTGAGATATCATCTATTCAGCTAGTCCTGGGTCTGCTCCAAAGTCTCCTCACGGTGAAACTTGTCTCAACCAATTTCTCGGAAAGGCCCACACCACCTCAGTTGTATTCATTCAATGGGACCAACATTAGTCCTTCCACTGGGTTCTACACTCAGTTTAAGACAGTCTGAAAAAGCCAGTCCGTATTTAGAATCTTAACTACTTTATTTGATTCATCTGATCTATCATCTAGAAGTTCCCAGCGTCAAAGATCTGAGTATACTCATAATATTCACACCTCAGACATTTCTCTTGAAAATGCCTGATTCTTTTTAAGAAGGTGACATAGCCATGACCTCAGTTCAGGAACATTTACACCATTGTAACTGAATCTTGTGGATGACCAAAAAGGCCCTTGTTTGGTCACAAACAGAACTGCCATCAGAAGTTTGCAGGCCCCCACTTTGTACCCAGACAACAGATTTGGCTTTCCAGCACAAACATTTCTCGTAAATGTCCAGATACATGCTCATTAATCCAGGTAGAGAAATATAACAAGGTTAAGTCAAGTTCAATGGATAGACTCCTTTTTGTTGAAACCTATTTTTTATCCAAAAGACTTCTTCAGTCTGAGAAGCAAGCAAACTCGGTTTTAAAAACAGCACCTTCGTGTATCAACCAGGTTGCTGGAGACAGCCAAAACTAGCTGTTCACATGCAAAAAATGGATCATCAACCTAATGTGATGGAGGTCTCTACTCCCATTTAACTTAAAAATATTAAGGATGGATAAAGATCCTCGGCCGACCTCATGCGCAGCTGAATACAAGAGTGATAAACAGTTTAGGAAAAGGAGAAAAGAAGAAGGAGAGATGTGTCATCTCTTGGAGCATAAAAGATGTTATGGTATGTAGGAAAGAGCCTGTTGCAAGACAGGTCAAGGTCAATGTTCTTTATTGTCATTCGTATCGCATGCGGTACATGACATGGAATTAAATTGTGTACACAGGGTCCCAGTTACATCCAACAAAAGTATACACTGTAAAGAAAAACAGTAATAAGAGCCAAGATATGAACTAAGAAAGGCATACTATCCTTCTATCCATTATCTTTACCCGCTTCTTCCTTTTCGGGTCATGGGAGTCACTGGTGCACACATTCAGCAATCACTGTGAGAAAGGCTAGGGACACCCTGGACAGTTCTCCAGTGCAACACAGAGACACTTGGACATGTCTCCAGTCCATCACAGAGACACATGGACAGGTCTCCAGTCCATCACAGATACACCTGGAGAGGTCTCCAGTCCATCACAGGGACACATAGAGACAAACAATCATTCACGCACTCACTCTCACCTAAGGACAATTTAGAGTTACCAATCAGTCTAACATTCATGTTTTTTTTTTGTCTGTGGGAGGAAACAGGAGTACCAAGAGAAAACAAACACATGCAAGGAGAGAACATGCAAAATCCACCCAGAAGGTCCATGGCAGGGATTTGAACTGGCAACCTTATCGCTGAGAGGCAGCAGCTCTACTAACTGTGTCACTGTGTTGCCCAGGCTTACTAATAATTAACCCTGTTTATTTTTATTTCATTAAATAATTAATAGGCTTACTATTATTTAATAAAAATGAAAAAAATAAAAGGATAGGAAATCCATGTGTATTCAGCTGCTCATGAGGCCAGCTGTCAGACTTTGTCCTTTACATTTTTACAAACTTTGTTTATGTTTTGGAAATGAAATAAAATTCAGTTCAGTTCCAGACTTTTTTAGATTTTTCTACCTGGATTATTGAGCATGCATCAGGATTCCAATTCAGCTCATTTTAATATAATATAAATAAACTATATAATAAAAAATAATAAGTAATATAATAAACTGTATAACATCCTAAAAAAGTTAAATCTGGTCCTCTGGACATTCAAAAAAAAAAAAAAGCAAAACAGCAAAAAAAATGTAGAAATGTTTCATCTTTCATCCGAAAGACTTCCTCAGTCTGTGGTGTTGTATTCAGCTCAGTCTCTTAAATAGCACCTTCTCAGAGTGGATCAACCAGTTTTGCTGCTGACAACCAAAACCAGTTGCTCACATGATCAAGAAGGACCATCGGCCTAACGATGGATCATTAGCACACTGATGGCTATTTACTATTCACAGGGGGGGCTGAGTGATACTAGCAATCACAGCATTGTAAGAGGGGGACAGTTGAACCTGGAGGCCTCCACCACTGTTTAATGATGGACGATTTATTTTCACAAAGATGGCCTCCTTTACTCCTCTCTCAAACCATTGTTCCTCTCTATCCAGGATGTGAACATCTTCATCCCTGAAAGAGTGACCGCTGGCCTGGAGATGAGTGTAGACCGCAGAATCCTGGCCTGATGATGTTGATCTTCTGTGCTGGGCCATCCTTTTGGCCAGTGGCTGTTTAGTTTCTCCAATGTAAGACTGATCACAGCCCTCCTGAGACTGAACAACATACACAATATTACTCTGTTTGTGCCGGGGGACTGGATCTTTGGGATGAACCAGTCTTTGCCGTAATGTATTTTGAGGTTTAAAAGGCACTGGGACGTTATGTTTAGAAAATAAACGTCTCAGTTTCTCTGATACTCCCTCAACATACGGAATGACCACTGGTCTGGGTCTGGGTTCCTCCTTTTCACCTGATGGCTGACTGGAGTCCTGTTTGGGTTTCTTCTCTGTTTTCAGGAAGGCCCAGTTAGGATATCCACATTGCTCTAGAGCCTGTCTTGTGTGGGATTTCTACTTCTGCCTGGCTCCTGAGTTAGTGGGGACGCTGTCTGCTCTGTGATACAGAGTCCTGATGACTCCTAACTTGTTTTGCAAAGGTTCATGGGAGTCAAACTGCAAAAACTGGTCTGTGTGGGTGGGTTTGCGGTACACCTCAGTTTGCAAATGTCCTTTATCAGAGACTGAGACCTCACAGTCCAAGAAAGCCAACCTGCCATTTTTTGCATCTTCTTGTGTGAACTTGCTGTATGTATCCACAGAGTTGATGTGGTCAGTAAAATGTTGGACTTCCTGAGATTTAATTTTAACCCAGGTGTCATCAACATATCTGAACCAATGACTTGGTGGTGTCCCTGAAAAGGACGTCAAGGCTCTCTTTTCTACCTCCTCCATGTACAGGTTGGCAACAATAGGAGAAACTGGAGACCCCATAGCACACCCATGTTTCGGCCTATAATACTATATATGGTCAATAGCCTTGTCATGTTCCAAAATTTTCAGGCAATCTATGAACTTCTTCATGTAACCACTTCCCGGATCTCTTTTCAGAGGTTCATAAGTGGTTAAGTTACTAAGGAGTGTCATAAATTTCTCATAATCGTCTTTCTGGTTCAAAATCACTGTGCACCTTCCTTTGTCTGCTGGGAGAATGATGATGTTTTTGTCCTTGCTAAGTGTGGTGAGTGCATCCTTCTCCTCTCTATTGATGTTGGAAGATGATGGTTTGGCATTGCTGAGGCACGCTGAAACTTTGATTCTGAATTGTTCTGCTTCACTCTCTTTAATTTTGTTGTTGCGGATGGCTGATTTTGTGGCTGTGATTAACGTTTCTACATTTGTTTTTTTTTTGTTTGTTTTTTTTTAATGTCCAGAGGACCAGATTTAACTTTTTAGATTTTTCTACCTGGATTATTGAGCATGCATCAGGATATGTATTACATCATCTAAACACTCAGGATAGCACTGTCTCAATTACATGCTCCCCACTGACAACGTTTAACCATTTTTTCTGATAATTTTTCACAAAATCCCTTCGACTTCAAAGCATCCAATATGCAAAATCCTAACAACGTTGTCGGAGGAAAACGGGGTGCAGTTTCTGCTGGTAAGAGGTGTTTCACTTGGGGACAAATTGAAGTTGCTTATTGTTCAGTTTCTGACAAGACTACTGGACTGATTGACAAATGGCATGATATAGAAATTATTATTTTACAATACATGGCATCAAATCCATTGTTCATCTCTTGAAATGCTGTTATTGTGTCATCCATCTCTATGTCAATAGCAAGTGGCCATCAGGGAACTAACATTAGGTCATTAAGCTAATGGTCCTCTTTTTGCATGTGAACAACTAGTTCTGGCTGTCACCAGCAAACTGGTTGATCCATTATGAGGAGGTGCTATTTATAAGACTGAGTTTGTTGCAGCTCCTCAGACTGAAGAAGTCTTTTAGACAAAATATGAAACCTTTCAACAGAGAAGAACCCATCCAGCAGACATGACAACCTTGTTAGATTTCACTTAAATGTTCTCCCAAAAAGTTTTTACCTGTCTTGATAGCCCACTTAAGTTCTCCATTAACCATACCTCTATCTATGTCAAAAAGCCCTCTTCTAAGAAGAGTCACTCAACCTTTCACGTTTCTTACATCAAACTTGTGGACTCTTGCAGCTGATTTCTGTCTACTGGCCTGGGTTATGACTATCAAATGTTGGGACCAGGCCTCCAGTCTTGGAACACTTCCTCTATTATTTCTTGGCATCTTGCTATTCTCAATTGTAATTGTGG
>NC_056498.1:80928660-80932815 GCF_014905685.2 Nematolebias whitei
ACACACACAAACAAAACCATGAAAGGGTGCCAACATGGGACATTAGTCCTAATGTCTATATGATATTGCAGAAGACTTGCAAAGCCAGCATCTGAGGAAGTCCTTCTCTTCTAACCACCCCACCCCCACCCCCCCACACACACACAAACTCACTTCTCTTCCTTCAAGTTCAGCTTTGCATTATTTATTCAAGAATCAGACACATAGGAAAAAATAAGCCATTCATTGTACTTGGAATACTGTTTTATTGTGAAATGTATAAAACTTTCAGGCAGCACGGTGGCGCAACTGGTAGAGCTGCTGCCTCTCAGCGAGCAGGTCCCTGGTTCAAATCCCGGTCCGGGGGCCTTTCTGGGTGGAGTTTGCATGTTCTCTCCGTGCATGCGTGGGTTTTCTCCGGGTACTCCGGTTTCCTCCCACAGACCAAAAACATGCATGTTAGGCTGATTGGTAACTCCAAATTGTCCCTAGGTGTGAGTGAGAGAGTGAATGGTTGTTTGTCTCGTTTGTCTCTATGTGTCCCTGTGATGGACTTGCGATCCGTCCAGGGTGTACCCCGCCCCTCGCACAGTGATTGCTGGACATGGGCACCAGTGACCCCCGTGACCCAAAATGGAATAAACGGGTAAAGAAAATGGATGGATGGATGGTATAAAACTTTCATAATTATGGTGCAGTAAATAATCAAACATTTGAGTTCATTAAATCAACCAAGATGCCCCATCCATCCATCCATCCATCCATCCATCCATCCATTATCTTTACCCGCTTCTTCCATTTTGGGTCACGGGGGTCGCCGGTGCCCATGTCCAGCAATCACTGTGCGAGGGACGGGGTACACCCTGGACGGGTCGCAAGTCCATCACAGGGCCAACATGCCCCAAAAGGTAAAATATGACGTCTTACTTCGGACCAATAAGCCACTGCTTCTGAAATATAAATTCTAGCCCAGCAAAAATGGGAAAAGTTGTTCGATTTAGTAAGTACAAATCTGTTGTGTTTTTAACCAACATTCAAACAACATTTTATTTTTTTTTTTTCATTTAGCCTTTATTTATACAGGTAGTCTCATTGAGCCACGAGAACTCATTTTCAAGAGAGACCTGTTTAGGGAGCACATGGTGGGGGTTAAGGGCCTTGCTCATGGGCCCAGAGTGGGGCAAATGAGGGTGGGGCAAGTGTGGGTGTTTCACCTACCCCACCCACAATTTTGATGTTGTCGGGCCGGGGCGTGAACCGGCGATCTTCGGATCACAAGCCCACCTCTCTAACCTCTGCGCCACCACTCCCCTAAACATAGTTTATTTAAAGAAGAAATTCTCTCTCTACATATAAATATATCAAACTCATGTTTGTGCTGCTGTTGTTTGGTGCATTGTTTTGTAGTATTAGTGCTTATTACAGTGTATTCTTATTTTAGCGTATTTTTTAGTTCATGTCTTAACTCTAATTACAGTTTTTCTTTACAATTTGTATTTTTGTTGGACGTAACTGGGACCCTATGTACATTGTTTTGTTCCACCTCATGTACTACATGTGATGTGAATGACAATAAAGACATCTTGACCTTAACTTGACCTTGATAGATATAGATTTATATGAAGCAATGATTCTTGTAGAAGGCTCAGTTTGCAGTTTTAAAGGACAATTTCATCTCATCTTTGACAACATTGTTCCTTTTTTTTTGAATATGAACTAAACGGGCAGCACGGTGGCGCAACTGGTAGAGCTGCTGCCTCTCAGCAAGCAGGTCCTTGGTTCAAACCCCGGTCCAGGGGCCTTTCTGGGTGGAGTTTGCATGTTCTCTCCGTGCATGCGTGGGTTTTCTCCGGGTACTCCGGTTTCTCCCACAGACCAAAAACATGCATGTTAGGCTGATTGGTAACTCTAAATTGTCCCTAGGTGTGAGTGAGAGAGTGAATGGTTGTTTGTCTCGTTTGTCTCTATGTGTCCTTGTGATGGACTTGCAACCTGTCCAGGGTGTACCCTGCCCCTCGCACAGTGATTGCTGGACATGGGCACCAACGACCCCCGTGACCCAAAATGGAATAAGCGGGTAAAGATAATGGATGGATGGATGAACTAAACGGGTGAAGAGCTTCAATTTTTTATGTTCATTTTGACTTAATGTGCACAGTAAACTTTACTGGTTGTTGTAGGGCTGCAACTGATGATACAGGTTTAATAAAGTGTTTAAATATGTTAAATAGCTTCAAATAATAATAATAATTAAAAAAAAAATCATGACTTGTGTGGAGTCTACACACTCATGACTAACCTCACCCTGACCCACTGCAGTAAATTTTATTATAAAGTTCTCTTGATACAACGATAATCTCCAGAACTGGTACCATATGGGTCTTATTGTAATGCTTTCTGGATCAATCACTTTCGAACTACGAACAGATTGATGTTTTGAATCGGCTGTGCAGGAAGCATAAGCCTCTCATACGACATGTGGATATTTGAAATCACTGCGGCTCATTGCAGACCACTCATACTCATGTTGTGTTTATTCAACTGCTGCCTCGTTGTATTCGGTGCCGTTATTAATCCAACGCCTCCTGTTTGGGCCCTACTCAAATTCACACACAGGATTTCTTTCTCTAAACTCATTACAGCTAATAATCATGCAATTACCAAGCACATATCTGGGAAGTATGCATATAAAAAAACTAGAGCTGTCATATTGTCCTGAGTGTGTGCCAGGCTCTTTGTGCTGACCATGTGGTCCAGAGTTATAATAAAAAGTCTGAGTGGAACAAGACAAGTGTGTTTTACACTTAGAGCTGCTTACTAATTGGACAGAAAATAATTACTGAGCTTCGAGGAAGACGCAATGTGTTAATTCACCACAACTATGGGCTGTAATATTTGTTTTAATAACAAGTGTGTCGAGGCTGAAAAGGGTCGTAGCGTTCAGTTGTCTTGGAGAAGGAAGAATAAATAAATTTAATAAAGAAACAAAGACATGAACCCCAAACCTGTTTTATTCAAACAGACAGGGAGCATGCATGAGAAGATGAGGGACAGATATAGCACAAATTAATGAGGAGCATCTTTTTTTTCTACTTTCTGATTCTTTCTTCCAAATGCCCTTCCCCCATCTCCCTGCCACTTGCAGTCTCCTACTCCCTCCCCTTCCAAACCTGTCTTCTACTTCTGATCTATCTTTCTCTCTTTAAAGATGGGCAGAGTGTCACGGCGAAGAGGAGCAGAGGAAGTGAGGAGGAGGAGGAGGAGGGTATGCACTATGCAAAGCAGGGCCTCGGTCGCCAAAGTCGGCAGGCTGAGATGAGGTGTCAGCATTGCACGGGTGCACTGATGTATGAATGCGGTGAAATCAAACGCGTCACTCGACAGACAGGAGGGGGTTGGAAAGGTGAACGCAGCGCACCGGGAGAGAGCAGCTGTACATCGGCGTCAAGGTGGTTCCTTCCCTCCCTCCATATACCTCCATCAGTCTAGTGTTTTTTTTTTCTTGAGGAGTTGGATTCCACTCATTTATTTGCTTATTTTCATGCTTTTCCTTCATCTCCAACTCTCTGCCACAGAGGAGGCCATCGCCCTAACAAGGCAGAGTGGTCGCAAAGACAGAGACGGGAAAAATAAAAATAAAAACCACAGCTACTCAGAAAATATTAGCATATCCCCAAAGGAATACCGACTAAATTGATACCAAATGAAGCTAACCCCCATCCCCTCCATTTTCACTCAACTTCTCACTCTCCTCCTCCTAGCTAAACCTACCCCCACCCCTCCCCTCCCCCCCACACACACAACCTCACATCTTTTCAGACACTCCCCAGGTGTCACGGTGTCTTAGTCATTAATATGTGTAAATCCTTGTTTTCGTCAACACGCTGGACGACTCCGGGTGTGCCGGTGTCACCGCCTGACTTCAGAGCATTTGTTCATCTGAGGCTCGTCACTCAGAGTGATGAGTGAAAAGGAGCGAAGAGGAAGGATGAAAAAAGAAGCAGATTTGGAGACAGGTAGAGAGAAAGAATATACGGTTAGCTTTCATTGTGTTTAATTTGTTTTCTATGTCATGATTATTTTTGTGCCTCCTTGATGGACTGGAGACCTGTCCAGCTGTCCCTGTGGTGGATTGGAGACCTGTCCAGGTGTCCCTTTGATGGACTGGAGACCTGT
>NC_056498.1:80932825-80936731 GCF_014905685.2 Nematolebias whitei
GGATTGGAGACCTGTCCAGGTGTCCCTTTGATGGACTGGAGACCTGTCCAGCTGTCCCTGTGGTGGACTGGAGACCTGTCCAGGTGTCCCTGTGATGGACTTGCAACCTGTCCAGGTGTCCCGGTGATGGACTGGAGACCTGTCCAGGTGTCCCTGTGATGGACTGGAGACCCTTCCAGGTGTCCCGGTGATGGACTGGAGACCTGTCCAGGTGTCCCTGTGATGGACTGGAGACCTGTCCAGGTGTCCCTGTTATGGACTGGAGACCTGTCCAGGTGTCTCTGTGATGGACTGGAGACCTGTCCAGGTGTTCCTGTGACGAAATGGAGACATGTCCAGGATGTCCCCTACCTCTTTCACAGTGACGCTGGATATGGGCACCAGTGACCCTAAAAGGAAGAAGCCGATAAAGATAATAGATGGATGATGATTTTTATATTTGTTAAAATTGTGACATAATGTTGAATACAAAGTAATCATTTATGTGTTCATCATTTCTTTCTCCTCCTTTATCTACACCTTTGATTACGAAGACAATGATTTAAAAATATTCTTCACCATGAATCAACTAACAATATTGCATCATGCTGGTGAAGATTCTCAGTCATCCAGGACATGATGAATTCAAAAAGTGTTCAATACAAAAACAACTGGAGTTTATTTGTAACAGAAGACGTTTCGCTCCTCATCCGAGGAGCTCTCTCAATTCAAAGAGCAGAGAGTGAGAGATTCAGGTTGTAAGGCTGAGTGAGATAAGACACACACACATATGTAGATTGGCTGTTCACACCTAAACACCTTAACAGTAAGGTCTTCTGTTACAAATAAAGTCCAGTTGTTTTTTGTATTGAACGCTTTTTGAATATTGCATCATTTGTTTTCAGAAGTCACACATTCCAAGTTCCAAGATGAAAAACATAAACTGGGCCACGTCTTAAGTGAAAATTTTGACTTGGAAAGTCTTTAATTCCTAACCAGCCCCAACATCAGAATCCAAAATGATCTGACTCTTGCATGAAAAGTAGTGATAGCTGCAGTGAAAAAGATTTTATTTCCACCTCTGTTGGTTTGTATCCCAGTAATCCAGTCTCACACACACAGTATACTGGGAATAGTATATAGGCCATTTACTGAGCTTACATTTCATCAAATCCTAAAGGTTTCCTGACTTTCAATTGGAACATTATAAATCAGGTTCTGTCATTCCTAAATCCGTTATATAATTTAGACTCTACTGAAACTTGCTGTCAGTGTCTAAAAAAATAAAGTCAGGTCCTCTGGACAGATTCTTCTTGTTGAAACACATAATCCAGGTACAAATCCAACAATGTTCAGTCAGGTCATCTGGACGTTTTTTTTTTTTTTTTTTTTTTTTTTTTTGTTTCTGGGTTTTTTTTTTTTTTTTTTTTTTTTTTTTTTTGCTGAGACGTTTTTTTTTTCTGAGACGTTTTGTCCTTCATCCAAAGGACTTCTTCAATCTGAGGAGCCACCAACAAGCTTTGTTTGTGGAGCTTGTTTGTCTCCTCAGATTGAAGAAGTCCTTTGGATGAAGGACAAAACGTCTCAGCAAAAATAGAAACCGTCCAGATGACCTGAGTGGACATTGTTGTCTTGTTGAAACGTTTAATCTTTTATCCAAAAGTCTTCTTCAGTCTGAGGAGCTGCAACAAACTCAGTCTTATAATTTTTTTTTATGCAGCACAACTGGAGATGTGCTGCATAAAAGGAGCTGCGTCTGTGATGACGGCGGCTTCCATCCACTCTGCACGTCCCAACCAGTCACAGCTGACGTGCTGGGCGTTGTTATTGTCAAATTAGTTAGGTAGTTTTGTGAAGACTTGTGTAGGGGTGAGCTGCCATTTTATTTTCAATACATTTTCTCCTGTTTCTGTTTGTTTAGTTCAGGTAAGATACCTTCATTGTGGATAATTTTGTTTTGTTGAGGTAAGAGAAAAATAGTAGAAAATATAGTTTGTTTTGTTTGTTAGTTTGGCCTGGACACACCCTGAAGTTCGGTCAGACTCCATCCAACTCGACAACAATTATTCACATTGTAAATAAATTCACTGTTTTAACATAAATTCACTGACTTCATGGCTGCTTGAGGTGGGCAGAAGGTCGAAACGCCCCCACACATTACAACCTGGTGTCTGTGTTTTGACAAGGTTGTAACAGAAAGTCACCATTCAAGGATAGTGCCCCAAATTGCCCCAAATCTCAAATGAGTTGAAAAGGAGACGTTGTAGATGCATTCCCGTCTCCTTGCCAGCTGTGCTCAAGTGCATGACCACTGAGATCCTGGAACTAGCAGGAAACACAGCTTGTGACAGCAGATGATCGTCACCTGCAGACAGCTGTCCGTAGCACCGAGGAGCTCAGCAGGCTGCTGGGAGGAGTGGCCATCATTCTAGGAGGAGTTCTGCCCAGCATTCGGCGGTCCTGTAGCCCGGAAGAAGTGAGAGGCCAGCTGAGTCTGGGTGGACGGATTGGATGGCATCTGCAGCCAGTTTCTTCAGATCTGCTGTGGGATGGACTTTTACAAGAGATCCTTCCTGCAAACAGCCATCAGAATTTATAACATCTCTTTATGAAACAAGGATAAGAAGTTACAACAACATCCCATCCCCCTTTTGGGATTAATAAAGTATTTTTGAATTGAATTGAATAACTATAAATCTTGACTAGAGTTTTTAAGCAACCTAGACAAACTTGTTTGTCTCAATCACCTCAATAACAGTATTTAATTTAGCCATTGTTCTGCTACAGAATGAGTCAAGGGATTGAAACGTTTTAACAAGACAACAATGTCCACTCAGGTCATCTGGATGGTTTCTATTTTTGCTGAGATGTTTCGTCCTTCATCCAAAGGACTTCTTCAATCTGAGGAGCCACAAACAAGCTCCTTCAAAAACCATCCATCCATCCATCCATTATCTTTACCCGCTTATTCCATTTTGGGTCACAGGGGTCGCTGGTGCCCATGTCCAGCAATCACTGTGCGAGGGGCGGGGTACACCCTGGACGGATCGCAAGTCCATCACAGGGCCACATAGAGACAAACGAGACAAACAAACGTTCACTCTCTCACTCACACCTAGGGACAATTTAGAGTTACCAATCAGCCTAACATGCATGTTTTTGGACTGTGGGAGGAAACCGGAGTACCCGGAGAAAACCCACGCATGCACGGAGAGAACATGCAAACTCCACCCAGAAAGGCCCCTGGACCGGGGTTTGAACCAGGGACCTGCTCGCTGAGAGGCAGCAGCTCTACCAGTTGTGCCACCGTGCTGCCCCCTTCAAAAACCTTAAAGGTGAAATGAAATAAACTATATAACAATATTTTCATGTTGATCTTTGGTTAAGCCTTTCCCTAAGAGTGTGGTGGTGCAGAGGTTGGAGAAGTGAACTAGAGTTCAAATTGCCCTGAAGACCATAACATCAGAATGTGGGTGGAAAAGGTGAAGCACCCACACCTGCCTCGACCCTCATTTGCTCCACTCTGGGCCATTGAGCAAGGCCCTTAATCCCATCTGCACCTTACATGGCAGTTCTCTGTGATAGCTTGATCAGGAAGGGCATCCAGCATCAAATAATTAAATCTGTCTCTGGTTTGCTTGTCGTCGCAACCACTGAAGAAAGATGCAGCCAAAAAAAAAAAAAAAAAAACAAATAACACACACAAAAGTGTAACAAAGTTGAATAAAATACTTGAAGTTCAGTGAAAAGAATCAAAAAAATTATTCTGCTGTTCAGAAGATTTATTGGAAGTTAGATGAAAGAAAATATTTTTATTTGTAAAACCATCTAAAACTGTCAAAATAGTCCAAAATAAAGTGGAAGAGTTAAACAAAAAAATCAGTGTTTCAGTTTTTAGTAGTTTTAGTATAATATATTACTGGAACA
>NC_056498.1:80936831-80939545 GCF_014905685.2 Nematolebias whitei
AGAACTCCACCAGCAGCACCGCTGCCACCCTCCAACACACACAAACACCTTCTGAGGCCTCTGAGGGCCTGACAGGCTGAGATAAATCTGGCTTTCCACACTCCCCCCCCACTCCTGTCCCCCCCCCCCCCCCCCCCCCCCCCCCCCCCCCTCCCCCCCCGGGGGGGGGGGGAGGGTGGTATTTTCCTTAAAAAAGGGGGGGGTTTGGGCAAGGGGGTGGGGGGGGGTGGGGGGGGGGGGGGGGGGGGGGGGTAAATATGGTGGAGTGTTAATCTAGATTTGTACTCACCTGCTTGAGTTCTTGGGACATAAGCAGAAAGCTCCAGCAGTGACCATCAGCGTTCCCTTAAATAAATAAAAAAAATATATATTTTTTACATGTAGGAAAGACAACAAAACTCATTATCATGTTTATTTCATTTTGAAGAAACTTAATTTCAGCAGACGTTCATGATGTAGAAAACAACAATTTTGACTGTTGACAGTGAACGTCCAGTTCGTTCATTTATGACCCAACGCTCTGTCTCTGTAAAAATAATTAAAAGGCAGGAAGTTGCTACAGTTTGGTGTCAGCAGCTGGGAGTCATCCACTGCAACTGCAAGGTTAGTTTCACACACCAGTATTACTTGTTGGAGTCAAGTTTGTTTGTCTGTTAGCAAAATATCCCAGGAACCGCTCAATGAAACCATTTTAACGTAACTTTCAGACATATTACATATGTTTGATTAAACTTTGGAGTCAATGCAGTTAAAGGTGGCAGCTAGCCAGCATGACTCAGTTTTAGATACTGAGCTGAATTTTTTGCTGAATGTGAAGATCCCAATATTTCCTGCTAATGTTTTCTTCCACTAACCACCTCATGGCAGGCAGAGTTAACTGGTGTCAGCTGTGTCCATGAACAGCTGACTGGACTCCTCCAGGCGGAGTCAAACCAGAACTCACTGCTGGACCATTGAATGACATTTGGTGATTCAACTAATGTTCTAACCTTGAGTTCTTCTTCCTTTCGCTTCTTGTACAGGTAGTCTCTCTCTGTGATTCCTCACCTCAACTTTGGATCCATTCCTTCTCATCTCTCCATCTCCTTGTGCCTCCTCGTCTCAAGTCTGAATCCCACCTGAGTTCCTTGTACTGGAATCTCAAATCCTTTCAACCTGCACAAACAACTCCAGTTTTACTGACTCAACTTTAAGACAGTTTCGGTGAAAATGTGCCTTTTGTGCTCTGGGATTAACTATCCCGTTAGCCGGGTCCAACCTGCCACTCTCCTATGTCCACACTTACAGGAAACTATCTTCTCCACCCTGGACCTGGAATCCTCCATCTCCTCTGTGAGCCTGAAAGACAATATTGTCACTAGAGACTCATAAATTATTGGTCATAATCATTTCATACTAAAATACTCACCACCCTCTGTCTGCTGCAGATCCTCCAAACCCCAGTTCCAACCCTACCGCAGTGTGCCCATGTCCTCCATCGAAGGATTTGAATAGAGAATTTTTGTAGGTTTTGAGATGAGTTTTTTTCCAACTGGAACTGAACAGGGAATTCAAGTAAACAATGTTTTTGATTGAAGATTTTCAAGTGGGTAGAACAGAGGTATTCTATTTTTTCTGGTCTAAGGTGGCAGAAAGCGATGGATCCTGGTGAGCATAGGGAGCAATTTCATCCACCACCAGGTGCATATGCACAGCCAGGGGGTGGCCAATGGTGGCCTTAGCCACCATAGGTTAATCTATGGCCACCCCAATCATTTGAGAAAACTTCAATTGTGAGCAATATAAAAACTAGATGGTTTCCTCAAATAATCAGGGTGACTGGTTGATTTATGATTATGGCTATGTTGGTTTTTGATGTGGCAACACAGTTTTGAAAGGACCTTTTTTATGCTTAGATGTTGTGACACACCAAAACAATTGTTTGGCCAATTGCTTATTTTCAAAGTTAGTCAGCTCATAAGTTTTTACATATATAGCAGTGAACATCTTGGATTTAGACCTGGCAACCCAGATCTCTAAAGGACCATTTTTTACACCTAGATGCACCCACACATCCCAAATGGATTGGTGCCTTACTTATTTTTCAATTTGTTGCACTCACAACATGAACAGATGGACAGACAAATGGGGATTTCCAATAAATTTATTTTGCTTTGTGATGAGGAACTGTTAACGTCAACTTATTTTTGTTTTACCTTGTGTCCACAAGTGTTTCTGTTCTCAGAAGTCCAAACTGTGGGTTACGAAAACAATCATTGAATAACAGGAAGTGGCTGAGACCCAATAGTTATTCTACATATTTTAAGAGATTGTACATAATGTTCTTTTGTGGGTATGACCAAAATAACAATTTTCAACAGAAGATGATACGTCTGGCCACCTTAGTTTAAAATAACAAAAACGACAATACTACTATAACTACTACTAATAATAATAATAATAATTAAAACTAAATCTAGTCAAAATTGTATCAAAATTGTGTAATCAGCTTCATGATATGAAGATCAGTTCACTTACAATTTGCTCTAAAAACTGTTTATGATAAATTTAAACATGTTGAAATCATGTGACAGTTTCACATATTGTTACACCAAAAATGTTGCAATTTTAGGGCCTTGTGTAAAATACTTTGTAAGCCAAGAAACCCCCCCCACACACACACACACACATCTATCTATCTATCTATCTATCTATCTATCTATCTATCTATCTAT
>NC_056498.1:80939645-80942405 GCF_014905685.2 Nematolebias whitei
GTGGAGTCTTATTAGAACTGTGCCGGCTGACCATCATCTTATCAGGAAAATGGACTATCTAGGGCATCATGGGCTGCCTTGTTGTAAATGTATATATAATGTGTTCATAAATGTGCTTTAGCAGGCAGAGTTTTTTGATGTCTTAAATAATTTCCTGTTAGGACAAGGTATGAAGAGATATTTTTTGTAATGCCACTACCCTCTCCTCATGGCTTTGTCCCTTTTTCTATCTAAAAAAATGTATTCTGAATAAAAAGAAGGCCGCGCTGTATAGCAGCAGCTTCGTGCACTCCACCCATCTTTCGAATGGCTGTACGTACATGTTCTCATTGTGTCTCGGTGCAATGATAATAAAGCTTATTCTGATTCTGAGTCATTCACCTTGCTCAGCTCTAAGTCAGTATTTTGTGTTACTTTGTGGTGTAGAACGTGCTATGACTATTTCCAGTTTGTTGAAATACACTGAGTCTAAACAATCTTCATTTGTAAAAAAAAAAAAAAAAAATTGGGGTCAATCATTTCACAAAGTGAAACTCATAGATTATATAGATTCATTTCACATAGAGCAAAAATAATTCAAGCCTTTATTTCTTGTAATTTTAATGATTATGGTTTACAGATAATTAAAAAAAAATCAAACTTCAGTGTTTCAGAAGGTTAGAGTAGAAATTCCAGAATGCACGTTGTTCAAGTCCAGAGTGAAGTTTCTACAGTCAGTGATTGTTTGGGTCCATGTTCTCTGCTGGTTCTGGTCCACTGTGTGCTCTGAAGTCCTCAGTCCACGCAACATCTAGCAGGACATTTTAGAGACTTCATGCTTCCTTCTGCTGACGAGCTTCATGGAGATGCTGGTTTCATTTTCCAGAAGGTCTCGGCTCCTGCCCACACTGACAAAAGTACCAGAAGCTGGCTGTGGAATATTCTAACATTCAGAGACACTGAAGTTTATTTATTTATTTTTTTTTCATTTGTAAACTATAATCATCAACATTACAAGAAATAAAGGCTTAAAATATTTCACTCTATTTGTAAAAAAATCTATAAAATATGTGAGTTTTACTTTCTGAAATAAATGACTGAGATGCACTTGTGTATGCCCCCCCCCCCCCCCCACACACACACACACACACATACAGATATATGTGTGTGTGTGTGTGGTTATAAAGGATTTTATTTGAAGCAAGGTTTGTGGTGAAGAGGTCAGTTTTCTGGTCATTTTTCTGTAGATAGCCAGTTGTCATGTAATGTGAGTCCCTGAGCATTGTTGAGCTGAATTCCTCTCTCTCTCTCTCTCTCTCTCTCTCTGTGTGTGTGTGTGTGTGTGTGTGTGTGTGTGTGTGTGTGTGTGTGTGTGTGTGTGCGTGTGTGTGTGTGCAAAAGAAAGGAAAGGCTGATGAAGTTCACTTTCTATTAGGAACAGATTGAGGCTCGTCGGCTCGGTGGCCAATCAATAGGTTGAAGGACGAAGGTGTCAGAAAAATGAGAGCTTTTGCTTTCTGACTGTCTGAGAAGGGACAAAAGAGGGGGTGCATGAAGTAAGAGAACTGAACTTAGAGAACAATAAAGGCATAGAAATAATAAGTAAAATATATATTTTCATATGAATCCGTGAAAGCACTGTACCACATTATGACTTCTTCTTGGCGTCATCTGTTCAGCTCAGGAGTTTGTCAGACCCAGCAGAACGTGTGTCTCATCTACTGCTAGCTCTCTGGTTGATCTCCTACAGTTACATGATCCCACTTAGAAGTCCACACACCTAAAACAGAAAAGCATCTTACTGACACAAGTGCATAAAGTTCCTTGTTCACTTCCATTTCACCCAGTTGTCCTGGAATGTTTAGAAGTCAAGGACTCTGGTACTTTCTGAATGATTGTGAGGAAGTAACACCCTGACTCTATGTGTCATACCCTGCTTGATATGTACGCAGAGAATGATGAAAACACTTTAATATGCTTCTTGCTGCAATCAGTGATGCATTTTAGATCCATGGTTCATTCTAAAAAAGTCCATAAAATATGCTTTAATTATACAATGAAAATGACTGATTAAATAAAAAAAATATATAAAAAATAGATATAAATATACACCACAAGACCATAAATTGACTGCTATAGATTTTTTTAACTATCCAGAAAGTAACACAAAAATGTAAACATGTGTTTCCCTCCAAAACCTCACGGTTTCAATAATATGAGAATATGAGTCAACCACCCTGCAGGTATAACGATGTGCCTGAGTCATGGTTCAATACATACATCTGCATAAAGGGTCTGAAACTGGTACGAGTTTGGTACAACATAAAAAAATCTAATGATTTGTCAGTTTTAATTTAGTTAACCTTCAAAAACACAAAAACACAACAAAACAACACAACAGGGGAGTCTCTGGGGCAGCAGGTCCAGTACAGCAAGGTAGGACTGTCAACTGGTGACCAGTCTAAAATATAAAGAGTCACAGTGCACTATCATCCATCCATCCATCCATCCATCCATCCATCTATCTATATATCCATCCATCTATCCATCCATCCATTCATCACCCATCCATCCATCCATCCATCCATCCATCCATCCATCCATCCATCCATCCATCCATCCATCCATCCATTCATCTATCCATCCATCCATCCATCCATTCATCCATCTATCCATCCATCTATCCATCCACCCATTCATCACCCATCCATCCATCCATCCATCCATCTATCCATCCATCCATCCATCCGTTCATCAGCCATCCATCCATCTATCCATCCA
>NC_056498.1:80942505-80945140 GCF_014905685.2 Nematolebias whitei
ATATAAAGGCTTTATATACCCTTCCCACACTCTTTCAATGTTCTAAACTCTTAAATGTATGCAATTTTAACAAAATACACATATGTAGTGCACAGTACTGCAAAATTGTATATGGGTTCTCACCAGCTCAGCAGACCAGTAGCTGTGGGCTCTGTTTCGCTTCGGCATACTTACCCTTCAGCATGATGAATCTCACCGCCCCATCCAGGACAATGTGCATGTGCTTCACTCTAGGAAGGACAATCTACGCGCGAGGCTGCCTAGGATGTAGTCGACCACTTCAGTTCAGATCTGGGCCAGTACCGCAGCGACCAGAACCAGGCTGAACTCCGCCACCGTCTGCATGTTCCTTGCAGCGCCCAGGATTTGGGTCACACTGAGTCTGGCTCAACTGCAGCCCAGGTACTCACCAGTGAAGATGCAACTTGAAGGATGAGTTCAGCGTCAGTATTATCTGCAACTTTCCTGCCAGTTCTGAGAGCTTCATAGATAGATTGTTACTTCTTGCTTTGTATTGCAAAACTATCCCTCCATTGCTGCTATTATGGCAGAAAGTAGTGGCCAGAAGCACTGTTGGCTTCTGGGCCGTGTAGTTCTTTTGACTTGCATTACTGCAAAGGCTTATTGAAAGAAAACTAGAAAACGGTGGCACATGTACAAAGTTTTTGTTTTGCTATTTTATCCTATTGGTTGGATCCTGCTCCCATTCCCTCCCATAAACTTTTTGTCCTGTACCATTCATCCATCATCTTTACCCGCTTCTTCCTTTTTGGGTCGCAGGGGTCACTGGTGCCCATGTCCAGCTGTCACTCATGTGAATAATATATTATTATTAAAGTTGACACTCATGTGTCATGTACAATCTTATGTTGAACAACCGCGAAAGAGCAAGTCTGCAAAAGTCGAACAGCAAAGTAGCGAGAGACTTCTCTATACAAAACTCTTACACAATAGTTCTTCCCCTTTTGTCTAGTTAATTACATACCGTAAACTAGTGTAACTTGTGGTTTTCAATCTTTGGCTGAAAGACGTATAAGGATTACAACATCTGTATAAGATGACATAGGCGTATATTAAAATAAATAAAATAAAATAAAACATCTGAGGAAGCCAACAAAATGAATGAGAGACTCCGAGTTAGATGGAGCAGCCGTGATGAGCAAACGGAGGTCATAAACAGTCGTCAGGGACAGCCAGAGAGAAGCAGAGCTGTCTAATTTGTGCACTGCTGCTAAGTAAGGAGGAGCAGGCTAATTGCTGGCTGAACAGGGCAGGCACAGACTGCTCATGTCAAAAAGGACAGACCCACTTATTTGGCATCAAAGTGCATTCATATCACAGTACAAAGGAGACGGTGGGGTGGGGGTTGGCAGGAAAGCCATACAGCTGTATAAATGAAGGCATGCAGATGAGGTGAGGATTGGCTAATAAATGTCGTTGAGAGGTGCATTATGGGAGCCTCTCCTCTAGCCTGTTCACATTTCAGGTCAGCAGGAGGGAACTAGGGGGTGGGTGGCTGCTAAGCTTTGAATGTCCCCACACACACACACACACACACACACACCACCACACCCAACCACACACGCACGCATGCACACACACACACACACACACACAAAGCAAAGGAACAGACAGAGATGTTGAAGGAACTAAAACCTGAAGTGAAGCTAAAGGAACAAGAAAGGCTGCTTCTGTTGGATCAATGAACAGGTTGGCTGAACACTAAACCAAAGGCCAGAGTAATCTGAGTATAGAAATGAGTTGGTAAATAAAACCCCTAAAATACATTTGGAGTAAATCCAGTTGGTAATGACAATAAGATATTTTATGTGACCTTTATCTCTTTACAGTTTGTTTGAAAATTCACAATGAATTCAAACTTGTGGACTTAGGTTTATTTCTGTTTTTTTTTTTTTTTTTTAATCAATTATGATGTATTTGCATTTTGCCCTTCACAAAAAAAAATATTGAAATAAACCATTAGAAGTGCTAAATTAATGTGACATTCACATTCCTGATGAGTGGATGGAAACTCAAGATGCCAACTGTATGCAAAGAATACTCTGAGCAGTTTCACAAACATTTGTGAAAAATTTTCAACACAGCGTATTTTACTGCAAAACAAGTTTTCCATTCACACAAGGATTTCAGCCAGTTTATAGCCCAAGTCAGGAAACACTAAAGACGCGTGAGGTAGGTTATGGAGCCACATCCTGTCATGGTGCAAAGGAAAAGTAAACTGCTGCTTCTATCCCAGCGTCCTGGGCTCAAACTATATGAACCAGAGAACCAAAGGAAACAATAAATCCTGCATTTCAACCTCTGCTTACTCACACACACTCAGGGCTGGCAAGGGATGAAAGTGTGCCCAGAAACCACAAGTCCAACCACACACACACGCTCACACACACATATAGCTCAGCGCCTATGAAACATTTATTAGAGAGGAGACTTGAATGCCATGTGCTGAAGGAATGTCCTGGTCAACAGCAGATTACAGTGTAGATGTTTCCTGAGGGAAGGTGCTCATTTCTGCTGCTTTTCATATGAAAAGAACGTGTTAATGTGCAGAGACAACATGTGCTTTCATTCATGGGAGCAATTAAAGAGTGAGCCATAGCTGGTCCATATATAA
>NC_056498.1:80945240-80947050 GCF_014905685.2 Nematolebias whitei
CCGTCCATCCATCCATCCATCCATCCATCCATCCATCCATCCATCCATCCATCCATCCATCCATCCATCCATCCATCCATCCATCCATCCATTATCTTTACCTGCTTCTTCCTTTTCAGGTAACAGGGGTCACTGATGCCCATGTCCAGCCATCACTGTGCAAGAGGCAGGGGACACCCAAGACAGGTCTCCAGTCCATCACAGGGACACCTGGAGGTCTCCAGTCCATCACAGGGAACACTGGAGGTCTCCAGTCCATCACAGGAGCACATAGAGACAAATGAGACAAACATTCACTCTCTCTCACTTAGGGAGAATTTAGAGTTACCACTCAGTCTAACATGAATGTTTTTGGTATGAGAGAGGAAACTGGAGTGCCCGGAGAAAAGCTTCTCTTGCACAGAGAGAACATGCAAACTCCACCCATAAAGTTTCCTGGCCAGGATTTGATCCTGTGACCTTCTCACTGAGAGGCAAAGCTTTACCAACTGAACCACCGTACTGCCAGTGTACCACCTTTGTCATACAATTTGAATTGTAAACTGTCCCACAGGCAATGTGTCAAACAAAAATAATAATAATAAAAAATTCCAAAACGTTATCGGTACCTAGGTGATCTGTGCTCCGGTCTTGTAATCCTGAGGTGACAAATTTGCTCCTAAATTGCATCAGGAAGGGTGTCTGGTGTAAAACTAACCAAATATCAAGTTTGCTCACTGGGGACCGCTGCAAAAAGGGAGCAGCAGAAAGAGAAACATCAACAACATGACAGGCTGTGTTTATTTTTTTAATACCTAAAAGTTAAATAAAACATACAACAAATAAAACATATTTTTGTATTTTAGGTTTTTATTTTATTCACACTTGCAGGGCAACTCTTCTCCCATCCTGAATGTGAATGCACATATGAATGTACCTCAACAGCCTTCTCTCTGGCACTGTCCTACCGACTAAAAGCCTTTTTGACATGAATTAGCATGTCGTCCTTAAAAGGTAGATGGGTCCAATTTTCCTCTGAAAGGTCCGTCTATAATGGGCACTTCGTTACAAACTTCAGCCGGCTCTAACCTTGGGAAAAAAAAAGACATGTACACTTGTATTTTTTTCTTATTCACCCCCTCCCATTTTATCTTCGATTTATTTTTCTCACTCTGCAATCTGTGTTGGAAAAACTACACAGAAAGACAGGATAAAAATGCTATGTTACAGCAAGGCTCATAAAAAAGAGACAACAAAAATGTAATTTCCATAATGCATTGTAATGGATGGGCGATGTGTTTCAGCAGGTGAGAGCAGAGGCCAAAGGCTTCTCCCACAAACACAACAATAAAGCTGTCAAGCACCATTATGCTGCACATATTACAGCTTGTTAGGAAATGAAAATGATGATAATTAACTAATTCAGCTATAATCTCATTTGTTTGGCCTCACCTTTGGCTAATACGACTTTGACCTGAACGCCTGAACATTCCAGATGGCATTAATGAAAGTGTTGAGATGCTAATTTAGTGCATATATGTTTTGGAGTTGTAATGGTCTGTAATTTAACATGTCCAATATGTACTCTTAGGCTGCTTATTTGATCATTTACTAATAGAAGACAAACAATTTGTTTTATTTATCTATGTATGTGTGTGTGTGGGCATGGATGTATATATGTGTTAACAAAATAGGATGGTTGTAATCTGTCATTTTTCATGATAAAATTAAATTCTGGCATCAAAGGTAGTGGGCAATGTGCATTCCTTCGAATAATCTAAAGCCTTAATCTTTTTTATATATATATATATATATATATATATATGTCCCA
>NC_056498.1:80947150-80949700 GCF_014905685.2 Nematolebias whitei
ATATATATATATATATATATATATATATATATATATATACATACATACATACATATATACACACACACATATACATGTTGCTTTTTATTACTTCACACGGAATGTGCTCAGGGTCAGCAGCAGCTTGGTTATCAGTGCTGCCATCTTGTAATCCTGAGGCTGAATCTTTGAGTCCTGGTTGAGTCAAAAAGGACGTCCAGTTGCCACATCTTTAATGTGAGTTCACTGGCTGCGGTGAAGCCTGAGTAAGAGAGCAGCTGAGAGGAAAACGGCAGCAACATGTTATGTGCACAGCTCTGCATCTGCACCGGACATTGTTTGGATTACTGAACGTGCTGCATGGATCATTCTTGTTTTTAGATGGAAAAGCTTGTTGTAGTGGTAGGAGTTGGGATATGCATTTTCAGTCAGTGGGATTTTCTAAAATACTTGTTCACTCCCTAACTTTTACCTGTCCACCTGTAAAGTGGCCTTGTGTAATAAACTCAATAACAATAACACTGATGTGTGTGTATTTATTTTTTGTAGCTTTTGATAAAAGTATTCAGTGAATAGTGGCCCCAGTGTGCATTAGAATCACACTAGTTATCTGAAAGTCTTCCTGAAGTCTGTTCTTATGCATTTTTTTTAATGGTCCTGCTATGTTTAGCTTTAATAAATAACACACTTCAACACATCATGTGATCAGAAAAGTAAAACACAAGCACTTGTTGCTTCACACAACACTAATTTTGCACAGCCCAACAAATTTTAAATGAATGAGGTTCAAAGAAATAAATGTCTTGACTTTTCAAACTGGCAGCAAGGTGGCACAACTGGTAGAACTGCTGCCTCTCAGCAAGCAGGTCCCGGTTCAAATCCCAGTCCGAGCGGCTTTCTGAGTATAATTTGCATGTTCTCTCCATGCATGCGTGGGTTTTCTCCGGGTGCTCTGGTTTCCTCCCACAGACCAAAAACATGCATGTTAGGCTGATTGGTAACTCTGAATTGTCTCTAGGTGTGAGTGAGAGAGTGAATGGTTGTTTGTCTTGTTTGTCTCTATGTGTCCCTGTGATGGACTGGAGACCTCTCCAGGGTGTACCCTTCCCCTCGCATAGTGATTGCTGGACATGGGCACCGGCGACCCCCGTGACCCAAAATGGAATAAACGGGTAAAGATAATGGATGGATGGATGGATGGATGGATGGATTCCTGGGTTTTGCCTGTCACTCACTCTTCCTTCCACAGCTAATTAAGGTCTGCTCACTTCACCTGCTGCTGCTCTGAGGAGGACTGCCTGATGGTGTATTAAGCTCCTGCCAGACACCTCTTCAGATCTGGGACATCATCTACCAAATGGTAATCTGAGTACAGCCAACTAACCTTTTGTTGCAGCTGGTTCTCACCAACTGTGATTCCTCCTGGACCTTCCACGGCCTGCCTCTCCAAGTCCTCTCTAGGCTCTCATCTCTTGACTGGGCTCCACCTGTGGATCAACGGTGTCCCTTCAACAACCACCTTCAAATAATTCACAACTGGGTCTACCTGCTCCTCTCTCCACTGTCAGTTACCTCCAAACTGGATCCTCTGCAAAACCCAGGACCTCTTCTCTCTCCTCCTTCTCGGCCTTCACCTTAAAACACAAACAGTAAGGAGTTATTCTCCTTCTCAAGGATTCAATATTCTAATTACAAACAGAACCCATACTCACCTTGTCCCCTTCTCCCTTACAACTGCAACGACACGTCACCTGTAAATAAAGTTCACTTACCTTTTGTACTCCTGACTCAGTAGGCTTACTTAAGGGTCGACGTTGATACAAACCTGATATTTTAGCCACTAACAAATCAATTCTAATGGACATTTTCCTTTTAAAACCAACATTCTGAACTCAAAATGTTTTGGGGAATGAAACGGTCTTTGGTGCAATTTATTTTGGGGTTTGAAAAGCACTGGGACGTCTTGTTTAGAAACCAAACGTCTTGGTTTCTCTGAAACTCCAGCAACAGCCAGAATGACCCTGGTCTGGTCTAGGTTGGGGGCTCCTCTTTTTCACCTGATGGCTGGCTGGAACATTTTTTCATTCAACCTTTATCTATACAGGTTAGTCTCATTACGCCACAAGGACTCATTTACAAGAGAGAGCGCACAGTGTAACTGCACTCACGTAGAAACATGTAGATGTATGAAGGCAGCAGACCAAGAAGTGATTTAAAGATGAAAATGTACCAGTGAGAGAGTCTGTGTGAAGTTAATGGTGACCAATTAACCAGTGAATAACGGGGTGCAATGATGGGTATGATACAGTGGCGCAGGATTCATTTTGGAGGTGGGGGGCCATGGGGGTCTTTCATCACCTAGCACTCCCTGCTCATACGCACCTTGAACATCAGGTGCACATGTTCAATTTTGCCACACGGTAATGTAAATGGTAGTTTCGCAGTCATCAGATTTGGAAAAGTTTGCAACAAAAGTTTTGGCTTTAAAAAAAAAAAAAAAAAAAAAAAAAAAAAAAAAAAAAAAATATATATATATATATATATATATATATATATATATATATATATATA
>NC_056498.1:80949710-80954714 GCF_014905685.2 Nematolebias whitei
ATATATATATATATATATATATATATATATATATATATATATATATAAATAAATAAAACAAACTTCAGTAATAAGGTGTTCTATTTTCACAGAGTGGTGTAGAAAGATATTTCTCTGTTTATGTTGTTCAACTGTTTGTGGAGAACTTATGACAAAAAAAGCCAATTTTTTTCACTTTTTTTTTACACTAACTACCGTTGTCTTGAAAAAAAAAGTGAAAAGAAAAAGGCAGAAGTTCATTCGGGGAAAATGGTTCAGTGCACAATGGATGTCTGGTGAGATTATGTACAGTCATTTCTGAGGGACATGCATTCAGAAATCAGAACAGACCTGCTGCCTGAGGTCCTGAATTATTTTTTTCTTTGTCTATTATTTCTGAGATGAGAAGGTAAATTCTCCTTCTCCTCTGGCTAAATTTTCTCCAAAGCAAACTGCCATTGCAGCACACTTGCAAACTTCAACTGGCTTTTGGACGAACCTAAGGAGAACCTCAACGTCTTCATTTCTGCCACTTCCAGTTCTTTCTCCTGTCTTTTTGTCAATGCCACTGACTGCAGACCATACAACATAGCTGGTCTCACCACTGCCTTGTAAACTTTTCTTTTGACCATCCAGATATACACCAAGCACTACTGTTTGCTAACACTTAGCATGATCAATATGGCTACAAGTCGTGGAATTAGCTTACTTACCACCTTTGTTTGATGTCGGATGACCATAAACTTATGCGATAAATCTACAACATCAAATATTATTCCTTGGTATGGGATGAAATATGAATTATAAAGCTTGGAAAAGACTAGAAGACAAGGAGTTTGTTTGTAGCTACTTGCTGGTGAAGATTCTCAGTGATCCAGGACATGATGAATTCATGTTCATTCAATTCAATTCTCAATTGAGAAAGCTCCTTGGATGAGGAGTGAAATGTCTTCTGTCACAAATAAAGTCCAGCTGTTTTTGTATTGAACACTTTTTGAATTTGTAGCTACTTAGCTTCTTTGGACGCCAGCGCCAAAACTTCAGAAGACACTGATTGGCTGGAATGAAATTTTGCCTGTGATTTCGTTGGTTGAATTTTTTTTACATCTTCATAAACTTCCACTGTTGCTACACAAATCACATGATACAGGTCTGTTTTGACCAGCGGTGGGGATCCTTCCTCCACTCTGCACGCAAATCATGTGCTGCATACAGACAGGTAGAGAGCTGCACTCAGACTCACATTTCATTATGAAGCGGGAGTTAACTAGATATTTTGTGTGAACATTTTTGCAGTTGCCCTAACTGTGCAGCATAGATTTTCTTGTGCACAGAGAATGTGCAAACAGTGCACGATTGTGGAGACACGAAGTTTAGAAGGAACATTGTGTGTAAATGTCTGGGACTGTCTCCTGTTGCAGCGCCACTGGTAGGGTAGTTACATCCAGTTATGAATCTTAGCGCAACGTGATAGACAGAGTCCAACATCTGCAAGGTGCTTTCAGGGGCGTTCATGTAAATAATGTCACCGTAGTCAATGAACAGGAGGAATCATGGGAGGGAGAATGGTGTGGGTTTCTTACTTGTTTTCAAGGAAGCCCTATTAGGATATTATCTAATGATTTTAAGTGTTGTTGACACCAAGTTAGCAGACTGATGAAGAGTCAGAGGCAGGCGTACAAAGGGTGCTTTTATTTAAAAGTGTTGGTTATGTACAGGACTGAAAGAGAATTGGGGACAAGGTGGGTATTTGTAAATCTTCATGTTGTTTGACTAATGAATCTTATTTGGCGAGAGTCTTTTCTTACTAGTTTGATTTTGCAGATGGAGCTGGAGAGGAGGGAGAGACAAGATCTTAGGTATCCACAGAAATTAAGGTGAAGCAGAAGAGGTGATTGTTGTTGGAGAGAGGAACAGGTTTATGGTGCTCGGTAGTTTCTGATCCAGGTTGATATATGGTAGTTGCAGGAACAAGATGATGACAGGGTGAAGTCACAAGGAGCAAGGAGGTTTTGGAAGACAAAGTAGTAGGACTTAGAAGTCACAAGATTTTGTGAAACTGTTAGGAAACAAGTTTAGCAGCTGTCCATTATTTACCATGTGGTATCGTAATGTTCCAGCATAGGAAGAACATTTGGCAGGAGTTTAAATATTCAGCAAAGCCATCTTCTAAGGTGCAGATGTGGAGTGGTGGATGATTATGATGAGTGACAGCTGTGGAGGAAGTGATTGTGGCTGTAAACCTAGGAATCCCACATCTTCACTTGGATATCCTCACAGGCATCCGAAAGGTCCGGTCCCCTTTCACAAACAGTCATATTGTGTATGCTGTTAAGTGTCAGGAGGATCAGTCGTTAAATTGATGGTCCGCCTTTTACATATGAACAACCTGGGTATCGTCAGCAAACTGGTTGATTCATTATGAAAAGGTGCTGTTTATGACTGTCTCCTTGCAGTTCCTTAGACTAAAAATGTATTTTGAATAAAAGACGAAATGTTTCATTGAAGAACTGACTGAATCTTGTTGGATTTATCCACCTGGATTATTGAGCAGCATCAGGATATTTATTCTGAACATTCTGAAGTTTTTTTTTTTTTTTTGTAAAACTTGTGAATAATTTTGATTTATTTGTTGTTGACAGCTCTTTGAACAAACTCAGTTTGGATAAAAATGTTAGACCAACAGGACTGTTGAGCATAACAAAAAAATAAAATAAATACATAAATAGATTGCTTTTGAGAATGCATTTCCATTTTCCATATTTTCATGTTTTATGCAAAAACTTTCTTACAAACCATTACACCACAATGCATTTTGCAATACACAGCTATTTAAACCAAATAGAATTGATTGTGATTCATGCTCAATAATCCATGTTGAAAATCCAACAAAGTTAAATTATAGGACTTTACTTAACCTGGACCTAAGGGCCTGACCAGAAGAGCTGTAGCTACTGCTATTTGTGCTTGCAAATAAACATGCGATTTGTAAAGTGTAAAGACTTACAATAATAGCAAAACCCACTAGGACAGGTTGAGGAATAGAAATGGTTTAAAATGGCAGTATTACTATTTGTTTTTTGCTTCATTAAGACTAGCTGTTGGCTCATCAGCCCTGTTGGATGTAAGACATGTCCCTGTGAACTCAGTCACTTAAAAAGTAACATGTAAAAACACATTTTCTCACAAATGTATCATAAAACTGCGTTTTAAAATGCCAGAACATCTCTTTAAAGGTACATTTCACATAAAAAAAATAGAGCTTGGTCCAAAAAAAAAAAAATTGTATATATACATATATATATATTTATGTAGATATATATATCGGGAGTGGTGGCGCAGAGGTTAGAGGAGGTGGGCCTGTGATCGGAAGATCGCCAGTTCAATCCCCGGTACCGACAACATCAAAAATGTGGGTGGGGTAGGTGAAGCACCCACACCTGCCCCCACCCTCATTCGTCCCACTATGGGCCCTGGTTCAATTCTCGGTCCGGGGGCCTTTCTGGGTGGAGTTTGCATGTTCTCTCCGTGCATGCGTGGGTTTTCTCCTGATACTCCTCTTTCCTCCCACGGACAAAAACGTGCATGTTTTTCTGATTGGTCACTCTAAATTGTCCCTAGGTGTGAGTGAGAGAGTGGATGGTTGTTTGCCTTGCTTGTCTCCATATGTCCCTGTGATGGACTTGTGACCTTTCCAGGGTGTACCCCGCCTCTTGCACAGTGATTGCTGGACAAGGGCACTGGCAACCCCCGTGACCCAAAATGGAAGAAGCGGGTAAAAGATAATGGATGGATGGATGGATGGATGGATGGATATACTGCCATAATCTCATATCTGTCAATCAACAACTGTGTTTTTATTAACACATGAATATTATTTATTCCACATAGAAAAGCAAATATTATTTTCTGTAGTTTAAACACAACAGAAATAATAACAGTCATGTAAACTAGTCCCTCACAGCACCATTTACATCTTTATAAGCAAGTATTCTGCTGCAATCACATTAGGCTCACAGAACATTGAATTTTTAATAAAGCAACTTTATCGCTGTTATTTTCTCTGCCCTCATGTCCACAGTGAGTAGAGTGACACACACACACATACACACACACACACACACACACACACAAACACTGCTCAACTATCAAATAGAATCATTCCTGTGATGCAGCGATCTGTTGGGATTGGCTCCCACTGTTTCAGCATGTGTGTGTGTGTGTGTGTGTGTGATGTGCACAGAGTGAGGGTGTGTGAGGTTTCTACTGCTGTCTTTCCAAGGAGAAGACAGAGAGAGGCAGCACTGTCATATCTACAAGCACAAACTATGAATACACATATCTGAGATTTGTGTTTTTTTTATTCCCTTTATTACAAATAATAATGTTATTTAATAATAAACAACAAAATAAAGACACACACCTGCTTACAGTGAAAATAAATCTGGACAGGTCAGAATGAGCTTCTGATTTTATGCATAGTTTTAGCAGACAAGCTTCTACTAAACTTTCCAACAAACTCAAGATTCTTCAGTCTGTTGCAGAAAGACACAATTAGTGAACGTTTTAATTATTCATGAACAATAATGGTATAAAAGTCATGGTCCATTTTGCCATATTAATTGTTGATGCTGTCAGTTTGCATGCATATACAACAGTGGTGTAGTCTACATTTTTGTAGTGGGTATACTGTGGTAAAGTTAGTCTTACATTTGATGTTGGACATCGTTCAAGCCACGGAGCGTGAATGTCCAACATCCAACATAAAACTAACTTTACCACAGTCTGTCTGTATACTGTGTTAGAGACCAATGAACACTGGTTAGTACAATGTAATTGTCCATCCATCAATCCATCCATTTTCTTCCGCTTATGCAGGGTCGGGTCGAGGGGGAAGCAGCCTAAGTAGGGAGGCCCAGACCTCTCTCACAAGCCACTTGGGCCAGCTGTGAAAAAATTAATAAACTAACATGTATTCTTTAAATATTATTTAATCCATGCTCATTCTGCAGACTTTCAAAGTTG
>NC_056498.1:80954724-80959337 GCF_014905685.2 Nematolebias whitei
ATTAAGAGTTTTTTTTTTAAGTTTAGAACAATTATTTATTTTCCACACAGCTCCTCCGGGGGAATCCCGAGGCGTTCCCAGGCCAGCCGAGAAACATAGTCTCTCCAGCATGTCCTGGGTCTTCCTGTGGGCCTTCTCCCAGTGGGACCTGTCTGGAACACCTCATCAGGGAAGCGTCCAGGAGGCATCCTAAACAAATGCCCACCAACTCAACTGGCTCCTCTAGACATGGAGAAGCAGCGGCTCTACTCTGAGTCTCTCCCGGATGATCGAGCTTCTCACACTCTCTCTAAGGGAGAGCCCAGACACCCTGCGGAGAAAACTAATTTTGGCCGCTTGTATCAGAGATCTCGTTCTTTCAGTCACAACCCAAAGCTCATGACCATAGATGAGCGTGGGAACATATATCGATCGGTAAATTGAGAGCTTTGCCTTTTGACTCAGCTCTCTCTTCACCACGACAGATCTGTACAGTGCCCTCTTCACTGCAGACACTGCACCTATCCGCCTATCGATCTCACGCTCCATTTTTCCCTCATTCGTGAACAAGACCCCAAGATACTTGAACTCCTCCACTTGGGGCAGGACATCCTCCCTGACCTGGAGAGGGCATTCTGCCCTTTTCCGGCTCAAGAACAAGGCCTCGGATTTGGAGGAACTGATCCTCATCTCGGCCGCTTCGCACTTGGCTGCAAACCGCTCCAGCGAAAGCTGTAGATCATGATCTGTTTGTACCACTTTGAAGTAAGCTGTTTGGGGGAAGAATCAGTTCTGTGTTGTGTGTTTCTTTGACTGATGAAGCCTTCTGGATGGAAAGTGAAACATTTCAGCAAAAAAATTAACTGTCCAGATAACCTGACTGAAAATTGTTGGATTGTATACCTGTATTATTGAGCATGGACTTTTTTGGTCACAATGGAGACAGTGGAATGGAAAAACTCCCCTTAACATAAAGAAACTTCCAGCAGGACCAGGCTCAGGACGAGCGGCCATCTGCTTGGACCAACTAGGTTTGAGAAGACAGGAAGGAGCAACAGACAAACAGAAGATTTATGATGAGAAATTACAGGTCCTTCTCAAAAAATAGCATATTGTGATAAAGGTAATTATTTTCCATAATGTAATGATAAAAATGAAACTTTCATATATTTCAGATTCATTGCACACCAACTGAAATATTTCAGGTCTTTCATTGTTTTAATACTGATGATTATGGCATACAGCTCATGAAAACCCAAAATGCCTGTTCCAAAAAATTAGCATATTTCATCCCACCAATGAAAGACAAGTGTTTTTAATACAAAAAATGCCAACCTTGAAATAATCATGTTCAGTTATGCACTCAATACTTGGTCGGGAATCCTTTTACATGAATGTCTGCTTCAATGTGGCGTGGCATGGAGGCAATCAGCCTGTGGCACTGCTGAGGTGTTATGGAGGCCCAGTATGCTTCGATAGTGGCCTTAAGCTCATCCAGAGTGTTGGGTCTTGCGTCTCTCAACTTTCTCTTCACAATATCCCACAGGTTCTCTATGGGGTTCAGGTCAGGATAGTTGGCAGGCCAATTGAGCACAGTAATACCATGGTCAGTAAACCATTTACCAGTGGTTTTGGCACTGTGAGCAGGTGCCAGGTCGTGCTGAAAAATGAAATCTTCCTCTCCATAAAGCTTTTCAGCAGATGGAAGCATGAAGTGCTCCAAAATCTCCTGATAGCTAGCTGCGTTGACCCTGCCCTTGATAAAACACAGTGGACCAACACCAGCAGCTGACATGGCACCCCAGACCATCACTGACTGTGGGTGCTTCACACTGGACTTCTGGCATTTTGGCATTTCCTTCTCCCCAGTCTTCCTCCAGACTCTGGCACCTTGATTTCCAAATGACTTGCAAAATTTGCTTTCATCCGAAAAAAGTACATTGGACCACTGAGCAACAGTCCAGTGCTGCTTCTCTGTAGCCCAGGTCAGGCGCTTCTGCTGCTGTTTCTGTTTCAAAAGTGGCTTGACCTGGGGAATGCGGCACCTGTAGCCCATTTCCTGCACACACCTGTGCACGGTGGCTCTGGATGTTTCTACTCCAGACTCAGTCCACTGCTTACGCAGGTCCCCCAAGGTCTGGAATCGGACCTTCTCCACAATCCTCCTCAGGGTCCGGTCACCTCTTCTCGTTGTGCAGCGTTTTCTGCCACACTTTTCCCTTCCCACAGACTTCCCACTGAGGTGCCTTGATACAGCACTCTGGGAACAGCCTATTCGTTCAGCAATTTCTTTCTGTGTCTTACCCTCTTGCTTGAGGGTGTCAATGATGGCCTTCTGGACAGCAGTCAGGTCGGCAGTCTTACCCATGATTGTGGTTTTGAGTAATGAACAAGGCTGGGAGTTTTTAAAAGCCTCAGGAATCTTTTGCAGGTGTTTAGAGTTACGTCGTTGATTCAGATGGTTAGGTTAATAGCTTGTTTAGAGAACCTTTTCATGATATGCTAATTTTTTGGGACAGGCGTTTTGGGTTTTCATGAGCTGTATGCCATAATCATCAGTATTAAAACAATTAAAGACCTGAAATATTTCAGTTGGTGTGCAATGAATCTGAAATATATGAAAGTTTCATTTTTATCATTGCATTATGGAAAATAATGACCTTTATCACAATATGCTATTTTTTTTGAGAAGGACCTGTATATGTAGCTGCTTCGGTTAAATCCTAAAAATAATTATACAGACATATCATAAGATATCATTAATTTGTTGTGAATCACTCTCAGCTGCTACCATACTTTTTGTTTTGCTAAATATTTGTACAATAGCAATATGGTCAATGCAGATTATCTGTGGAGGTCATCTTGAAATATCTACAAATCCAACAGTTGTAAATGTACATCGTGCGATTACTTTCCTACGTTTCATTAAATTTATTGTTTGTGAGAACTTTTGCTAACAGACAGACAGACAGAGTTGATTCCAAATAGATATTGACACAACATTATTAAAAGTCTTGCACAATCTATTAGTCCTCATAATGCCTAGCTACTGGGGATTGTTGGATTTTTATAAGCCACAACAGGATCAAGCTACTGTCAACAGAAAGTTTAAGCAAATATTTGTAAAAATTACCAAATTAAATAATTTTTTTAATGGTTAGTTGGCTGTGGCAGCGGCAGCATGGTGGCTCAGTTGGTAGAGCTGTTGCCTGTCTATGAGAAGGTCACCATATCAAATCCCAACTGGGGATCTTCCTGGGTGCAGTTTGCATGTTCTCTCTGTGATTCGTGGGTTTTCTCCAGGTACTCCTGTTCCCTCCCACAGACCAAAAATACATGTTAGACTGATTGGACATGTCCAGGTGTCCCCCGCCTCTCACAAAGTGACTGCTGGCTATAGACACCGGTGATCCATGCGACACAAAAAAAAAGAAGTGGATAAAGATAATGGATGGATGGATGTGGCAGCCATCTTGAATTGTACTGACTCCAAAAAGCGATGAGTTGTAGATGTACATTCAGTTAATACTTTCTGCAAGTTTCAATGTTTTTCCCATTGGTTTGTTTACTATGTGACTCATGGGGCCAAAGTGAAATGTATTTATTTATTTTTGTTAATTACCCAACTTAAAATATTTTACATATGTTTGTTGAAATTGGACAATTTATCACCTAACCTGACAAGAAGCTTGCCTGGTTTAAGAGTGTTGTTAATAAATTCAATTTTTTATTGGTCTGGACTTATGACAAACGGAAATCCAACCCTGTAGTTTAAAAAGAGAAATTTCACAATCCCAATATTAAAAAAAGTATTTCTCATTGCTATAGTTGCTGTAAGAGAGAGAGAGAAAAAAAAAACAGTCAATTTCAAAAGGAAATATAAAGGGATTTGATTTAAAATTATTATTTTATGAGACATACTTCGTAAAGGCTGTATTCACATTAGAAACATGCTATTTTAGTTTTTAGGATCACTAGATGCATCTTTAGCAAAAAAATAATACTTTCACGGTTTTTATGCTGCAGCTTGCATTAAAGATTGAGCAGACATAAAATAGAATATACTAAACACACAAGCAATAACAATATGAATTGCACAACTAAAACAACTTGAGTGTGCAAATAGAAATATTTTTAATTGTGCTTTAATTTCAGCAATTAAATTTAAATATCTTAGAAACTATCCAGTTAGTTAACTGTGACCTCTGCTTGTTTTACAAGTAAAAATATATATATATTTATTATTTATATAAATGCAATGAAATTGTAGCAGACACATATGTTTCTTGAAGCTACAGTAACTCTGAAGAGACAAAATGCAACATTTAATTTCTTCTTCAGGCCTACGTTGAGCAGATTCTATGGCATTTTGAATTGCATGTGCACCTTTAGGTGCCATCAGGGCAAGACCAAGGTGAGCCAAAAAGTCAGACGAGAGGAGGAAATGGAAGTCAGAGAAAAGGTTGATGACAGGAAATAGAGAGAAGAGGAAGAGCGTCTGAAGAGGAGGAGGAATGAAACAGAGAAAGCCCTGTCACAAGGGACCAGACTATTGATTGAATTGTGACATTGATTAAGTATCCCCTGATCCTCCGTGCCATGTGTTTGTGTTATGTATAAGTGTGTGTGTGTGT
>NC_056498.1:80959347-80962202 GCF_014905685.2 Nematolebias whitei
AAATGATGTAGTTCTTTGCATCAACTGTCTATTTGCATTCAAATGCATTTACATTGATATTTGCTTTTTGGATAAAACATGTTGTGTGCGTGTGTGTTTGTGTTGGGGTGTTTATAGATTTATGCCCCTATGAGGCCTGACTTGCAAAATCACTTCATCCTTCTGGGACAAAAAGGTTCTCTGTTTTCCTTTATTTTTTTCTGTCTCGTTTTTATTTTGACCCTCCACCTCCTTTGTCACGTGCATTTTTTTCTCTCTGCCTCTTTTGTGTGTGCGTCTTTCTTTTTTATTCATCATTAATCCTCTAGTCTGGGACCAAGATGTCACAGGCTCTCCCTCTCTCTTTTGCCCTCTCCCCAGCACTCTTCTTATTTTTATTCCCCTTGTTGTGTGCGTGTGCGTGTGCATGTGCGTGTGCGTGTGTGTGTGTGTGTGTGTGTGTGTGTGTGTGTGAGAAGGGCATAGACCTGTCATCCTGTGCCCCTGTCACTTTGCCTCTCCATTCAGAGCATGCCGCCCCTACTGCCATGGATAATTATCCAACCCCATTTACTCCTCCTCCTCAGTTTGCTCCTCCTCCTCCTCCTCCCTCTCATATTTTTCTGTCTGTATTAACTCTCAAAGAAATATATTATGAATTCACACTTATTTAGTTAACATTATTACCAGCATAAAAATGAAGCCACACATAAACAAAAAAAATGAACCTGTTGCAAGATTTAGTAACTTTTTAATTTGTATATTTTTCTAAGCGGGGGCTGTGGGCTGAAACGAGACCATGGGACAGGCTAAAACCCTGTACGACAGACATATAAACAAAAGGGGAAGAGTTGGATGTACAGTAATTGTATGATAATATTAAACCAGCTGTCCGCTCCTTCCCTTCACTGGGGATTAAAGCTACCGTTTGATCGAAGTTGCTTTGTTGAATTTTTGGAACCAGAGTCTGCTCAACAGTCATGTTGGTCTTTAGTCCTCCCCTACTCCCCTGTACACAATCATGGGTGATTGAGCTTTCATTTAAACATGAAATAACTAATTACAGATAAATGGTACAAAAATGTCAATGTGAATAAATATCAGCAAGGTAAGAACTTTGTAAATGAACAATAAATAATTTATTAAAGTGATTTGGTGATGAAAATAATTTATTTTTATTATATTACCTTCAGCAATGCCTTGTTGATTACATGGAGCTGTGCAGATTTAAAACTTTTAGTAGATCTTGTTTCATTTTCACCTTCCAGATCTACATCAGAGACGTATTCAAACACACCCACAGGGATACAGTGAGCAAAAATGTCATTTTTTTTCTGAAATAAATAAATAAATAAATAAGATGTCTAAATATTTTATAAAATTAACTGCATAGTCTCTGCTAGGGTCAGCAATGGTCCTGGTAAAGACTTAACTATCTAAAGCAGGAGTGTCCAAACCTGGATGGGGGCCAGAATCATGCATGGTTTATCTCCAACCCAACTGGTTTGAATCAATGAATGACTGAAAAGCTTCTGCAGAAGATGAAGAGTTAATTCAACCAATGAATCAAGTGTGTTGGAGCAGTGTCACAAGTAAAACATGCAAGATGGTGGCCCTCGAAGAACCAGAACTGGACACCCCTGCTCTAAAGAAAATAAATCTTCCACACACTTCAGAGTGAATGTTAAGTGGAGCTCTGATTATGAAGAAGATAGAAGATATTCTAACAACTTCCTTATTGAAAGTTTTTATATAAGCCAATCAAACGGTATTATGGTATGGTCTGTGCCTGTCCCAGTGTACGACCTTATGGGGTCGAGATGGGGTAGAGGCAGGGCAGCTGACTTGGGACCAAAAAGTCCCAGGTTTGGTTCCCAGCCATTCCCACATGTTGTGGTATCTCTGACCAAGACACCTAATCCCTAACTGCTCCCCAGATGCTTCACAGCTGCCCACTGCTCCACCGGGGTGTATCTCAGGTGTGATGGGTGAAATGCAGAGAACTACTTTCATCATCATATGTTCTCGTACAATGATGACAACACATAGCACTTACATACTTATGCACACACATGTGTAAACTTTCTCTTGCCCCGCCCAGAACTTCTGATCTGCTCAAAACAAGTTAACAAAACTTACTGCACAAATACACCATCACAAGATGGAGTGTCTCTTACATGTTTCATCACCCCAGATTAAATGCCAAGGTCACAAATCAAGGTCAAAGTAAATATGAGTTATTTGCTTGTCTCGCCTATAACGTTTGATCCACTCGAAATAATTAAAAGAAACTTGTTACACATTTGTACCACCAATGAACAACGTCTTACATCCGCTTTTCATCACCTCAGCTCTACGGTCAAGGACAAAAATCAAGGTCAAACATTGTACAAGGTCTTTGCTTTTTTGGCACATTGTTATAATTTTGCTGTATAATTGCTTGTCATGTAATATGCTGCATGCAGTACACTTGATTTTTAAAAAATTATTTAAACACCATTGGACAACAACAACACTATTCATTCACTTTTATTTATACAATTTAGTCTCAATGAGCCTCAAGGACTCATTACAAGCATGACAATATAATTACTATATTATAGACTGACTATATTATAGACTGACTATATTATAGACTGACTATATTATAGACTGACTATAGATTGACTATATTATAGAATGACTATATTATAGACTGACTATAGATTGGCTATATTATAGACTCACTACAGAATGACTATATTATAGAATGACTATATTATAGACTGACTATAGATTGACTATATTATAGATTGACTATATTATAGACTGACTATAGATTGACTATATTATAGAATGACTATATTATAGACTGACTATAGAATGACTATATTATA
>NC_056498.1:80962212-80964905 GCF_014905685.2 Nematolebias whitei
ACACACACACACACACACACGCACGCACACGCACGCACACACACACGCACGCACACACACACGCACACACACACACACACACACACAGGGCCATGTGTTATCAGGACAATCATGGGGTGGGGGGGAGTGTGTCTGTGTGAGTGTTGTGATCCAAGTCGTAAATTTAATTTCATGCTGGATTTGCAGAGCTCATCTGAATTGCATGTGAGCACAGCCTGATGGGTTTTAGTCTCAGCGTCGCAGAGTCACTCACTAAGACGCAGATGCCGCCATTGATGGCTAACACAAGCGTGCACACTTACAGACACACACGAGGAATCAGAGAGCATCGTCATCATCTAAGACAGATTTAGACGCCTTCTTGTTAATGTGAAAGGTCACATTTGTACAACAGAAACTTTGCAGCATAATTGATGCTTAACAGGAAGGAGATTTTTCAAATAACATTTTTTGTGCACATTTCAATAAACAGATACAAAAATTACCAACATTTTTTTCTCTTAATATAAATCAATATGGCCAAGTGCTTAAAAAACAAACATTAGCTGCTCTCAAAATGGCACTGATGTGTACATTTAGATTAAAATTCCTCAGAATGAAAAGTGAAGAGTAAAACACAATAGCTTCAAAACACAGATTCAAATGAAATACACGAGTAACGTTTTGCATCAAACACCCAAACAAGTGGGGCTGTAGGTTGAAGCTGTGGTCAGCTGCAGTACGTCAAGAAGATCAAGTTAAAATCTGTGTGGAGCTGCATGGTCTCACTGTGCTGGTCCCCCCCACCCCACCCAACACACATACACGCCGTCCAAATCCATCCATGTTTGATAGATGTGTCATTCTAACTTACCCTCAGGTGCATGAACAGCTGTTAGTCTTAAGTCTTAAGACCTTCCTTTGTGATACATCTTATAGGTCAGGTTTTCTTGGATTATCCTGTCCACCAACCACATCACTTTACCTTTAACTTTTACTTTAATGTTTGTATTTGTAACTATCACCGCCTATAATTTTATAATATTTTTCTTCCTGTGGAAATTACACCTGGCCTGATCCTTATATATTTACCTGTGTCTCTTTCTTGTCCTCTGAATCCTCTTTTTCTTCTGGAGGTTCCTTTTCATTTAAAACTAAACTGACCCAAACAGGCTACACTGAGTGGCACAGCCTTGGGGTGTCCCACTCCCAGGACTGTCCCTGGGGTGTCCCAGGGCTGTGCCAGGCAACAGAAATAGTTTGAGAATCACTGAGCACAGCTGTATGTCACAATGTACGGCCATACAAAGTGATGTAGACAGTAATGATGTGACTAACCATTCAGAATGGAATGGATCTTTGAAACAAATCATCTTACATTGGATATGGATCTAGATCTAATCTTAGATATTAGATATATAAATTGTGGCTCTTTGAAACAATCCACAATATCTGTCTTCATGTGAAATGCCATACATGTCCATGTGTTTTTCCAGTAAGTTTATTAAGTATTTTTGTTAATTCATAAGTTTTCTTATGGTCCATGATTCTTGTGTTTAGTAATGTTGCTTGCTTTTTCATTTAATCAGTTTTTCTGTGTTCCTTTTTGCCATAATTCACTCACAGGTCCTGCATTTGGTCAGTTAACTCCACCCACCCTCACCTGTTCCTGATCTGCCATCAGTGCAGGTTTCTGTGCATTATCATCCCAGCCTTATTTATTCTGTCAGTTTCTGTCCACTCATCATCAATGCATTGTTGGTGCTATGCCACACTTCAATAATCTTGTTTTCCTAGTTTATCTCTGTTTTAACCTCCTTGTTTCTCCCTGTGTCTTTCTTTGTAAATAGACTTTGATGCCTTGTAAGCATTTTGCTTTTCTTTATAAAATGAAGTTTACATTTAGAAACTCTGCGTGTTCTGTCTGCATTTTAGGTCTGAACAGGTTTGCATCGTGTCAATAAATCCCATCTCTCAATTTACAGAAACTACTTACAAACTGAAAAGCATTTGAAATACCCAGGACAAATATAGTCAAATTGTCACCAACCAGCAGGCCATAAAGATACTACCTAAGCTATAGTAGTACTATAACCATAAATGTGAAGGGTGGTCTTGATCTTAATGTCGTACCCTTACCTTGTTTTCACATAAATTCTTAATTTAAAGCTGGCAGTACAAGGATGAAGACTTTTAAAGGCATGGTTTGATCTATTTTATGTTCAGAGGACACATTTTCAGAAAACTCAACAAAATGTTGTTTTAGTAGAAATGTCATGTGAAAAAACTATAAAGGAAGGAATTTGCACCGATTCACTGTTTTCATAAATGTCTGATTTTAAACAGTGTATACATGTGTCAAATAAGATTTTAAATTGTCTTGGATAGCCCATAGAAGTTAGATGCTATATATAACCCAGAGTCCTTTTAAAATACAGTGGTGCTTGAAAGTGTGTGAACCTTTTATAATTTTCTATATTTCTGCATAAATATGACCTAAAATATCATCAGATTTTTACACAAGTCCTAAAAGTAGCCAAAGAAAACCCAGTTGAAAAAATGTGACAAAAATATTATACTTGGTCTAAAAAAGTTAAGTCTGGACCTCTGGACATTCAAAAAACAAAAAACAAACAAAAAAAAAGTATTTTTTTATTATTACACTTGGTCATTTATTTATTGAGGAAAATGATCCAATATTACACATTTGTGAG
>NC_056498.1:80965005-80979915 GCF_014905685.2 Nematolebias whitei
CCTGTGCAGCAATAAATGCAACTAAACCTTTCTGGTAACTGTTGATCACTCCTGCGCACCAGCTTGGAGGAATTTGAAACCATTCTTCTGTACAGAACAGCTTCAACTCTGGGATGTTGGTGGTTTCCTCAGATTAACTGCTGATACAGGTCCTTCCATAACACTTGGATTGGATTAAGGTCAGGATTTTGACTTGGCCATTCCAAAACATGAATTTTATTCTTCTTGAACCATTCTTTGGTAGAACCACTTGTGTGCTTAGGGTCATTGTCTTCAATTCAATTCAAGAACAGCTTCAATTCAATTCAATTAAAAAATACTTCATTAATCCCAAAGGGAAATTAAATGTTGTTGTAACTCATCATCCTGGTTTCATTAATGAGTTGTTATAGTTGCTGATGGCTGTGGGCAGGAAGGATCTCTTGTAACGGTCTGTCCTACAACAGATCTGAAGAAGCCTCTGACTGAAGACACTCTGGTGTTGTATGACAGTCTGATGAAGAGGATGCTGAGGGTTGTCTATAATCTTCTTCATTTTATTAAGAATCCTTCTTTGAACAATCATCTCCAAAGGTTCTAGAGGAGTCCCCAGAACTGAGCCAGCCTTCTTTATGAGCTTGTTGATCTTTTTTTAAGTCACTTGCTCTGGTGCTGCTCCCCCAGCAGATGATGGCAGAAGAGATAGCGCTCTCTACAACAAACTTATAGAAGTTTTTTTTATTCAACCTTTATTTATACAGGTTAATCCCATTGAGTCTTGGGGACTCATTTAAAAGAGAAACGATTTCTTTAACAAAGAGGGGTGAAAACAGTGGATAACAACAACAACAACAATAGACCATCATAAGAGGCATACTTTTTTTTTCTTTACAAATTAAAGTAAAACGGCAACCAAAAGGACAGTCAAAAGGAAAAAGTAGCAAAAAACAAACCAACAAAACAGCTAGATTATAAGGTTGAGTAGAAACTAAAAACAGGAACATGTCTGCATTGTTTTTTCCAGGAACTTAGCAAATGTTTGAAGACACTTAGAGAGGTCAAGGTTGAGAGCTTCAGGTCTTTTTGTAAGATATTCCAGGAAACAGGAGCAGAGTAGGAGAAGGCCCTTTTGCCTAGTTCAGTCCTCACTGAGGGAACACTGCAGGTAATAATGTCCTTAGACAGATAACTTTACTAATTGGCTTTTATGTATGTGAATATTTCTATAAAGTGCCCCGAGACAACTTTGTTGTTATTTGGCGCTATATAAATAAACTGAATTGAATAATTGAATTGAACTGAGAGCGCACGCTGTAGCTGCACTCACACAGAGACATGTCGGAGGAGATGTATGAAGGCAGCAGACCAAGAAGTGATTTAAAGATGAAAATGTACCAGTGAGAGAGTCTGTGTGAAGTTGATGTCCAGTTAACCAGTGAACACAGGGTGCAGTGGTGGATACGATAATCACAGCCAGTTATGAATCTTAGTGCACCATGATAGACAGCATCCAACATCTGCAGGGTTCTTGTAGGGGCGTTTATGTAAATTATGTCACTGTAGTCAATGGAGAGAAGTAACATCACAGTTACAACGCATTTATTCAGAGTTAGACAGGATTTGTTTCTGAAAAAGTAACCCGATTTAACTTTCAATTTCTTTACCAAGTTTTCAACATGGGGCTTGAAAGAGAAATGTGAGTCAACCAAGCTAGCAAAGTATTTGTAAGAATCGACAAACTCAATAGGAATACTATTTGAAGATAAAATAGAAGGAAGAACTGCTGGGACTGACTTCCTATTTGAAAACATCCCTTTGGTTTTGTCAGCATTTAGGACAAGTATGAGTTGGAACAAATCTGACTGAATGATGTCAAAAGCAGACTGCAAAAGTTGGAAAGCCTTAGCCCTCAGTGAAGACTGAACTTGGCAACAGGGTCTTCTCCTTCTCCGCTCCTGTATCCTGGAATATCTTACAAAAAGACCTGACGCTCTTGACCTTGACCTCTTTATGTGGCTTCAAACATCTGCTAAGTTCATGGCAAAACCAATACAGCCATGTTCCTGTTTTTAATATTTTATATTCTTTTACAACTTAGCTGTTTTTGTTTAATTTTTATATGATTTCTTACATTTATTTTTAATTTTTTTATGCTTTTTTATGATTGTCTACTGTTGTCATTGTTGTCTATGTTGTCATCATTATTTGTTAAATCAGGTCTCTCTTGTAAATGAGTCCTCGAGGCTCAATGAGACTAACCTGTATAAATAAAGGTTGATCTGGGGAAAAAAAAAGAAGCTGTAACTTATATTTTCTTGTTTAATGCTCTTTAATTTAACATACAAAATCTTGTTACTGAAATTTCTATAACAAAACTGTTCAGTTCTATAGCACACATTTCACAGTTGAAATATAAAGTTTCCTCCACCCAAAGATTGTTTTTTTTTTTTGTTTTTTTTTTAATGGTCTCCTTCTTTATAATTTATAAAAGACCTGCTGAGGTCATTTGCAGTTCATCTGAAGGACAAACAAAGAGTTTGTAGTACATAAAACCAATGCATGTTTTTTACACTAAAAAGAAAAGCTTATTTATGAAACAAATTCTTGTAAAATTCTTTGCATTGTGTTCTCGATTTACTGCATTCCTTTTTGTAAATCCTTTTCATATACAAAGTGAAATATTCTCCTCAGAAACACAAACTAACTTTAAAAAGAATAAAAATAACTTTAGAAATCAATGGTATTTGTTCCACTCTTCTTCTTTCAACAACTTTTTTAAAATTAATTGGATGAACATTTGAATCAAAGAAACAAACACACAAAAAAATCTGAATTTGTTTGTAACAACTTTCTCTGGAGTGTTAAACCTTTTTAAACAAGACAATATATAAAGTACATGTCTCCTGCTGACACAATAAACAATTAAAAGCAATTAAAAACATTTTTTAAAACAATATGCAAAAGGACCATCCTTTAGTTTTTTTCCTTTAGTTAATATTTTTGATTTATGAATCACCGCCCCCCCAATAATAATAAATGTTTAAAAAAAAAAAATCAGTTTCCTATGTACATATTTGTTAATTTATTTATTATTATTGTTTTTTTTATTCTTCAAATACCTCATCCCACAGGCAGAAAAACAGATTAATTGGATTTTCTTAGTTGACCTTGGGTGTTTTACTTGCATTCAGAGCACATTTTACGATGCTGCGGGGTTCATCGCTCCTGACTCAAAAATGTATGTTTGGATTCTGCTTCAGAAGATTTCTCTGTTTATTTTAGGGATGTACCAATCCACATTTTTTTTTACTTCTGATCCGATCCCGATACCTACATCTGGATATCGGCTGATACCAAAACCATTCCAATATCATCATCATAATTTAGTTTATGAGGCTGTAATAATCTCCTCTCAAGTACAATTTGTACAAATATATGCATGCACGTCCAAAAAGGCAACTTGAGGTAAGGGTTTTTTTTTTAATGTTGGACAAGTTTCAAAGTGAGAATTAAATTATGCTAACACAAAACATACTGTTTGTTTTATTCCTAACTTTAAAGTGGATATTAAAGGGATTAAATGGCTTCCAATCTCTTTTAACTTTATGGCATAAACCAACACAGACATGTTCTTGTTTTTAGTATTTTACATCGCTTTATAATGTAGCTGTTTTTGTTTATTTTTGCTATACATATATAAGTGTCTTTTATTTTTCAGTTCATATTCTTTTTTATGATTGTCTGTTCAATTCAGTTTATTTATATAGCGCCAAGTCACAACAGAAGTAATTTCAGGGCACATCCATCCATCCATCCATCCATCCATCCATCTTTTACCCACTTCTTCCATTTTGGGTCACGGGGGTCACCAGTGTCCATGTCCAGCAATCACAGTGCGAGGGGTACACCCTGGACGGGTTGCAAGTCCATCACAGAGACACATAGAGACAAACGAGACAAACAACCATTCACTCTCTCACTCACACATAGGGACAATTTAGAGTTACCAATTAGTCTAACATGCATGTTTTTGGTCTGTGGGAGGAAACAGGAGTACCTGGAGAAAACCCACGCATGCACGGAGAGAACATGCAAACTCCACCCAGAAGGCCCCTGGACTGGGGTTTGAACCAGGGACCTGTTCGCTGAGAGGCAGCAGCTCTACCAGTTGTGCCACCGTGCTGCCCGAGCACTGAACAGAAACATTAAAATAAGTTAACAGAAATATTAAAATAAGTTAACAGAAACATTCATATATAAAAATAATAATTTAAGACTATTTATCTGAGCAGACTGCTTTGAATTTAACTCCCATCACAGAACTCTCATCTTGAACTGATAAATATCTCCTGGAGGGTAAATGTAAACTATATCTTGGCTGCAAGTATTCAATCAAGCTGTGAAGCAGACAGTCTGATTTCAGTCAGCCGCGCTCAGTCTGATCCTCCGAGACGGGCAGACTGAGCGCAGCTGACTGAAATCAGACTGTCTGCTCCGGACTGAATGAGAGAAACACACTGCTGAAGCCAACTAACTTTACTGCAGTGCCTGGCTAAACAATCCTCGTGCACTTTAATGTGGTGCTTTTTCAAATGTTTATTAAGTTTGTTGTATTGTAGGTCGTGACCGAGCTTCCCCCTCTCGTTACAGCAGCTCTGCAGACATTGCACGTTGCTGTCTTGCGGTGTTTAGTGTAAAATACTTCCACACAGCGGACATGTTCAAATCTAGCTGTTTTTTGTTACTTTTCTTTTTTTTAGCCATCCTATTTGTAAAAAAAAATAAAAAAATTGTATGACTTTTTATAACTGTTTATTAATGTTGCTGTTGTCCATTGTTGTCATCATTCTTTATTGAAATCTGATCTCTCTTGTAAATGAGTCCTTGAGGCTCAATGGGATTTACCTGTCTAAATAAATGTTGAATGAATGTTATGATGAAAATTTGGTTAGCCGTTAGCAACAGTGTTGCTCAGTGCTCAGCCCTCAAAAGAGTATTTACTCACATTTTAGCTGGCTGCAAATGATGAAATGGATTTTCTGACAGTGAGGTGGGTCTTATTACTCTGGGTTTCATGAAACATGTCTCCATTCAGGAAATCCATTTCATAGTTTGAAGCCAACCTGCAGAGCAGGTCATCAGACATAGACATGCATCATGGATCGGAAAGATTGGCAGATTAGATCGGAAAAATCCGATACGTAAATTATGCTGGTATCGGAGGCTGATACCGATACCAGATCGGATCGGCCCCATCCCTAGTTTATTTCACCAATTTCCAAAAGAGGGATGACCAAATGGGAGATCTATGAGTGGAGGCAGGAGTTGGGATCCATTCTGAAGAGGAAGTAACCTGAGGGTGATTTGGGATTGTAACATTGTGGGCAGGGGGGACTATAGCCAGACAGCATTGAATGGATGTGTGTAGGAAGACATTTGTGATAAAAAAGAGGAAAAGAGTCATCAGAGAAGACCAAATGGTGGAAATTAAAGGAAGACTGTTGTGAGGAGTTTAAATAGGTGCTGCTAAAGGCTCTGGGTGGTAAAGTGCTTCCAAATGATTGGGCTACTACAGCAACAGTAATTAGACGGGCCGGTAGGAAAGTACTTGGTGTGTCATATAGACAGAGAAGGATGAAAATGAAACCTGGTGGTGGAATAGTGAAGTGCAGGAAGTTATTCAAAGAAAGTTGTTAGCAAAGAAGAAACATGACATATAAGGAGATGCTAGAGCAAAGAAGGAGGTAGCAAAGGCAAAGCAGAAGTCATATGATGAGTTGTATGGGAGGCTGGACAATAAAGAGGGCATTAAGTACCTAGACCAATTGGTGAGACAGAGGGATCAGGCTGGGAAGGATGTGCAGCAGGTTAGGCATGTTAATTATAGGAATGGTAATGTTCTAACAAGTGAGGAGAGTGTGACGGGAAAATGGAAGGAGTAATTTGATGAGCTAATGAATGAAGAGAATGAAAGATAAAGAAGAGTAGAGGTCATAGAAGCTGTCGACCCGTAAGTGGGAAAGATTAGTAAGGCGTAGTCTGGAAATCTCTGAAAAGAATCAAGGGGAAGACAGTAGGGCCTGATGGCATACCAGTGGAGGTTTGGAAATGTCTTGGAGAGATGGTACTGATAATTTTGACTGCAATATTTGAGGGTGAGCTAATGCCTGAGGAATTGAGAAGAAGTGTGCTGGTGCCCATTTTTAAGAACAATGGTGATGTACAGAGTTGTAGCAACTATAGGCGAATTAAGTTGATGAACCACACAATGGCAGCACGGTGGCGCAATTGGTAGAGCTGCTGCCTCTCAGCGAGCAGGTCCTTGGTTCAAACCCCGGTCCAGGGGCCTTTCTGGGTGGAGTTTGCATGTTCTCTCCATGCATGCGTGGGTTTTCTCCGGGTACTCCGGTTTCCTCCCACAGTCCAAAAACATGCATGTTAGGCTGATTGGTAACTCTAAATTGTCCCTAGGTGTGAGTGAGAGAGTGAATGTTTGTTTGTCTCGTTTGTCTCTATGTGGCCCTGTGATGGACTTGCGACCCGTCCAGGGTGTACCCCGCCCCTGGAACAGTGATTGCTGGACATGGGCACCAGCGACCCCCGTGACCCAAAATGGAATAAGCGGGTAAAGAAAATGGATGGATGGATGGATGGATGAACCACACAATGAAGATCTGGGAGAGAGTTGTGAAAGCAAGACTTAGATGAGAGGTGACTATTTTTGAGCAGGACTATGGTTTTATGCCAAGAAAGAGAACCACATATGCCCTCATTGCTATGAGGATGGAGAAATACAGAGAGGGTCAGAAAAAACTCCATTGTGTCTTTGTGGATTTAGAATAAGCATATGACAGACTGCTGAGGGAGGAAATGTTGTATTTCATAAGGAAATCTGGAGTGGCCAAGAAGTACAGTATGTTAGACTGCTACAGGACATGTTTGAGGACAGTAGGACATGTTAGACTGGTACAGGACATGTATGAGGACAGGAAGACATGTTAGACTGGTACAGGACATGTATGAGTACAGTAGGACATGTTAGACTGCTACAGGACATGTATGAGGACAGTAGGACATGTTAGACTGGTACAGGACATGTATGAGGGCAGCAGGACTGTGGTGAGATGTGCTGTAGGAGTGACAGATAGCTTCAACGTGGAGGTGAGATTAGAGGATGACATTTTTTCGGGAGTACCACGGGTCACGTGATTCCGGCAGGATTCCAGCAGGACTGGAGTCAATCTCATTATAACTCATGTGACCGGGACGTGACCGGACTGAAAGCTAACGGGAGCAGACAGGAGCGGGAACCGACCATTAACCAAAAATGAAAATGAAACAAACAAACAAACAAAAACAAAAAAAAACACGGGCATAGCTATTTTGTAGTTTTCTTTCAGTAAGCCTTCACTTTAACACAAGTCAAAAGAACTACATTGCCCAGAAGTCAACTGTTCCAGCCGTAACTTTTCACCGAGAGGGTGGGAGGAACAGCAAATTCTCCAGAAAAGAAACCGAGTAGCTGAAAATAGTTTGCAAAGGTAAGAAGTAACTGTCTGTCTATTAAACTCCCATAACAGGCAGGAAAGTGTCAAATAACAATGAACTTCATGAGAGTTGTGTTGGTGCTGTGCTGCTTTAAATGTTAGTCTCAGCTGCAGTGAGCAGCTGCTGTTTACCGTCAGTAAATGAACAGACTCAAACAGTGCATTTTTCTCCACCTTGTCCCTTTTAATTAAAAAAATATGCTCTGCTTTGGGGCAGCACGGTGGCGCAACTGGTAGAGCTGCTGCCTCTCAGCGAGCAGGTCCCTGGTTCAAACCCCGGTCCAGGGGCCTTCTGGGTGGAGTTTGCATGTTCTCTCCATGCATGCGTGGGTTTTCTCCGGGTACTCCGGTTTCCTCCCACAGTCCAAAAACATGCATGTTAGGCTGATTGGTAACTCTAAATTGTCCCTAGGTGTGAGTGAGAGAGTGAATGGTTGTTTGTCTCGTTTGTCTCTATGTGGCCCTGTGATGGACTTGCGACCCGTCCAGGGTGTACCCCGCCCCTCGCACAGTGATTGCTGGACATGGGCACCAGCGACCCCCGTGACCCAAAATGGAATAAGCGGGTAAAGAAAATGGATGGACGGATGGATGGATGCTCTGCTTTGTTATGTGGGTTTTTAGGTTAAATTCTTCCTTATCTGTTGCTGTTTGTTATGTAAAAAAAAAAAAAAAACTGTTCCTAGTTAAAGTGCACGCATACTCTGGTAAAAATATCCCTATTTTTATATTGTGACGTCCTGCTGGATACTGAAATGGAGTAAAAAAAACAAACAAAAAAAAACCCAAGTAAAATAATAAACAAAACACGTTTCAGTAAAGCATTTAAACAGAATATACCTTTCACTAACATCCTAACAGTGAGTCCGGCTTTTTTCTCGTGGAGTAATATTTTCTGAAATCTTCTCAGTATCAATGGTACAAACAAACGTACAGGAACACACACATCCCCCCCCGTGTAGCCTGGACAGTCTCAACATCCCATTGCTCTTTGTGGTGATGTCCCAACAATTCCATCGGGCCCCTCATTAAGACCCCGTCATGGACTCTCGAGGGGACATGGGGGACAGATGGGGTTGGCTGCTGGGTAAAGTTAGGAGAGGTCACCTTCTTTCCATGTTCCATCACATCCTTGGATCCCGTCAGCAGAAAGTGTAAACAAGCAGAAAGGTTAGCGTTGTTTTCAACCTTAACTATTCTCTCCCATCAGGGACAATAAGCTTTGAGCCAATACCACCAAACAATACCATACTTTCTTCAAAAGGAAAGTTTTCAGCTGGTTTAGTGAAAAATAGCAAAATTAACTTTACTCTGCTTTTCTAACTCATTCCAAACAAATAAAACTGTGGAATAAAACAACTTAACTTATTGTTCTTTATTTTTACAGTACCGATTACTATATTGTCTGGTTAATTGCATAACCCCTGTTATTGTGAGAATCTGGACCGAACGGACCCGGTCCAGTAGAGTAAAATAAAATAGTGTTAAAACGCTCCCTGTGGCCATTTTACAGTCTCCATGAGACATCCCTCTCCAGCACTGTTCTTTCCAGAGCCAGTGTGAGAATATGAGAATGGTATGTACAAAAATATGAAAGCCTTTTCTATTCTCACAGCCATTGTCTGAGTTGTATGCTATGTGTTAGCTGTTACAAGAAAAAGAAGATGGCCACTTCCGATGTCACTATACCCGTGTGATCTATGAGAGAGGGATTTTATTGCAGTGACTAATTACCATATTTCACCCAAGGTGCTCTTTAATGTTACTGGTGCAGAAATGCAACTGCACAATATTACTGTGCAGGAGAAAAGTAGTGAGTACCCAAACACTCAGACACAAATACAGTGAAAAAGGTATCCCAAATGAAGTAATTTAATTTAAGCCCTAAATCTTTGCACAGTATATCATATTACTGTTTTTGCTGCAATAGAAATGATTGTATTTGTTTTCTGCAGTGAGCTGATTCATTCCTCTGACAGTAAACTGATTAAAAACAAAATTGCTCAAGCATAAAAAAGAAGTAGGCAGATTCAATTAAATATGGTTAAAAACTGAGCTAAAAAAGAAACATGTAAAGTATATGGTCCGAAACCTCGAATTTATTCAACTAAAACCTTGTGAAGAAACACTTCACTACTCAAATAAATGTGATTTCTTAGTTTTCTAATTTTAATAAGATTGCAAAAATACAAAAAAAAAAATTTTTCACATTGTCATAATAGGGTATCGTGTAGAATTTTGAGGAAAGAGATTAATTTAAAACTAATTGGAATAAGGCTGTAACAAAATGTGGAAAAAGTGAAGCACTGTGAATACTATGTATATGAAGAAACGTTTTTTTTTAAAACATCAGTCTGCAGTTTCAGTTAAAGTCATGGCCTGTATGTGAGTATTGATGGTATTTGCAGAATGTAAAGCCACCAGCTATTTGCTGAGGTCCACCCTCTCCACTCACTCTAACATTGTTTCCCTGTGCTTTCCCCTACTTTCCACAGCGTGGGTAAACACTGCCAACTCTTTATTAGCCCTCTCATCACAGCCTCTCTTTCACTCTGCATGTCTTTCATCCCCTCTCACTCTGTCTCTGTATGTCTCTGTTTAAACAGATGAATATGATTAGAGGCAGTTTAAAATGACATTGGAAGTTTGTGTGTTTAATGACTCAAATAAAAAGGCACGGTAATTCTGCAGGCCTTATTATGATGTCTTTGTATGTAGAGTACACTACCACCTCTGCTATGTTTGATTGTGCAGATAATCAGATGACTGACTATAAAATCTGGCATAAGCAGTGATATTATCCACTGACACAGGATACTATGCAGTTACTAACATGTTTGGGCTCATAATGTTCTTAATATAACTTTTTCTTCCAGCCAGCATGTCTTATGTGCTACTATCCTATACAATAATGCACACAATATTAACAATTTAAGGGCTATAAAAATAATTGTAGGTGGGGTGCTTAGCTAGAAGAAAACACAATGCCAATTCGTATTATGGGCTTTGTGTCATGAATTGTCTTTAACAAATCTATTTCTAGCTTGGGGGGCTGCGGTAGGTTGGTGGTCAGTGCCAGGGTCTTGCAATCCTGAGGTTTGGGGTTTGAGCCCAGGTTGCATCAGGAATGACATCAACTAATCTAAATCTAATCTAGCTGTTTTTGTTCCTTTTTTTGCCATCTTATTTGTAAAAATCCAACATCTGTATGCTTTTTTATAACTGTCTATTGTTGTCACTGTTGTCCATTGTTGTCTTCATTCTTTGTTGAAATCAGGTCTCTCTTGTAAATGAGTCATCAAGGCTCAGTGGGATTAACCTGTCTAAATAAAGGTTGAATGGCATCAACTAATTGCCAATTGTTTTCATGTGAGTTCCCTCGCTGTGGTGACCTCTGCAGCATGGCACAACCAAAAGAAAGAAAGAAAGACAAACTAATCTATTTCTACTACCTTGAAACAAAAAATGGTAATGACATACCATGTTAATAAACTTTTACCTTTGTTTCTTTGTTTCCTTTTATTTGAATTAACCTTGAATGACATCAACATCAAACACATTTGCAAGGCTAAAGGGTTGAAAAGTAAAGCTCTGTCAAAGAACTGAACAAATACCACTAACTGCTGTTTGTAGGCAAATGCGCCAAGTGTGTAAAGAATAATTAATTGTTATTTTCACATATGAGAACGTCTCTACTTCACATCTAACCATGGTGAAATCATTGGGCAAAATCCATGGGTCACAGTAAATGAACATATTCTGCAGTCTTAAATACTCAGCTGCTGACCATGATATTGTAAGCATTTGAAATATATGATAAGATAGAACTTTATTGATCCCGCAGGAAATTGTTGTGCCAGAGTTCCAGTACAAAAGAATCTCACAAGATATACAAAATAACAGAATATATATAAAAAAAGAAAAAAGAAAATATAAAAAATAACAGAGAGTATACAAATACCAGCAATTAAGTTCTAAACAGGTCAGGTGCATACAGGTGTGAAATGTTTATTGTGTGAAACACTTTAATGTTTTAATGTGAAAAGATTAAAGTGTTTATTGTGATGCAGGATTAATTTTATTGTCCTATGTGTAGAAAGAGGGAGGAGTTGAAAAGTTTGATAACCACAGGGAGGAAGGACTTCCTGTGTTGTTCTGTGGAGCACCTCGGTGGTCTCAGTCTACGACTGAAGATGCTGCAGTAAGAGTCCAGTGTGTCATGCAGGGGGTGTGACATGTTGTTCAGGATCTGGAGCAGTTTCCTCAGCATCCTCTGCTCAGACACCTCTGTCAGAGACTGCAGGTCCACTCCCAGAACTGAACCAGCTCTCTTCATGAGCTTATCGGGTCTGTTGGCATCAGTTTTTTTTACCCTGCTGCCCCAGCACACCACAGTGTAGAAAATGATGCTGGGAACGAGATGAGTAAAGCCTTCATTTGACACTGTGAACCACAGCAAAAAAATGCTAAATTATTTAAAGATTACATTTATAAATATGAGTTTGTGCCCTGCTCTCTCAGAACCAGCACGATGTACACCTAAAAATTGGTCTTACATTTCTTACTGGTGGACACTGAGTCAAACTGCACACAGTTTGTGTTGGATTGCAATATTTAGGCATCCTTTTTGCTACGTGTATTCTGCTCAAGTCAGAGTATGATCGGGTGTTGATTAAAACATTTGAAATATTAAGATGAGCTAGAATCTTTTATTCATACTGCACATCAAACATATCTCATATATGCAACATCCTTTGCATTGTGCACTATGTATTCCACCAGAAACAGTCACTTGTACCTTCCGTTGTTTTAAGTAAGGCAAGCCTCAAACAGATTCACAAGAACAAGGGACCATAAAGAGAAGAACAAAAAAGGTATTTATTGTGCAAATGTACAGTTGTGAAATTGTATCCTTTTGTTAACCCCAGAAAGCAAATCTACTTGTCGCGAGGATGACAATCCAGAAAGTTCAGAATGATAGAACAGCAGAACTCAGACTCAAAATATAATTAAATTGATATACATTTACAGTGTAGGTCATTAGTATGTACAGCCAAGGATCAGGGAGCCTGTTAATGGAAGAATCAAGGTAGTTTCTTGAATGATATCTTGGTAGAAGATTGGTTCCTGGTTCCTTATGGTTTGGTTGGTTGGTTGCGGCTCGGAGGAGGATGCAAGGGGTTTCCAAGAGGTAGGTCCACATAGAAGGGGCAATGATGATCCAGGAAAGTAGAAGGCTAATGACACAGTACCATATTTTAGACTATAAGGCGCAATATCAATGCACGGGTCTGTTTCCATACATAAGGTGCACTGGATTATAAAGTGCATTAAGCAAAACAAGTTCATTTCAACAGATTTTTGAGCACCATGTACCACATAAAATCATTTTGAGGTCAGTATGCACAACCAAAATTAATACATAAGGTGCACTGGATTATAAGGCTCACTGTGGAGTTTGGAGAAAATTAAAGAATTTTAAGTGCATGGAGGTAGTTGGAGTGAGGACAGAAGGTACAGAGGACAGAATGAGATGGAGGAGGAAGACTCGCTATGGTGACTCCTGAAGAGGGAAATGTCAAAAGAAGAAGAAAGAGAAAGGATTGTAAGTGTGCATATAGTCCTAAAAATACAGTAAATTGGCATGCCCATGTCCCACCCTCTCTTACCACCCAGCTCACCTCCCAACTAGACCTGGCATACCATGGCATCTTCAGGCTGACTTGAGCCAAATCCAAGGAACCAAGACTCAAGCTTCTTTCACGGGCCTGACTTTGGGCTTTTCTTTATTTTACTGTTCTTGGTAAGGTAACCTGTTTACTGTTCTATCGCTTCATTTAAGTGTTCAAATCACTTTTTGTCTGAGCCCTGTCTTGGGACCAATTTGTTATCGGTGACACTAGCAGGAACAACACATAAGTGTGTATAGACCTCCAAATCTAACTTCACATTTCTCAACAGCAAAATAGTTGAATTCTCCCTCTTGCTTGAAGGTATTATTGTTCAGTATTGTTCTTGGGTAATTATAACATGGAGAAAGAGATGGACTGATTGGGTCAGGGCTTTGTTTGCATTGAACTGGGTATTCCTTCTGTTTGTTGTAGTAAATAAGTTCAGCTAAAAGAGGAAAATTATTTCAAATGTTGTTACTTAAACAGATTTAGGAAACATTTCTTGTTTATAAAACTTTTTTGATAAATTAAAAAAAAATACTGCTGTAAAATAAAATGAAAAAGTATTTATAATAATACAAAAGGCCATTTTCTGCATATAAATAGTACACCAAAGGGTCCTAACAACGTGAGAATGAAAGGAGCACTCTGACTGTTTGAGGCAGGACCGTCATCACCACAGCCTGAGGTGGGACACATCAGCCTATTAATAAACTGGCTTATCTGCCAGAGAGAAATGTGACGGCACAACTTCATTACAAGCTACTTTTATTTGCAAAATGGTGTGACACATCATCACAATGTGTTGTTCTATTTTCACTTCAAATATTCCTGAGATTGTGAACTTTTTTTAATAGAAACAACAAGAACACTGTTTGTGTTGTAGTATAATGTCTGTCCAGCTCCACAAATCTATTGTTGTATTAAAAAATGGAAGAAATATCAAATACTAACATCTGCATAGCACAATTATTTGGCATGGAAAACGGATAATGTAATGGATCCTGGGTATACATTTTAGTGGGGCAGACTTTTGTTTCCTGGATTGCAAACAACAACATTTAGCAATTTTGTGTAACATTTTCTGTACAAAAATACAGTGTATATGATGTTTAATTTTTTTGTTTGTTGCTATTTTGGGCTCAGAGCTGTTGCCTTTATGACTCTATGCAGGTTCAGGTTGTCTGGTCAGTCCAGTCTAATTAATAAATCATAAAAACGAACACCTCTATCACCCTCAAACCCACTCCCACCCAAAACAGCAACATATTATTTTACACAGTTACAATTAAAAACCGACAGACAGGTACACACATTTCTGGATTGGATTTTTTATTTAATTTTTAGCAATCTTTCTGAAAAAAAAAAAATTAATCAAATTACGAAAGATAATTCTAATTCTAAAAGTACAAAACTGAAGAATGGATGTGATCATATATATTCACCCTGTTTGCTTTAAAGCATCAACTATTTCATTCTTAAGCCACACAATTAGTTAATAAAGCTCTAGCTCTGGGCAGTCTAGGTGTAGGTGGACAGAAAACATGCAGACCTTGTTGGAACAAACATCCTGTTGGATGACTCCCCTCCGTCTTTAGTGTTCTGTCCTGTATGTCCATTTCAAGCTTCTGACTGTTAATTTATCTTCACTTTATCTTATATGTTAGTCTCCTAAATGGATTGTATGTGTATATATATATATATATATATAT
>NC_056498.1:80980315-80997255 GCF_014905685.2 Nematolebias whitei
TACCCTGTTCAACACAGCAGGTTTTGCTGCAACAGTTCCTGCATTTGATAAGACCCCATGAGGTCCAGCGTTAGCAGCAGCCGTATCAATGAGCTAAAACCAGCAGGATGTGTAAATGGGCAGACACAATTCTGCTCAAATGAGACTCTAGGAGCTGCCTGCAGTCAGACCACTTCTTCTTCTTCTTCTTTTAATTTATTGGCGGATTGCAAACAACTTTCAGGTGCATACCACCACCTACTGAGCTAGAGTGTGCAACTCATGACCTCTGTCCCTAAATTCTGCTTTTTATGTTAATGTTTTTCAAGTATGTAACCAACGCTTTTCTGATATCTTTTATCTTATCCTTCTCCCCTTCATTTCCTAAAATTCTTCCTAAACTCCAAGCTCTCCCTTTCTCTTTGACTTTTCTTTTCAGTCTCTCCCTTTCTTCCGTATATTTAATGCATTCCTTCAATACATGTTCCACACTTTCTGTTTCCCCACGTTCCTCGCATCTATTGTTATTCCTTTTCCCCATCATGAACATTGTGTCATTAAGTAATTTGTGTCCCACCCTCAGTCTCATAAGTATCACCTCCTCTCTTCTACTTCTTTCTCTAAACGTTGTTATTTTAACTGATTTTTGGATCCTGAATAATTTTCTTCCTTTCTTGTCCTCATTCCATCTCTTTTGCCATTTCAGTCAGATCACTGTCCACAAGGTGAGATGATAAAGCTCCTGACAAGTGATGAGCACACAGCTGAATCAAATAAGGAGGTCATTAGCAGGACTTTGGAAAACTTGACTGCACTGAGAAGCTAATTCAGTCATATGATTCAGCTGTGGCATAAGAGACACATATAAAAGTTGCAGGAATCCGGCCCCCGAGGCCTGGAGTTTGACACCCCTGGTCTAGTGGAAGGGCAAAATGTGGCAGGAGAAGATGCAAAAGAGATCAGCGGATTATCAAACAGAGAAGATTCCTGAATCTGGCAGGACCTAGAAAGAGTGGAATGAGGCGGGAGTCAAAGCTTTAAAAACCACCACATTCAAACGCATCCGGGAGTTTGGCTACAACTGTTGGGTTCCTCAGGTCAAGCCACTTCTGAACCTGAGCCAACGTAGGCCGCATCTCAACTGGGCCAAGAGGGCTGGACCGTTGGCCAGTGGTCCAAGGTTCTCTTTTCCAATGGAAGTAAATTGTGTCTTTCATTCTGAAATCAAGGTTTGGAGGAAGAAGGGTGAGGAACAGAGCTGACTGAGGTCCAGTGTGAAATATCCACAGTCATTCATGATTTGGGGTGCAATGTCTAGTGCAGGTGTTGGTAAACTCTGCTTTCTTAAATCCAAGGTCACCGTAACAGTCTACCAGAATGTTTTAGAGGACTTCATGATTCCTTCTGCTGAGGATCTGTATGGAGATGCAGATTTCATCTTCCAGCAGGACTTGGCCCCTGCCCGTGCTGCCAGAAGCACCAAAACCTGGTTTGATGCCCATGCCACAGTGCTTGACTGGCCAGCCAACTCACCAAACCTAAACCCCACTGAGAATCTATGGCGTATTCTCAAGAGGAAAATGAGGTGCACCAGACCCAACAACAAAGAAGAGCTGACAGCATCAAGGAAACCTGGGCTTCCATAACTCCCAGTCAATGCCACAGGCTGATTGACTCAATGCCACGTCACATCGAGGCACTGATTAAAGCAGAGGGATTCTCAACCAAGTATTCAAGATTGAACATTGTTTTGAAAGTACCATATTTTGATTGATTTGTTGTGATCCTAATTTCTTTCTTTTTTTCTGCACAAACTGAGTAGTGTGGGCTGATGCCTTCACAGTATTCTAATTCTTTGAATTCCTGTTTTCGTGGGTTTCATAAGCTGGAAGCCCAAATTATGTAAAAATAAACAAATAAATACTTGAAATTGTTTAAATTTTGGGCCCTGAATCTATCTTCTATTACAGTTTAACTTTTTGAATGGAATCATGGAAGTTAAACAACTTTTCCAAGATATTCTAATTTTTTGTAAAGGGTCTGTATATGTATGTAAATATTGTTCGGTGGATAACTTCCAAAACAAGCAATGACATGAGTAAGCAAAAAACTTCCATTTTGGTGTGTGGCTGATCTAGGTATATGAAAGGTCTCTATCAAAAATTGTATTTTGTTTGAGTTCCATAATGATTACTTAGTTTTTGAAATTTGTACTCTGTTTTTTTGTTTGTTTGTTTGTTTTACATTATACACAGTCATACTTTTCCCCAATTGGGGTTTCACATGCCAACACACATGGCTAAATATAAAACCGTGGGATTGTAGCATAAAAATGACTGAACACACTCCATATATCATCAGAACTGAAGACAACTGTTTTATCTTTATATGGGATTTACATTAATCTCCACTGTCATTTTAAAACGGCCATCAACTTCTTGTCCTCATTCAATTTTCTCAAATTAGTAGTTAAAACCAAAAATGGTATTGACAGCATCTTTACACCCATCAAAACCAACAACTGATCTGTAATAATATCCATCAGTCAACTGGCATCATTTCAGCCTTCACTGTCATTACCAACATCGTTACAATCTTCAGTTTTAATGTTTCCAATAGGCAAAATTTGCGTGTGGTTTATTATTATTGCTGCCATTATATAAATGCTATTATAATTGTTATATTATTGCATTTGGGAATGGCTTCCATATTAGTCACCTGCACAACAACTTATATCCCCTTTCTCTGTTTTTTCTTGTGTTTTCTGGTTGCCTTTCCTTTCCCACAGAGTCTGCACCGCAATGGGCCATGTAAATGTCAGGGGTCAAACTTACGTCTGTGCTAAAGTGCCGGCCACCCTGGGCCACAGTAAAGGTCAGCATCATGATGACAGCTGGTTGATCTCTTTTTGAAGGAGTCACTCATGAGTCACTGCTTCAAACTGTATGTGTGGCATTAACATCATTTTTCTTGTTTATCTGTCTGTCTGGTTTTATTTTTAGATGTTGTCTTGACAGATCTACACAGGGTGGGGAAAGGTTAATACTTTTTGTGACACTTTGCATCTTTTCTGTTTATATGGTGCTGGTACAGAAGTTTAAAAAAAAAAAGAGGGTAAAAAAAATAAATAAAGATTGTCATCGCTATAATGTTCAGAACAGTGGTTTCCAATCTTTTTCCTCAGAGTGCCCCATTTACATAAAAGTGAGTTTTCCTGATTATAGGTTTTTGTTTTCAGCAATAACCTAAATACCTGAATATGATAATAACATCAGAATCCATGTTTATTCAGGCTGGATTCAACAATTTGGGATCTAAAACTTTTTTTATCATTTTATTTTTTCCTCTCTTTCTGAATCAGCATCAAGCCGGGAGTTAATCAGAGATATAAGATAGTTTGTGTATGAACAAAATGTAAAAGTGAAACACAATGACATCATCAATAAACAGTGACACATATATTAAACAGCTGAATTATCTGAAAAAAAAGTGGTTGGTTTTAAATAATTGAATAACGATCTGCAGGAACATTCTGAAAAAAAAAGCTTGTTTCTTAACTTATCAACAAACAAAAAAAAGAACTTAACTTTTTAATAGCATTATAAAAAATACTAATAAAGAAGCTGTTATTGGGATTGATCCATGCAAGGCAGACAAAACCACAATGTGTTGAGAGTCGAACTCGCTCCCGGCAGTCACTTACTTCGACATTGTGAATTATTTAATTCAAAATAAAAGCATACACTCTTAAAATGTGGTTTAAGTCTTTGGACTTGTTGCACCAAAGCAGTAGCAGTTAAATGAAGGATGTATTGACTCCTAAAACAAACAACAAAGCTCTGATCACAGGTGAGGAAACAGACATTTTGTATGTACACAAATGTTACTGAAATATGTGTATTTAGTTGTTATAATTTGGTCTTTAGTTCTTTTCTTTATATTCACACATTGCAGTTGAAGTTATAAGAACTCAGTTTCTCCTTTTGTCTGGCAGCTGTGGCTGAGTGGTTAGAGCTGTCGTCCTCCAGTAGGAGAGTTGGGGTTCAATTCCACCAGCAGTCACATGCTGAATTGTCCCTGGGCAAGACTCTGAACCCCTCATTGCCTCCAATGTGTGTCCCATCGGTGTATGAATGTGATCTAAAGCTAGTTTGTATAAAGACATAATAAGAGTGCTGCAGGAATAGGTAAATGAGGGCACAGATTGTAGTGTAAAGGGGGAGTGGTGGCACAGAGGTTAGAGAAGGTGGGCCTGTGATCAGATGGTCACCAGTTCAACTCCCTGGATTAAAAACATCATAATGTGTGTGGGAAAGATGAAACACCCACACCTGCCTCCACCTTTGTTTGCCCCACTCTGTGCCCTTCAGCAAGGCTCTTAACCCCCACCATCTGCTCCCTGAGCTTCCTAGATATCAGCTCCTCTCCACACAGAGGACTGTGGTAGCTAGATGATCTGTGGTTGCATCAGGAAGGGCATACGGCGTAAAGGATAATTGCCAAGACTTTGTGCGCGTTAGTTCACTGTGGCAACCCCTGAAGAAGGAAGCAGCTGAAAGAAGAAGTTTGTAGTGTAACAAGCTTTGAGTATCTTGATAAGATTGAAAGATGCTGTATAAGTACAGTTCATTTACCATTTACATGAAAACAATGGTGTCAGAAGCATCCGTAATGTGGTGTGGACACAATGATGTGTGTAGGTGCGTGCGTAAAAAAAAGGTGTTCACTAGTGAACAAAAAAGCAGCATTTCACCTAGATTTCCTTTAATTCCACACATTTAAAACATGTTTCTCACCAGGTTTGTGTAAATTCAGCTGTGGGTTTAAAGTAATTTTAATTTTAATACACTTTAACACACAGCATCAGTTCGGCACTATTTGTGTTTATAGAGAAATAAAAAACACCACCACTGGACTTTTTTTACTTGTGTTCAACACTACTCATCTAAATGAAGTTTCCATGAAGCTTGAGGACAATAAAGTGTGGGGTTTTAAAGACATTTCAACTTTAATGCAACTGAACACACAGCGTCTCTTACACCTGCAGCGTCTTACAGCGTCACAGTTACTGCTAAGCTAACATGCTACAGACGTGGCGCTGCTCTCAAGCATCCTCCTAACATGAATATATGTTGATGATCAACCCCCCGGTCAACAACTGCCCGCACTAAGCTGCTAAACTGGCGAGCGAGTAACACAGAATGTTTCCATCTCCTCCACCTGTGCGCGTTTTCTGCCGAAGCAGGAGGAGAGGCACAGAAACAGTGCAGGTGTTACACCATGTTCTGTGACCACCGTATATTGTGACCGTGGCAACAGGCTGCGCTGTTCAGCGTTGGAAGTTACCAGGAAAACCTGGAGTGGAGTTTTAGTGGTCCAAATGAACGTTTTTTTAATGTGGGGGTGGGGACTTGTCCCCTTCACATATAATGGTTGCAACGCCTATGCGTTAAGATGATAAAATAAATGTAAGACAAGATAAATATAGGATCCCGGCCTACTAAATGTGTTGTTTGCAACCATATCAATAGAAATTTGACACAGTCACATACTTATTATGCTTGAACATTCCTTTACAGCTTGACAAAGCATTAGGTTTAAGTCCTTGCAGTTTCAGATAGCTTGTCTTTCCTGGTATTATTATTGACAAGCCACATTTGTTAGTGTGCGATGCTGAGTTGCAACGTTTGTGCATCTTCATGCTTTCTCAGTTTCAAGATATATTGAAAACTTCTCTTTCCTGATTTATCAACATGTTTGTGCACCCTTTAACCCAACAGTACAAGCATTGATCTTGTTCAATGAAGAGGAAACCTGCTTTTGATTCAGGATCAGAATCAGAATAAGCTTTATTGCCATTATACCAAGATACAACGAGTGTATGTCCGTACAGTCGTCCGAAAGATGGGCAGAGTGCAAGTTGCTTCTGCTCTTTAAGAGCGCGGCCTCTTGTTCTTTACAGAATACTTTTAGGCTTACATGAGGAAAGAGGAAGAAAACATAAGGAGAGAAGGTATTAAAAAAACGATCTCTCACACCATGTCCTGGACAGGGCACGATTTGAGGCATAAAAAAATTACCACAGCAAAGCACCATAAATAGACAAAATACATATGAGGTCGGTGAAAGCATTGAGTTTTAAGGGAAGGTCATAGCATAGTCCAAAGCCCCCCTCAGCCTTGTCCAAATAAGAGGTGTTTGTTATCATCCAGCTCGGTTGAAGTTCTGTCACATGTCCACGGCCTTGGGGAAGGGAGTGGTAAGGAGACAGACTGAGCGTCTTTGTTTTTCATAACATCTCTGGAGGAATTTAGGTAGTTCGCCTTCAAGGCCAGGTCCAGATTCACAGTTTGGGTCAGGCAGAACTCGTAAATTGCAGTTTCTACATTTTGAAGTCTCCCTAGTACATTTCTCTGATGGTGACTCCAAACAGCCGAATTGATTATTTACGCCGAAAGTCGAGCTTACAGCTTCTCCAAGATTATTCCCAACTGTTCATGGGTGCTGCCAGAAAGGTTGCAGTCCTGATATCAGCCTGCTTCAGCTCTGATGCAGCTCCACATAATTCAGTCTGAGTGCTGCCAAGCTTTGACACATTCCACATGAATTTGTAGACAATCCAGATTTCATCAACCCAAACAGCAGAATCCAGTTGTCATCATAATTCCAATGTTGTTTCTGTCGCAGTAACAGGGTCTTCCATTCACCCTGACTTCCTGTCGGGAGAAGTTGATCAATTTTGTTCAGAGACCAGCTGATCAAATCCATCGAATTAGGAAGGTGTGCAAAAAAAAAAAAGAGGCTCTTTAAAGGGTTCACAAGGCAAGAGTTCATCCAGTCGGTCAGGTTTACCATCACGTGTGAACTGATGTTTGCGTTATGTGGAAAAAAAATCAAAACTCTTTGGGTACATAACATTTATGATCGTATTGTAATGAATTAAGTGTTCAAGGGTATGATGAGACTCAAATCTTCAACAAGTTTTAACATTACTTTTGACAGAGTTTGACATATCTTACGTAACCATAATTTATTTAAGATTGTAATGGGGCATGTTCAGTGGTGGTTAGTGGGGATACTGGGTGCTTAAGATAACACATTATAAGATTCAATTGTTTGTAGTGTATTTCAACAACAAAAGCTTACCTGATATTTGAGAAACAAGATTTAAGTCTTTTTTTACCACGACATAAAGAACAAGAGACACAAAAGACTCACAAACAGAAAATGTTTTACCAGTGATAAACTGCACCATATTAAATGTTAACAAGTTATCTGTAGTTATCACAACTAATTTGTTTGAACTAGAATGTGTTTTGAGAAGTACACGCCTTATCTTAAAAAGAAGCTTACATCAATGACTTTCGAAGGTGCAGTCACATCAGCCCTGTTTAGTCCGCTTTAATCGAACTCTAGCTCGTTTTCCTTGAAAGTCCGGTTCGTTTAGGGAGGTGTGAATGCGCCATAGAACTCTGTCACGGAACAAAAAGGCGAACTCTGGCCCGGGCTAAAACCTAGGTCTCGGTCCGGTAGAAGCGAACTCCAGCGCGGTTCGAGTACAGTGTGAATGTAAACAGACTGGACCCTCCTCCGCAGGGTAAACAAACACGCATTTCTCTTACCTTATATGGAGCCGTCAGCTGACTTGTGTGAAAAACAATATTCTCCATGGTCTTCTGCCTCATCTTCTGCTCATGCTAAGTCCATTTTTGAAAAATGACAAAATATAACTCCTAAAACTGCTAAAACTTGATGCCGCTTCGTTTTTATTTTTATTTACAGAAGAAGAAGAAAACTGTCTTCAGAGGTTTTTGTGTCATTTCTTTCAGTAGTTCTTGGTGCAGCGCCCCCACAGGCGAGCGGGGGAATAGGTTGGTTCAACAGGTTGACTCGACTGCACAGTGCAGTGTGAATGCAAACTCACCAGCTCAAATGTAAACAAAAGCTCATGAATATTGGTCCCGAACCAAACCGAGTCTACCGGACTATCTAGTGTGAAAACAACCTGAGATGCAAAAAACTTATTCCGGTTTCAATGACGTAAAGTGATTTCTGGATAAAGTCCTAAAAGCCAGTGTTAAAACAACAACAGCAACAAAAACTTTTTGAAGATCATTCTCAATCAAGACCCTAGATCCACGCTGAATCCAAAAACACATTACATCACGTCATATTTTAGTACTTTGCTGAATATCACACGGTGGGTCAAATGTTAACACTTTCATAAAAATCAAGTCAAAGAAAACCAACAATTGTGAGTAATTTTGAACATCATTTGATCTGTGTCCTCAGCATTTTTACATTCAGATTTTACTCCAAGAAGCTGCTCAAAACAGGATGAAAGTATATAATCCACTGTATTTATGCTAATGCTCTTTACTGCTCAGTTTGCATCAAAGTCTGTGGATGGCAAACACAAAAACAATTAGCTAAAGGTGTTGGCCTTTGGGCTGATCAGAATTAAACTCCATTAACATCCATGAAATCATAAGCTGCTGTATTTGGACTGTAAAAGTTTAACTTAGAAGGATTCTATGTTTTCTTGTGACTGTTTAATTCTGTTCCTGTTGTAGATTTTACCAAACTTTGAAACAATTCATTTTAGCACTGCTGAACATTATTCTTCTTATCTTTGACTTTCTTTTTTTTTTTTTTTTGGTGGCACAGAGGTTAGAGAAGATGGGCCTGTGATTGGAAAGTTGCAGGTTCAACTCCTGGCACCATCAATATCAAAATGTGGTTGGAAAATGTGAAACACCCACACCTGCCTCCAGCCTCATTCACCTCACTCTGGGCCCCTGAGCAAAGCCCTTAACCCCCACCATCTGCTCCCTAAACAGGTCTCTTTTGAAAATGAGTTCTCGTGGCTTAATGAGACTACCTGTATAAATAAAGGGTAAATGAAAAAAAAAAAAAAATTATTGTAAATGCTATGGAAGGCTTAGCTCTGCTAGCCAGTTTATATCACCCACCCTGGAATATATTGCATTTGTTTGGCTAAACACAGTTGCAGCAAACATATAAACCACAATCTGAATAAATTACATTGGTAAAAGAAAAGAAAACAATGACTCTCCAGGTAGTCAATTTGGAAAGGACAAGAAAAACACTTTATATGCTAACTGTACAAAGTGTATTTAAATAACCCCTATATGCCAGTCCACTTTGTGTTGTCAAGCCTTTACTGATTCCTTCAGTCTTTTGTCCAAACCACCCCAATTCCTGGCAGAATGAATATCTACACTCTGCAGCACCACAGGGGGTCTAATGTGTGTGTGCCGGAGAATAGACGAAAGCATTTAGACAACATATGTATGTTCTAACACTCAAGCAACAATCACTTTTCCTTCTATATTCACACATACATACACACACAAGGGTTAATAAGACCGCCAGTCAAAGGGCATGGTTGCAAGGCTCGCCCTCCATCTTGCCAGCCAGCTCCATGCTGAGCCAACATACCCGCCTGGCATTATGCATCCGCCAGGCTATGACAGCTCACATATGGAAACCCAATACCCATTGGTGGGGAAGGAAAAAAAGACCTTGGGGCTGGATAGAGAGGCAGAAATACATGGCATGCATCGTACTGAGATATGTGATGTGTGTATGATTGTTTTAAATCACAGTCTGTTTGTTATAAGAAAGCATTTTTTCTGGAAATGCATTTTGAGCGATGGGAATACAAAGGGATTTCTCAAGCAGCCAGACAGAGTGAAAAGACTGATAGCAGGTTCACACTTTGCTTCATGTACCAAATGACAATCAATGCCAATGCAAAATACTTTCTGATGGAGAAACCCCACACATGCACCAGAAGAACATGTAAACTCAGCACAAAAAAACAACAACCAAAAAACTAAACCAGTGGTGAAAATAGGACATTCTTTCTGTAATGCAACAGTGCATCACTCTGTAGCACTTAGTAAAACGATCCACCCATCCATTATCTTCTGCTTATTCCGAAGACGGGCCGTGGGGGGCAGAATAGGGAGGCCCAGACACCTCTTTCCACAGCCACCTCTTCTAGCTCTTCTAGGAGGATTCCAAGGCATTCCCAGGCCAACCGAGAGACATAGTCTCTCCAGCATGACCTGGGTCTTCCCCGGGGTCTCCTCCCAGTCAGACATACCCGAAGCACCTCCCTAGGGAGGTGCCCAGGGAGCATCCTTACCAGATGCCCGAACCACCTCAAATAGCTCTTTCGATGTGGAGGAGTAGCAGTCTCTTTCCGAGTCTCTCCTGGATAACTGAACCTCTCACACTATCTCTAAGGGAGAGTCCATCTACCCTGTGGAGGAAACTCATTTCAACTGCCTGTATCAGTGATCTCATTCTGTCGGTCACTAGCCAGAGATCTTGTGACCATAGGTGAGGGTAGGAACATAGACTGACCGGTAAACAAAGAGCTTTGCCTTTCAGCTCAGCTCTCTTTCACCACAATGGACCGGTACAGAGTCTGCAATACAGCAGACGCTGCACAAATCTGTCTGTCAAGCTCATGCTCCATTCTTCACTCACTCATGAACGAAATCCTAATATACTCCAATTGAGGCAGAACCTCACCCTAGACCTGAAGAGAGCAATCCACACTTTATCCGGTTGAGAACCATGGCCTCAGATTTGGAGTTGCTGATTTTCATCCCAGCTCTTTCACACTCGGCTGAGAACCGAATCAGTGAGAGCTGAAGATCATGGCACAATAACGCCAACAGGACCATATCATCTGCAAAGGGCAGAGATGGAATCCTGAGGCCACCAAACTGGAAACCCTCCCCCTCCTGGCTGCACCGTGAAATTATGTCCATAAAAGTTGTGAACAGATTCGTAACAATGGGCAGCCGTGGCGGAGTCTCAACTTCCACCCTGAAGGGGTCCAACTTTTTATTGGCATTGCGAATCAAACTCTCACACCGCTTGTATAGGGACTGAACAGCCCGTAACAACAAGCTCCCAATCCCATACTCACAGAGCACCCCCCACAGTGTATTCCAAGGAACACAGTTGAACGCCTTCTCCAAGTCCACAAAACACATGTCGACTGGATGGGCAAATTCCCATGAACACTCGAGGACCCTAGTAAGGGTAAAGAGATGACCCAGTGTTCTCCAGCCAGGACAAAGTCTGCATTGTTCCTCCTGGATCTGAGATTTGACCAACAATTGGACTTGCTTCGCCAGTATCCCTGAAAAGACTTACAAGAAAGGCTAAGGAGAGTGATGCCCCTATAATTGGAGCACACCATCCAGTCCCCCTTTTTGAGGAGGGGAACCACCACCCCAGTCTGCCAATACAGTGGCACTGCCCCCAATGTCCATGCAATGTTACAAAGGCATATCAACCAAGACAGTCCCACAACATCCAGAGCCTTAAGGAAATCAGTGGCTGAAACTCCCGCCCTGCCACCTCCGAGCTTTTTAAATACTTTGGTGATCTCCGCCATGGTGATGGATGGACCAACCCCAAAATCCCCCGACTCAGCTTCCTCCATGGAAGACATGCTGGTGGAGTTGAGAAGGTCCAAGAAGTATTCCTTCCACTTCCTGATGACATCACTGGTTGAGGTCAACAACAGCCCACCTTCACTGAACAGTGTTAGTGAAGTGTTGCTTTCCCCTCCTCAGCCATGTGATGGTTTGCCAGAATCTCCTTGGAACCAACCAACAGTCTCTACCCAAGGCCTCAACAAACTCCTCCCACACCCAAGCTTTTGCCTCAGCAATAGCCAAGGCTGTGAACCACTTGGCTCTCCAGTACTCCTCACCTACCTCTGGAGTCCCACTGGCCAACAAGCCCCAATAGGACTCCTTATTCAGCTTGACAGCCTTCCTAACCAAGGGTGTCCACAAACAAGTTTGTGGATGTCCACCGCATGAAGTACAGACAACCTTGCGACCACAGCTCATGGCAGCACCTCAACAAGTGAGGCGTGGAACATGGCCCGCTAGGACTCAATGTCCCCCACTTCAGCTGGGACGTGGTTAAAGCTCTCCTGGAGGTGTGAGTTGGAGACCTCTCTAACAGGTTCTTCTGTCAGACTTTCCCAGCAAATCCTCACTACACATTTGGGTCTATCAGGTCTGTCCGGCATCTTCCCCAGCCATCTGATCCAACTCGCTACCAGTTGGTGATCAGCTCAGCTCCTCTCTTCACCTGAGTGTCCAAAACAAACAGCCGCAAATCAGATGACATGAATATGAAGTCCATCATTGATCTACAACCTAGGGCGTCCTGGTGCCAAGTGCAATTATGGACACCCTTATGTTCGAACATGGTGTTTGTGATGGGCAAACTATGACTAGAACATATGTCCAATATATGTATCATATAGGTAGGTACCAGGTATATACACTGTAAGTACTATGTACATACCTAAGTACCAAGCTATATCGCTACCAAAATTACTTTAGGAAAATGTCTTTTTTTTAGCTTACTGTATTTTATCCCATTTATTTTAATGTGAGACATACATTTGGATAGATTTAAGGACAGTGTATACAAGAATCCTTCAAGTTGCTCAATCTCTAAACCATCATAACTTGTAAGGCCAAACAGTATATATTTGTATTAAAGGCAAAACACCAATTAATAATAACTTCAGCAGAAATACATCACAATCCAGAACCAGTCTACCATCCCATCCCCCAAATTAGAGAGGCTCTTATTTGACTGTAATATACTTCCAGTATTAAAGGCGACACAGAACCTTACTCTAAACATTAATCGAATAGAGGGCTTTCAAATCTGGCATTTTAGCGTGGGAAAAGACATACTACTTTGCTGTCAAGTGAATGAATGGAAGAGGCATTTAGTGACAAAGAGGTGGCCTTTTCCATTTGCCATGTAATTTGAAGGCAGGAGTAAGATTGTAGCTTTATCAAACTCTCTGAATGGCTAGATTCAGTAGTTGACGAGTCAGAAAGTGCTCACCATTGCAATGTGACATGAAAAGGACAGATTACCAAAAAAAAGCAAAAAGAAAAAGCAAAATAAAATGTAATGTGGTACTAACTGAGAAAGTTAGTTGTAAAATAGCAGCAACATGATTAGCTTAAATTTAAGTATGAGGAAAGAGCGCACATAATAAAAATCCCTTCACCAATTTGTTTGTGACCCATCTGTTCTGATGGCAGATGTCTGAGTGGTTGTTAACATCTCCTCTTTCTTGCCTGATGGGGTGAAAGGGATTCACTGCTCCCCAGGACAGAGGAAACCTCATTTTTATATGTGAACGGCTGTGAACACCACTGAATGACACACTACAAAGGTTGGATGTGCTGCTGCCCTTTCTCTCTTAAATGGTACGTTGGCATTTAACTTCACACGTGTCAGCGGAACACACACCTATCAAGTATTTGCACCAAAAATGTGTGGAAGTGTGTGTGCCAATGTCGACAATGAGGGCTTTTTTATCAGCTCACAGAAACAGGAAATACAGAAGAAAAAGAGCACAAATGTAAGAGAGGGAAAAGGACAGTAGATGAGCAGGTTCATATGCACTTTACATTTCATAAAAACACACTTTACATTTTGAGTTTTTATTATGTTAATTTTAAGTGGCCTTTGTAGATACTTTTATTACAGAGATTCTATTAGCTCTCTAGTGTTGCCCAGCACAGAAAAAAAACAATTTCACCCTTAGAACAGAGTTGCTGATGAGTGCCTTAACATGATACAAACAAGAGCTAAAGGCAGTAGGGTGTGTGACAGAGCTATGGTTGTGAATGTGTAAATGAGGATGTGTGGATGTAGAGAGTTATAAAAAGGAACCTATCTGATTGTCTTTTGATCCAGACAAATATACAGTGGCCCTAAGGTGTAAATGAACAACATTTGAAAAAACGGAATTACATTTGAAAAAAAAAAAAAAAACAACAAAATCACAACAACATTTGAAAAAAACAGCGGTGGGGTTTAACTAAGTACAAATACTCTGTTACTGTACTTAAGTACATTTTTTTGTGTGTCTGTACTTTACTTAAGTAGAGTTAAATGCGGGTATTTACACTTTTACTCCACTACATTTTACATCAAGTATCTGTACTTTCTACTACATTACATTTCTACAATGCATTGCATTACAAGTTACATTCATGTTGTGGCTTTTTGTTTTGTTTGTTAATTTGAAAGTAACCAATGGTGAGAGAGGAGCTGGTCCAGTGAATCACTGCAAAGTGGGCAAGTAACATTAGGCCTGCCTTCAAGCAGAGCTGGGCCAATGACATATATTCTAGTATATATGTCACTGAGCTGGGTGCACCCACAGCACCACTAACACACCCAAAATGTATTCCACCTCAAGAGAGTCACCCAGAAGATATGCTCCACCCATGGCCTTATTGAAAGACTGCTCAGTACAACAGGACAGACTCTCTCTCCCAAAAGAGCCAGACTGGACTCAAAAATCTTTGAAAACCAACTTCTTCTGAACTTGTACAAGAAATTATTTCTGCAATATTAAAATGTGTCAGTTCATAGGATGTTAGGACAGGAGACAAGAGATGTCTCCAAATGTCTCGACACTCTGGTCCAAGTTTTAAAAATGGTGTCAGGAAGTTAAAATATTGTTCAATATTGACCCATTACAAGGTTGAATAGACATATTTTAACTAGAGTTGATGACAAACTGGAGTTGAAATATCAGTTGAAATGATCAGAGCCTGTTCATTTGTTAGTTGTGTCTAATGCCCCTTTTGTTCAGGCAGACAACTTTTACTTCAATGTGTTTACTGCAGTTAAAATGACACATTGGCTTTACTTTGTGTTAAATAGAAACTTTCAAAGGTATAATCATTCCTCTTTCTTATTTTGATTAATGGCATTTAACTCTGCAAGTCATCCCTGAAATTCCGATGCACAGAATTACAAGTCCAAGTCTGAACTGTGTCACAGAGTAAACACAATAAAAACATGAATTATCTGCAGCATCGTTCATTAAAATTGAACAACACTATTAATGTATTACAGAAAATATACATATGGTAGGCAGACTTAAAGACATGTAGACCATTGCATCATGTAATACATTCAGCAAGTACTTTTAATACTTTAAGTATTTTAAAAGCAAGTACTTATTTACTTTTACTTAAGTAAAAATGTTAATGTGGTACTTCTACTTATACTAGAGTACATTTTTGTCTGTTTATTTGTACTTTTACTTAAGTACAGTGTTTGAGTACTTTCTCCACCACTGGAAAAAACAGAATCACATTAGAAAAAAAAAAAACGGAATTACATTAAGCCCAAGTGGAAGTGGTCTGAATCACATAAAAATATATATAAAAAACAGAATTACATTTGAAAAATAACGGAATTACATTTGAAAAAATGGAATCACATTAGAAAAAACAGAATTATATTTGAAAAAACAGAATTACATTCCGCCACTTCTGCTTTGGCTTAATGTAATTCCGTTTTTTTAAATGTTGTGATTTTGTTGTTTTTTATTGTGTTTTTTCCAAATGTAATTCCGTTTTTTCAAATGTTGTTCATTTACACTTTAGGGCCACCGTACAAATGGTTGATCAGTTGCTTTTACAACACAGGATGTGCTGCTTGCTCTTGCATGTGAACAGCTTGGGGACAACAAAATCACTGCAACTCCACAAGCAGCAGAGCTTCTGTAATTCTCTGAAATTCTTCACTTGCTCAGCACTGAGTTGAGACAGTGCAGCTTTAGATGGTATGAAGCTGGACAGACTAATACTGTTACATATTCTTCAAAGTCTCCATCCCAGTCTGCACCACAATGGCCTTTTATACTGTTTTATAATTGTAAAAGGGCTAGAGGGAGGTGGTAGTGTTACCACTGATAAATTAACATTCCAAATGCAGCCATTTCCATCTTAAATGTAAACTGATCTTAATCATAAATTGAAGTTAGTAATTCATCTGTAAATCACTTCTTGGTCTGTTGCCTTCTTACAACTCCTCCTACAAGTCACGGTGTGAGTGCATCTACAGTGTGTGCTCTCAGGACATTATTACCTGCAGTGTTCCCTCAGTGCGATCTGAACTAGGCAAAAGGGCCTTATCCTACGTCGCTCCTGTTTCCTGGAATATCTTGTACAAAGATCTGAAGCTTTCTACCTTGACCTCTCTAAGTGACTTTAAACATCTGTTTAGTTCCTGGCAAAACCAATGGAGACATGTTCTTGTTTTTAGTTTTCTACATTGCCTTACAACCTAGCTGTTTTTTTTTTGTTACATTTTCTTTTAAATACCATTTTATTTTCACTTGTTAAAAATATATATATATCAATTTGTACACATCCTTTATAACTGTCTATTGTTGTCGTTGTTGTCCACTGTTGTCATCACTCTTTGTTAAAATCAGGTCTCTCTTGTAAATGAGTCCCCGAGGCTCAATGGGATTAACCTGTATAAATAAAGGTTGAATGAAAAAAAAAGTTGGTCAATGAAGTTTGTATGCTGTGATAGATTGTAAAGCATGTCAGTGTTTAGCTTCTGATGGACAACGTTGTGCATAAGCACATTTAATAATGGTTAAATGTTTGTGAACTTTAAGTTAGGTTTTACTTGATGAATTTCAACTGTGCTTAGCTGAAAATTCCAACATTCAATACTGTACTGTTTTCTGGCAGCACGACGGCTCAGTGGTTACTACTGTTGCCTCACAGCAAGAAGGCCCTGGGTTCAATCACTGGTTTGAACCTGGGGTCTTTATGGGTGGAGTTTCCATGTTCTATCCATGCTGCGTGGGTTTTCTCCAGATACACATGCATGTTAGGCTGCCTTCAGGCCCAGGCCTCCCTTTCAAAAGAGATCTGTGATCTCAATGGGATTTTCCTGTTTAAGTAAAGTTGCTTTTCTTTCAGCTGTTCCCTTCTTCAGGGGTCGCCACAGCGAACTACTCTAACTTACACGGCTTGGCAATTGTGTTAATGCTGGATGTTGTGGAAAATAAATAATTGTTCTAAACTTAAAAAAAACTCTTAAAA
>NC_056498.1:80997265-81002312 GCF_014905685.2 Nematolebias whitei
GGGAGGATAAGTTCCTCAGGTTGACACTATACACAAGTTCTTGTTATCAGTACGAGATGATGTTATTCTTCTTGTTGAAGCCGTGTTCTGTAACAAGTCTTCTGTCCATGTGACTAGAACATTCTGAAAAACATTGTGGATCTGGTATTTTTTAATTAGATTTGTAACAGTCTTTTTTCATGAGCTAGAACATTCTGAAAAAGAAAAACATTTTGATACGAAAAGCGTAAAGTTCTGTATCTTTGCCTCTTCTGCGGGTGGTGGAATACAAGGACGTTTGCAGGAGCAGGACAAAAGTTCACATTTACAAGAGTTTACCAGAGTTCACATACACACACCAACTTTGAAAGTCTGCAGAATGAGCATGGATTAAATAATATTTAAACAATACATGTTAGTTTATTAATTTTTTCACAATGTCCTTCCTGACTCAACCACTGACCAACAAGCTACCACAGCCCTCTGTGAGGAGCAGAGAGCTGTCAGCTAGTGCACCCCGGGGGAGCAGACGGGGTTTCACCTTTCCCACCCACATTTTGATGTCAGTCTGGAGAGTTGAACGGGCGACCTTCCGATCACAGGCCCACCATCTCTATCCTATGTGACACCACTCCCCTCCTGCTTTAATAAAGGTAAAATTAAATACCGGTAAATAAATTCACTGAACAGTTTCTGTAATCTTAAAGATTATTTTTAGGCCAGACAATTCTACAGTGGCCCCGAAGTGTAAATTAACAACATTTGGAAAAACGGAATTGCATGAAGCCAAATTGGACTTTTTTTTTACTTTATTAACAACATAAAACAGAACAATGTGAGTCATTCCTACTATTCAGTGCCTTTTGAGTCTCTATGCCATAATGTGGTATATTTTGTTTAAAGGTGGGCTAATATTTATTTTATTAATCTCATTTTCTATTTTTGACTCTCCTCTACCATAAAACACAACCATATGTACAGAAGATGAATTTATTTAAAATAATTTAATGGGGAGTGGTGGCGCAGAGGTTAGAGTAGATGGGACTGTGATCGAAAAGTCACAGGTTCAACTCCCGATACCGTCAACATCAAAATGAGGGTGGAGAGGGTGAAACACCCTCACCTGCCTCCACCCTCATTCACCTCACTCTGGGCCCCTGAGCAAAGCCCTTCCCTCCCACCATCTGCTCCCTAAACAGGTCTCTCTTGAAAATGAGTTCTCGTAGCTCAATGAGACTACCTATAAATAAAGGGTAAATTAATTAATTACATCTCATTTTAAATACACATTGGGTTTTCTGCCATGTCCCCTTTCATGCATCCTGAAATTAGGTTACAATTCTAAGTAATAAAATAAAAACAGTCATTTTTTAAATATTACTATTTATAATAGTTCACATCCTATGACCTTTTAGGATATCAAAACATTTTTTATGCTTAAATTATTAAAAATAAATAGAGTCCCCAAGTCTGCTGCCCACCCTGTTATTCTAAAATACCTGTCACCCCCAGTTTATCTTAATATAATTCCGTTTTTTTTTTCAAATGTTGTTGTGTTTTTGTAAATGTAATTTCATTTTTTGAAATGCAGTTCAGTTTTATCAAATGTTCATTTACACCTCAGGGCCACCGTACAATTCGTCATTTAAATGTTTTATTTGTTTTTCTTGTTTTATGATTATCATTAGGAAACACTTTGAACGGTTGGTGTTTTAAAGCTTTCTAAAGAATACATTCCATTCAGATGTATTTTTAAAGTAAACTCAAAAGCAGTTTTTCCCCCCAAACATATCTTTAAGTGTAGGCGCTCTGACAGCTTCCCAGTGCCCCACTGGAAATAGCCAAAGCCCCTTATGTTTCTCAGTGGCCTGTCAGAGGCCACTTTCCCTGGCCCCTCAATCTCTCTGAGCAAGTTGGGATCATTAATGAAGTAGCCTTCTCGTGGATATTGACCAGGCTGTCAGCTGGCCTACCACACTCACTAATAGGAGTCATTGGTCTTGGCTTCAGGCCTGACAAAGAAGAGGCTGAAGAGGAAAATCAGCAAAAATCCTTCCTCGCTTCAAGGCGGGTTCTGTTTTTAGCCTGCAGGCAGCAAAATCTGAGTCTGGGCTTAAGATGCATCAATGTGCCACAAAGTGCTTGAAGACTTTGCTCTGGAAATGAAGGTTTGTAGGAAGCAAATACGGGGTGCTATAATGCTACAGTTGCTTAAAGAAATGTAAGCAAAGCCACAGTTGGTGTATTGGGACAGCAGCAAGCCAAGGAGAGCTCATTAAAATAGATATGATGGTAGAATGGCACTCTTTAGAGCCTGAGGCTTCTCTTAGACTTTTATGAATCTAAGTAATAATATGTGACATTTTCATATTAAATGGCTGTGTATTAGCGGTTGATACAACGGTAGTTCACCATAATCAGTGTCATTCAGTCCAGTTCTTAAAAAACGATACTGAGCAGTTTCAAACTACCAGCATCATTATTCAGAAATGATCTCCGTGGACACAACGCAATTTTGGGAAAGTTTGTTGAAAAAAAAACAAGATAACTTCATAATCATAGTCGTATATGGCAGAACAACTTTAGCTGTATCACAAATTTGAATGTAGGCTTAAATAGGAAATCCTCAACTTTTTTCAATTTCTCTTTATTTTAAACTTAATTTGATAAAAGCAAGCCGATAAACAAAGAAGTCTAAATTCTGATCAAACAATAATTAACATTATGTCTTTAGCGTCTGATCATTTTGGTAATCATGTAGTTTTTGCAATTGCTTACACACAGTTCCCAAAACTTTACGCTGAAGATGCCATAACTGATTTGCATATTTTAAACACAATGTTGGCCTCAAACTTTTGGAAAACCCTAAACACATTTACTGTTTCTATTTTAAACACAGAAAATATCATGTCCTTACCATTTCAGAAAGTGATGTTTTAAATGACCACACATGTGACTGGTTAGACATGTCCACTCATTGTGATAATGTGTAATATGTTTTTGGAAGCATGCATAAACATACAGTATTTATCAACACGCACACACACACACAAACACACACACACACACACACACACACACACAAAAATATATATATATATGCATGTTTTTTTTTTTCTGAGTTAACGAATGTAGGTAATCTGGAATATATTTAATTCTAACTGGCATGCTGATGTAAGAAGACTTTTCATCAGTCTTCTGGTTGGTTTTATGTAGTGCTTGATGAATTTATTTTGGTCCTTTCTCAGTAAACATACTTATTCTTTATTAATAATTTATTTTACTAAATGACCACGTACAACAATATATAATAAGACATGTTTGTTTTGTAGCTGTCAGACCGGAATAACGTTGTTTTATTAGATCAGATCAGTTAGGTTCAGGTTTGCTATATTTGTCATATGTAAAAACAACACAAGGTCAACAATACAATAAAATGCTCAGGACAAGAAGAACCGTCTCGGCTCACCAAAAAACAAAACAAAACAAAAAAATCACTTATTAAAGCATGCAACAAAAATAAAAACTCAAGGCGTCAACATTGAATAAGAAATAAATCTACAGCAGCATGGTCCTATTAGCAGAGTGGTTCTGCTGGCAGTGGGGTTATCTTAGCAACATGGTCCAGTTAGCAGCATGATACTGTTAGCGGCATGGTCTTGTTAGCAGCATGATACTGTTAGCGGCATGGTCCAGTTAGCAGCATGATACTGTTAGTAACATGGTCCAGTTAGCAGCATGATACTGTTAGCGACATGGTCTTGTTAGCAGCATGATACTGTTAGCAACATGGTCCAGTTAGCAGCATGATACTGTTAGTAACATGGTCCAGTTAGCAGCATGATACTGTTAGCGACATGGTCTTGTTAGCAGCATGATACTGTTAGCAACATGGTCCAGTTAGAAGCATGATACTGTTAGCAACATGGTCCAGTTAGCAGCATGATACTGTTAGCAACATGGTCCAGTTAGCAGCATGATACTGTTAGCAACATGGTCTAGTTAGAAGCATGATACTGTTAGCGGCATGGTCTTGTTAGCAGCGTGATGATAATAATGACCACAGCAGCTGCACTCCCAGACTGCACTCCAAAACCGGAATCAGCAGACGGAGAACATCCAAGGTTTCCCCGCGGAACCCAATGGGTCTGTAGAGTTTGGTCCCTGTAGGCAGATGGAGGATCTTGGAGACAGCCGCCATGACAGGAGCCTGAGCCCGAGGCTGTAAGGACTGAACCATGATGGCAGGATGGCAAGGCAGCGACACAGAAAACTCCACAAGTGTGTCGTGGTCATACCCGTACAGTGTGTGTGCGGTGTAGGGGCAAAAAAAGTTAAAAGAAAAGCAAGTGGAACAACAAAAGATTGGGTTGAAGTGGAGCTCCCGTCAGTGCGGCCATACTGCGGTGCATGTGACGTCAGAAGACTGACGTTACTGTTACGTTACGGACTCACCCGGGGTGAACATCTGATTCCTCACACTGAATCAGCACCCACAAGTCTGAGGTCTCAAATAACCACATCATCCATGTCTTCTGGCAGATTACCATTAAGTCAGAGTTAACAAATTCACAAAAAAGAAAGAAACAAACAAACAAACAAAAAAGCAGAATTACCAGAAATTATTTGGACTCAGATGAGTTAGGTCTTAGAGATATGTTAATAACCCACTGCCAATGCTGCAGACTCAGATGAGTCATACATGAACATTAAAATGTGTTTTCATACATAACTCAATATTAACAAGTTAAAATTTGAGATATTTTTATTTGATTAGCATATTTTGCATTTTTGTTTCAGATAAATACAGTAGGTATGAATGTATGTATGTAAATACAGTATGTTTTTGTGGGGTTTGTGAGCTGGAAGCCCAAATTATGTAAAATAAACAAATAAATACTTGAAGTCATTTAAATTGTGGGCCCTGAATCTATCAGCTTTTAAATATTAACATTTTGAATGGAATTATGGAAGTTAAACAACTTTTCCATGATATTCAAATTTTTGGAAAGGGTCTGTATATATACAGTATATATATATATACATATATATATATATATATATATAT
>NC_056498.1:81002412-81002794 GCF_014905685.2 Nematolebias whitei
ATATATATATATATATATATATATATATATATATATATATATATATAGTACATATACACACTGTATATATGATCGTGAGTTCGACATGTTATTTTTTTTATTGCACTGTATTTTCTATTGTAGTCTTGTATAATATATTATTATTGTTGTTGTTATTGTTTATCTTGTATTTTTAATATATTTTTTAACATTTTAAGGACTTTTTGTGTGAATCTTTATATCTGTTGCTGCTGTTGCATTTGAACTTCTCCTCTGTGGGTCAATAAAGGCTGTTTCTATTCTATTCCAATCTATATGCCAGTATTTACAGTATATATAGCTATGTATATTATAAATGAGTGTATGTGTGTGTATATATATATATATATATATATATATATAT
>NC_056498.1:81012794-81016106 GCF_014905685.2 Nematolebias whitei
CCCTAATGATCCATTGTTAGGCTGATGGTCCTTCTTGAGCATGTGATCCGCTGGTTTTGGTTGTCTGCAGCAAAACTGGTTTATCCACTCTGAGAAGGTGCTATTTAAGAGACTGAGCTGAAAACAGCTCCTCAGACTGAGGAAGTCTCTCGGATGAGAGACGAAACATTTCTACGTTTTTTGTTGATTTGCTTTGTTTTGTTTTTTTGACTGTCCAGAGGTCCAGATTTAACTTTTTTTAGATTTTTCTACCTGGATTATTGAGCATGCATCAGGATATAATGTCCCTACTTTGCAGATTTTCACCTGTCGTGGGGGTGTCTGGAATGTAACCCTGCGATAAGTGAGGGACTACTGTATACTGTATATACAAAGTTTTTTTTTGCCTCAATTTGCATCTAAAGAAAAAAAATGTTTAAAGGCCTAAGATTCCTTAAAAAATTTCATGCCTGTCAAGTTTTACATTATGTTCCTCTAAGGAGAAAGGACAACATTCTAGTCATTTTGGTCAAACATTGTAAATGGCAACATGTGTAACATGAACACGTGCTAGTTCTCAGGATATGTGTTGAGCATGACTCTTGGCTACTTCCAAACTAAATTTAAGTCAGTATCTGTAAAACTGATGAGCATGTTCTCTCTGTGCATGGATAGGTTTTCTAGGTACTCCGTTTTTCTCCAACAGACCAAAACATACATGTTAGGCTGATTGGTAACTCTAAATTGTCCCTAGGTCAGAGTGACAGAGTGAATGGTTGTTTGTCTCTATGTGGCCCTGTGATGGACTGGAGACCTGTCCAGGGTGTATCCCGCCCCTCACACAGTGATTGCTGGACATGGGTACCAGCGACCCCCGTGACCCAAAATGGAAGAAGTGGGTAAAAGATAATGGGTGGATGAATGAACGGATGGATTTTTTAAACTCGAAAAATAAAGTTTTCAGTAAAATGTCATAACACTACTGTAGGGTTTCAAGCTCTTCCTGGGGCTACTGAGTCCAGAGGCGGAGTCAAATACCTACAACTGCGAGCTATCCAGCTAATGAAAGTGCAGACTATAAAAGGCTGCAGAAGAGCTTCCATCCCTGCTGGAGCATTACTTACCTTCCAGTATTTCTGCTTTCGGCCTCCTTGTGTTAAAACTCCAGATTAAGTAATCTTTCCTTGTTGTTCTCCTCACCTTCGTATAGAACCTGGTTCCTGAGCCTCATGTCCTGGACCTCCATGACTGTCCTCGAATACTCAACCCCTGTGCCTGCCTGTGAGTTACAAACCTTCCTTGTGGATCTTCTCCAACTGCTCCTACACATTCCATCCACTTGCCTCCACACTCTGCCTGTGCTCCTTCCAGTGGAACCTTCTCTATCCTGGAGCCCCCAGCCTTCCTTTCTATGGGACCCACCTACCAACATCCTGTAAGAAATCTACAACCTGTATTATCTAACTGCTCCACGTAGCTTCTGACATCTCTCCTTCCCTTCCAGTGTTGCCCGAACACTCCCTCTGTAATGTTTTCATTTCACTGTAAATCAATCATTTTATACACTAAAGGGTTTTGAGTCTGTTGTCCTCAGTCCATTCACTCTGGGTAAACTCAACCATTATGACAACTACCACATATCATGCTTTGGGGCACAAAGGAGCATCATGGGTGGGTTGGCATCAACCCCTGTCACCGCCTCATTCCATTCAAACATCACACTGGGAAGGCCAAAAAGCATCCAAGTCCCAGCTTGAAGTGTTTTTTTTTTAAATATATATATATATATATATTATTTGTAAGAGTCTTGTTCTCTATATAGATTCCACTCTTTGATTTGATTAACCTGTATAGAGCTGCATCATGCAGCCATGCATTATGATATGGTATATCATTGTGATGCCGCCTGACGAGTCACCGTGGTGTTAAAGTACGCAAAGTCTTGGCGCATGTGGACCCTCTGACTGTAAAGATGTGCTGCATCCATTACGACAGTCAGAGGACCTGCGTGTTATTTAGGAGGTGTGCTGTTAATTAATGTATGCAAATAAGTCCCTGATCACAGCTTGCTGAAGTACGAGACACTACAGTTGTTACATATCTCTGTTAATTAGTATTTTGTACAGAGTATTCCATCTCTGAAGTGTGAACTGTAGATATGCAGCCCAACCTGGTGTGAAATGTGTCTGAGAGAAAGCTTTTGGACATAAATTGCTAGTTTATGTGGAACTTTTAGTTTTAGTTGTTTTTATGTTGTGTGTGTGTGTTGGGGGGGCATCTTTTTGTGCATGAGTGTAAACAAACAGATGCAGATGATCCGTGCTCTCAGGGTGACACATTTAGAATGAAGCTGGTAGGACATTGTGGGGGAATCGAAAAAGCTAATTTTCCCTGTGGCCTTCTCACACCTCTGCCTTCATATGCAGTCATTTCCATAAAGTGCTTTCCCTGGGGAACCAACAATAATAAACAGTTATTAGTAAATGTATTATGCCAGCACGTCCCTTTTGCCCTCTTACCTTTCCTACAAACACTCGCAGTGCCAGCCGGACCTGACACAGAGAGAAGTGTGTGTCTGTGTGTTTGTGTTACTGACCCGTCTCACTGCAGAGGACTGAATTTGTGAGGGAATTGGGCTAATGCTCATAATAGCTCCAGCTATTACAGCAAAAAAAAGCTTTGGAAACTGTCTGCCTGCCAAACTCCTAAATGTAATGATTTCATGTGATTGCCTGGTGCTTTTAGTTTTCATATTGCCATTTTATTTACCCGCTTGTTTTATACTTTCTATTAGATGTGACTAAATTGCTTTGAATTAAAATTCAGATAATATCTCTCCCCGTGTTTAGTGATTCAACCCTTTCAGTTAGCGATCTGTGACTGGTCATGTGTCTAATTAGACAAACATACTTTGTATTACAGGATTTTACGTTTGTAAGCAGCCATATTGAAAACACAGACATAATAAACTCTGAAAAAAAAAAAGTATTTAGAAAAGAAAAGACTGGATCTGAATTCAAAGTTTGTTTGGATTAATATGGAACACATTTTACAGATTAAATAATAATAATAATTAAAAAAACATAACAGTTTTGGCAGCACAGTGGATCAGTTGGTAGAGTTGCTGCCTCTCAGGTTGTTGATCGAGAGAGAGCTAGCTAGCTAGCTAGCTAGATAGATAGATAGATAGATAGATAGATAGACAGACAGACAGACAGACAGACAGACAGACAGACAGACAGACAGACAGACAGACAGACAGACAGACAGACAGACAGACAGACAAAGAGAGAGAGAGAGAGAGAGAGAGAGAGAGAGAGAGAGAGAGAGAGA
>NC_056498.1:81016116-81039793 GCF_014905685.2 Nematolebias whitei
GAGAGAGAGAGAGAGAGAGAGAGAGAGAGAGAGAGAGAGAGAGAGAGGTTGTTGTCTCTATCTGTCTCTGTGATGGACTGGAGACCTGTCCAGGTGTCCCCCCTCCCTCTTACACAGTGAATGCAGGATATGGGTATATATGGACATGGGCACCAGTGACCCCTGCAACCCAAAAAAGAAGAAGCAGGTAAAGATAATGGATGGATGGATGCATGTATGGACGGATGGATGGACTTAACAGTTTGAAATATTTTCTTTGTCATCAGTAGGCCGGTGCACAAACACCAAACACAAACAGCATGTTATCTTCTTGTGGAAAACATGCATCCTTTTTTGGGCATCTAAACTGGCACTAAGGGAGGTGCAGAGAGCACAGAAGTTGGGGTGGGAGAAACAAAGGACGCAGACCCCCTTGGACTCTTCAGCATGGCACTATTTACAATTCTATTTTTTATTTAGAAGGCTGTGGGTGGGGGGTGGGGGGTTGTTTGACTGCTTTCTGGTCTCCTCCTGTGGATGCCAGTCATTAGGGCAGATGGAGGCGTACTCTGCTGTAGCTCCGTGCGTCTCAGGTCTCAGCCACCTTGGATGTCTGATAGTTGGACCTTTTCATTAACCCAACACTGTTCTGCCAATCTGTTGTGAAAAGATTCCAAACAATTTTATTATTTTTTCAGTTTCTCATCTGTAACATACTGGCAATAAAAAGAAAAATGTATTTAAATGTGCAGCCAAGTTTCTGTTTTAATTGTGAATGCTTATTAAGCATTACCATGGAACTTAACTCCCGTGATAAACGAGGTATTAATGTAGTTGTAAAGTCCTCACCTCCTTCTACAGGTGTGCAGTGGAGAGCATCCTGTGTGCCACCATCAATGTGTGGCATGGAGGCTGCACAGCTGCAGAAAGAAAAGCTTTGCAGAGAGTGGTGGAGGCTGCACAGAAGATTGTTGGAGTCAGCCTCCCCACCATCACAGTCATCTACACCTCCAGATGCAGGAAGAGGGCCACCTGCATCATGAAGGACCCCACTCACCCAGCACACACATTTTTGCCCCACTCCCCTCAGGAAGGAGGTTGTGGAGCATTAAGAGTAGAACCACTGGACTGAGGAGCTGTTTCTACCCTGAGGCTGTTAGACTCATGAATCCATAGCCAGGATAATCACTGTAATTCCACTTTAGTTGGAGATTTTCACTTTACAAAAGTGATCACATCACAAGTGATGCGAATGACAATAAAGAACATTGAACCTTGGCATTTAAAAAAAAAAAAATCCTGAATGATCGTGATCGGCGATCACTTAAATGTTTGATGAAATCAAATTGAAGAAAAACAACAGTAGCACTCAGGGCCATGTTTAATAGTGAAAGTAAGAGCATTTCCACATGCACAATGTGAAGGGAACTAAAGGGATTAGGACTGAACAGCTGTGTAGCCTTAAGAAAACCACTAATCAGTGAGGCTAACTGGAAACAAAAAAAGCTTCAATTTGCTAGGAAGCAGAAAGATTGGACTCTAGAGCAATGGAAGAAGGTCATGTGGTCTGATGAGTCCAGATTGACCCTGTTCCAGAGTGATGGGTGCATCAGAGTAAGAAGAGAGGCAGGTGAAGTGATTCACCTATCATGCCTAGTGCCTAGTCATCAATGCAAGATCTTGGTGAAAAAAATTAACACAACACTGGATGGAAATAGATCTTGTGACATTGCAGAAGCTTATCGAAACAATGCCACAGTGATTACATGATGTAATCAAAGCTAAAGGTAGTCCAACAAAATATTAGTTTGTGACCTTTTTATTTTTTGGTGGTAACTTTTTTTGGAGGGGCTAGGCAGTGTATCTTATGAGATTGTTTATAGGTTTATTTTCAAGGATGACCAAAATTGCCACAACTTTCTACAGTAACTAAGTTTTACAACTAGGTCATAAAACAATTAACTTATATATGAATAAAAGCAAGCAATACAATGTTCTAATTCTAATTAGTGAAGCAGAATGAGGACTTGATAAGTGCAGTGCAAAAAACGTTTAATTTGGAATTTTTAAAATTACAGACATCACTGTGAGAGTCATGTTTTTTTTCATTTTATTTCTCCAGTACATTTAACACAATCCAGCCTGATTTGTTTTGTCATAAACTCTAGAAGACTCAGGTGGAGGCCTCAACAATCACCTGGATCAAACGTTACCTGACAAACACACCACAGTTTGTGAGACTGAAGGGTTGTGTGTCTAACCAGGTGCTCAGGAGCACCACAGGGTACTGTACTCTCACCATTCCTTTTCACTCTGTACACCTCAGATTTCCAGTATAAAACAGACTCCTGTCATCTGCAGAAATATTCTGATGACTCTGCAGTGGTCGGGTGTATCAGAAATGGACAAGAAGCTGAGTACAGGGAACTGGTGGACCACTTTGTGACATGGTGTGGAAACAATCATCTCATCTTGAATGTGAACAAAACAAAGGAAATGATTCCAAAAAAGTTCAATCTGGTCCTCTGGACATTCAAAAAAAAACAAAAAACAAAACAAAGCAAAAAAATATAGAAACGTTTCGTCACCATTCATAGACACCATCGTCACCATACATTACGGCAAAGACTGGTTCATCCCAAAGATCCAGTCCCCCGGCACAAACAGAGTAATGTTGTGTATGCTGTTCAGTGTGAGGAGTGTGCTCAGTCTTACATCAGGGAAACTAAACAGCCACTGGCCAAAAGGATGGCCCAGCACAGAAGATCAACATCATCAAGCCAGGACTCTGCGGTCTACACTCATCTCCAGGCCAGCGGTCACTCTTTCAGGGATGAAGATGTTCACATCCTGGATAGAGAGGAATGATGGTTTGAGAGAGGAGTAAAGGAGGCCATCTTTGTGAAAAGAAATTGTCCATCGTTAAACAGCGGTGGAGGCCTACGTGTTCAACTGTCCCCTCTTACAATGCTGTGATTGCTAGTATCACTCAGCCCTCTGTGAATAGTAAACAGCCATCAGTGTGCTAATGATCCATTGTTAGGCTGATGGTCCTTCTTGAGCATGTGATCAGCTGGTTTTGGTTGTCAGCAGCAAAACTGGTTGATCCACTCTGAGAAGGTGCTATTTATAAGACTGAGCTGAATACAGCACCTCAGACTGAGGAAGTCTCTCGGATGAGAGACGAAACGTTTCTATATTTTTTTTGCTTTGTTTTGTTTTTTGTTTTTTATGAATGTCCAGAGGACCAGATTGAACTTTTTTGGATTTTTCTACCTGGATTACTGAGCATGCATCAGGATAAAAGGAGATGATTGTAGATTTCAGGAGAAACAGGAACAGGTCCAACCTTATTTCCATAATGGGAGAAGAAGCGGAGGTGGTGGTGGATTATAAATACCTTGGGGTTCACCTGAACAACAGATTGGACTGGAGATGCAACAGTGAAGCCATCTACAAGAAGGGACAAAGCATACTGTACTTCTTGAGGAAGCTGAAGTCCTTCGATGTTTACAGCAAGATGCTGCATATCTTCTATAAGTCGGTTGTAGAGAGCACTATCTCTTCTGCCACCATTTGCTGGGGTAGCAGCACCAGAGCAAGTGACTTCACTCAACAAGCTCAAAAAGAAGGCTGACTCAGTTCTTGGGGACTCCTCTGGAACCTTTGGAGATGATTGTACAAAGAAGGATTCTTCATAAAATGAAGAACATTATAGACAACCCTCAGCATCCTCTTCATCAGACTCATACAACAACAGAGTGTCTTCAGTCAGAGGCTTCTTCAAATCCGTTGTAGGACAGACCACAACAAGAGATCCTTCCTGCCCACAGCCATCAGCAACTATAACAACTCTTTAATGAAACCAGGATGATGAGTTACAACATTTAATTTCCCTCTGGGATTAATAAAGTATTTTTGAATTGAATTGAATTGAATTGGGGCAGCACGGTGGTGCAACTGGTAGAGCTGCTGCCTCTCAGAGAGCAGGTCCTTGGTTCAAACCCTGGTCCTGGGGCCTTCTGAGTGGAGTTTGCATGTTCTCTCGAAGCATGCGTGGGTTTTCTCCGGGTACTCCGGTTTCCTCCCACAGACCAAAAACATGCATGTTAGGCTGAATGGTAACTCTAAATTGTCCCTAGGTGTGAGTGAAAGTGTGAATGGTTGTTTGTCTCGTTTGTCTCTGTGTGTCCCTGTGATGGACTTGCGGCCCGTCCAGGGTGTTCCCCGCCCCTCGCACAGTGATTGCTGGACATGGGCACCAGTGACCCCCGTGACCCAAAATGGAATAAGCGGGTAAAGATAATGGATGGATGGATGGATAATGGATGGATGGATGAATTGAATGGAATATGCTGACAACCTTCCCTTGCAGAGAAACATTCAAAGTATTGAGGGTGCTGAAGATATCAGCTAAGTATGGCAACTTTGCTAGTCCCTGGATATTATACCCTCTGTCAGACAGTGCTCAGTATGGTCCAGGGATAATTTTACCTTGCCTCACAGTTCAAGTGAATGAATAAGGACTTCTCTGTGAGATCCAGTTATCTGGTTTGCACAATAAAGTGAGCAAAGCAAACTTCAGTGTGGAAAACAAGTTTTCTATGTTTGCTTCCCATTTTATCACACACTGCTTTAAAAAGACATGTTCTGCGGGTTGCCTTTGATCCTGTTAATTAATTTCACAAACTCACCTAGAAGTGATTTTATATACTGCTGCATTTTTTTCATGGCTAGCTGTTATCTGTGAATGCAACACTGTGTGACAGCTCCATATACAGTTCTGCTGCATGTTCTCTCATCATATCAGTTGTACCAACAGCACAAATACTTTCACATCTTGACCATTACAAGTTAATCCTTACAGTAATATATGTAAGTGAGTGGAAATCATTTACTCATGGTTTACAAAAGAAAGTCATGCACGCTACTGGCATAAATGTATTTTTCAAAGCTCAGCAGGCTTGCCTCATTTCCCATGTCAACACATTCATCCAGCAGTAGTAGAACTGGCTTCAGAGAAAAGTTGTCACCAGCTGATCTTTGACACTTCCAGCTATAGATTGAAATAATTCAGATAAGTTTCAATTCAGATAGAAAACAATGAGTATATGTTGGAAGCAGTACCTTGCAGACCACCAAAGGGGCACTCTCCGGACCACTAGTGCACTGTTCTTTCAAGACAAAAATACTTTACAAAAGTGCCATTTTTCACTTAAACAAATGCAAGGTACAAATTATTTTAGGTAAACATATTGACTGCTGCCTTTCATGCCAGAGTTTTAGGCAAATGTTTTATAATTAGAATGAACAGTGTTTGAGCCATTTTGGTCAAACCTTGTAAATGGAGATCTTGTGGGATGTAAAATGTCAAATTATCTGTTGATGATAAATAAAAGCTTCTATCTCACCAAATTTGACCTCAGTTTCTGTAAAACTGACTAAGTCATAGCCAGTTCATGTTTGCTGATGGTGATTAGATGTGATTGTCATCTCAATTTGTGGATATTCCAAAAATTAGTTGTAGATGTACATTCATTTATTTTTTACTTAAATTTTAATTGAAATCCATTGTTAGGGTTCTATGTTTCTGGATCCCTCTGTGTTTTGTGTTCCTGTTGGTGCTGTGAGCAGACAGAGCTGGCTGAGCATCAGCTGTCCCCAATGACAGCTGATTACCACTCTCCATAATGCTGAATCATTCCACTATTCTTCTTTGAACTGTTAGAAAAGGATGACTGACTGTCATGGGAAAAAGTTTTCATTTCCTTGTGCTCCACAAAAATACTTGAGACCTGGATTATTTGTCTCCATGTCACTTTTTGGAAATCCTCTCCATCTTAAAATCAGCTCATTCTGAATCAACAGAACAAACCTGATTACATTGGCCGAGTCTTCCACACCCAGTTGGCCTGATCTCTACCATACAGCACCTGCCTTCCCTCATTCCTGGACACCCTCCCCTGAGCACACAAAGTAAGAAACTCTCCTCCATTACAAAACAAACCAATCATATGGATTACATATACCTACCTTTCACTGTCTTCTGCACATCATCTTGTCCCTGGTCCTCTACTACATATTGAAAATAAACCTACCTAACTACTTTTACTTTTGGTATGCTTCCTTGTGTTTTCAGTATTCAGTACTCTGGGTTCTGGTTAAACTATTTCTTGCCCAAATGACATCCATCATGTGATTGTTGAAATATTTTGCTTAAGACAAACGGTTATATCAACTGTTAATGCCAAAGTTTTAAGCAAATATGTCATGTAGTTCCCAGAGTATGTGTTGTGAAATAACTTCAGCTATCACTTCACCAGGTTTTAGCTCATATTTGAAAATCAGTTATGTTACTTTTGTGTTTCCCAAGTTCAGTTAGCTGTGGCAACCATGCTTAATGTGGTTGATGCCAGAAGTTAATCAGTTGTTGAACTACATTTTATTACTTTCTGAGGGTTTCATTAAAATCCATCAAACAGTTTACGATATGTTGCTATTAGGCATACGGCATTGACTGCAGCAATTAATATTAAAGTAAAAAAAAAGTAAAAAAAAAACAGAGTACAGTAGTCTCTTGCTATTTCGCGGTTTGCAGTTTTTCAAAATAAGATTGGACATGACGTAATTGGCTGATTGATGGATGAGCCATGGATTGTTTATTTAAAATAAATTATTTTAAATTATTTTGCACCATGTGTGAAGCCCACACGTGCAAAGGGAAGCTCCCTCCTGCAGCTGATCAGCTGATTTCCAACAGTTCTCCTGCTGCAGCTTTGTGAAGGGTTAACCCTTTGCTGTCCAGATGCACCCACTGACTTTTGTCTTCCAACTTAAAAGTCAAAGTATGTCACATTGTAAAATTGTCATAATTGCAAAATATAAAAGTGTTAAAAGTTATTTTAATTATTTGAGAACTTCTATGTTCAGTTGTTGAAGTGTAATTGATCAAGAAGTACATTTCTGCTCCGTGCTGCAGAGCTGAAGTTGTGTGACATCCTTTGATGTCCTGCTGCACTTCTCTTCTCTGCAATTTAAATTTAAATACTGTAACATTTTAAATTAACAATCCATGCTGCATGGATTGTTAATTTAAAACGTTACAGTATTTAAATTGAAATTGTTTATTTAATGAGGGAGATTGGGAGTAACAGGTGATGAGTGAGTGTGATTACAGCCTGGCACATGTCATGACAAAGTTTACTGAACTTGAACTTGGATTACTGTATCCCTACTTCATGGTTTTTCACTTATTACGGGTGGACGTGGTCCCTAACACCTGCGATAAACAAGTGACTACTGTAATAATTTATCACTAGGAAGGTCAGATGTCAATGACTAAAAATGAGTAAATACTAACACAACAAATTTTAGCCCAGAATATGTAAAAGTCAAGTCAGATTTATTTATAAAGCACATTTAAAACAGAAACTGTTACCAAAGTGCTGTGACATAGTTGTCACCATTTTTGTGGTAGTTTAGATTACTTGGCTGTTCAGTATATGCTCATATTTTGCAATACATTTTCAATAACTTCTTTGCTTGCTCTTGACGAGGATGGACACTTTTACCTCCTGCTCCTACTCCTGCCCTCCCTCCTTCTTTGCTCTTTGTCCTGCGATTCCTATTGGACCCTCTCATTTCATATTCTACGAATTGTAAATTATGGATCTGGTTTCTCAACACAATTGATCAACTTTTCTCGATGAGAAGACAGGGCGAAGGAGAGCCCTCATACCCTGAAGGGACTCTCGCAGCTGGAAATACTATGGATTCCTGGGGACAGTGGAAGATGGCTTGTCTGTCGGTATTGTCCATTGAGGATGTAGAAGACGCATACATAATTGGATTCATGATGACAGGATTCTGCTTTTTGGAATCGGTGGTTACCTGGTTTATCGACAAATGCAGAAAATGTTAGCAGCCGTTCTGGCCTTGGTAAAGCTGCCTAACTTGTATGAAGGAATGTACTGAGTGATAAGCTCTCAGACTCAAATGCTGCATTAGCTGAACTGTAAAATGGACGCAATTTCTGATATTCACAAGCCACTTGTGGCTCCTGGAACTCACTGGAAGGAAGGAATCGAACTTGGAGAAGGCTACAAGCTCCGTCCGGTGGTGTGACCACAAAATTTGGCCGTTTGGAATCGCCACTGAGACGTACCCAGCAGAACCTTGAAGACAGACATGGAAATCAAGCAGAGTCGTCCTGACCCAAAAATAATTGTGTTATCTGATGTTGGCTTACCCACTGCCTTGATTTGGTCAGCTATCTCAAACTCCTCTGGTTGTCTTCTGTTCAGTGCCCTGAGATGACTTCTGTTGTGACTGGGCGCTATACAAATAAACTGAATTGAATTTTAGGGGTGTCAAACTCAGTTATAAAATGGGACCCAAATTTAAAATTTATTTCAAACCAAGAGCCACTTTTAGTCAAGACATGAACTCCAGAAAGATGCATGACATCTTTTCTTGATCACAGTTCTTCAACAGGAGTTTCATTGGTTTTATTTGGCAATCTCTTTTTGCTTTTACATCATCATCAGATATTATGGAACAATTCAAACTTTTTATTCTTGGCTTCAAAGTTGGCCAACTGTCATGAGAAATCTTCACTGATAGTATGTCAGTTTAAAGTAAAATGAGAAATGGTAAAAGTACTTTTAAAATATTATCTTGGGGCCAGATTAGATGTTAACAAGGGTAATATTTAGCTCTCAAGCCTTGAGTTTGACACGTGCTGTACATCAAGACATCTTATCCCATAAGCTCTTAGATATTGGTTTCTCAGATCACACTATCATATGGCTTTCTAATTATCTATCAGATCAAAGGCGATTTGTTCCACATAATGGTACTTCTTCTAGCTATTTAACTGCCAATAATAGTGTGCCACAAGGCTCAGTTTTAGGACCCTCTCGCTTTACAATTTATACAGAAGTAATGTAGGTCAAGCTGTTCTTGACGCCTCTTTACGTCTATGTTGACGATACAGTTGTTTATTGCTGAGCTAACACAGTTGCCAAGGTTTTCCAGCTTCTACAGTCTGTATTTGACATCATTCAGTCTGACTGGTTCCATCTCAAACTAAATGCTGATAAAACCAAAGGGATGTTGTTTTCAAACATAAAGTTGGTGCCAGCAGTTCTTAATCCTATCTCGTCCATGCTTGGTGTTCCTATTGAGTTTGTAGATTCTTACAAATATTTAGGAATTTTAGTTGATTCACATCTTTTTTTTAAGCCTCATGTTGAAAGTGTGGTAAATAAACTAAAATTAAAATTCAATCCAATTCAGTTCATTTATATAGTGCCAAGTCACAGCAGACGTCAACTCAGGGCACTGAATAGATACATATGTAAAAAAAAGTTAACAGAAACATTCATATATATAAAAATAATAATTTAAGAATTTATCTGAGGAGCAGACTGCTTTGAATTTAACTCCATCACAGAACTTGCATCTTGAGCAAGCATGAAGGTGGAAAGGAAAAACTCCCTCATGAGGAAGAAACCTTTAGCAGAACCAGGCTCAAGACAAGCGGCCATCTGCTTCAATTGGCTGGATTTGGTAGGAACAGATACACAATGGCAGGTCAAGAATCACATGTAAAGATAGAAATAATGTCAAATGAAAATTAGTCAATCTTAACAATTCATTTAAGAAAATGAGGTCAATTTGTCCTCTAGTAGTCTAAGCTTAAGGCAGCATAACAACCCAACCCTAATAATAGGATTTATCAAAAAAGAAAGTCTTAAGCCCAGTCTTAAACCTGGACAATGTGTCAGCCTCATGGACAGAAACTGGAAGTTGGTTCCAAAAGAGAGGAGCCTGAGAACTGAAAGATCTTCCTCCCATTCTGTTTTTGGAAACTCTAGGGACCACGAGTAAGCCAGCAGTCTGAGAGAAGTGCTCTATTAGGAAAATATGGAACAATAAAATCTCAAATATAAGATGGAGCTAGGTTGTTGAGGGCTTTGTAGGTTAGAAGTAAGATTTTGTATTCAATTCTGGACTTGACAAGGAGCCAGTGGAGAGAAGCTAAAACTGGAGAGATATGATCTCTCCTACTAACTCCAGTTAAGACTCTGGCAGCAGCATTTTGGATTAACTGAAGAAGATTTAAGGACGTATTTGGACACCCAGATAATAAACCATTGCAATAGTCCAGTCTAGATGTGTCAAATGCATGAACCAGTTTTTCTGCATCATTTTTAGATAAGATGTTTATAATTTTAACGATATTACGCAGGTGGAAAAAAGCGGTTCTAGTAACATTTACTGGGTTTCTTTTTCAGAAATAGATTTTGCTTAACTCTGAATACCAGGGAATGCCTTGTAACTGCTACTTTCCTACCAACCACTGACTTTGGTGACATTATTTACATGAATGCCACTGCCAGCTCCTTGCAGATGTTGGATGCTGTCTACAATGGTGCGCTAAGATTCATAACTGGCTGTAACTATCGTATCCATCACTGCACTCTGTATTCACTGGTCAGCTCGTCATCGTTATCGACACGTAGGCTCTCACGCTGGTACATCTTCATATATAAATTACTCCTTGGTCTTTTGATTTCTTATATATCCTCCCACATGTCACGTCATCAGTGCAGTTACATCGTGCACTCTCAGGCCATCAATACCTGCAGTGTTCCCTGAGTGTGGATTGAACTCGGCAAAAAGACCTTTTTCTTACTCTGCTCCTGTAACCTGGAACATCTTGCAACAAGAACTGAAGATGTCCACTTTGATTTATTTATGGGATTTTAAACATTTTATATATTTAATAGAAAAATCAAGACAATTATGTTGTTGTCTTTAGTATTTTACCTTGTTTTACTGTATATGGCACCTTGATTTTATTGTTATATAACACAACTTTTTTTTTATTTTAATTGCATTTTGTTGCATTTTATTGTTGTTTATTGTTGTCTGTACTTTATATATTGGCTTTCTAAAGCAGGGTTCTCTTGAAAATGAGTCTTTGTGACTCAATGAGATTAACCTGTATAAATAAAGGTTGAATGCAAAATAAAATAAATAAAACTTTATTCCACAGGCTGAAACATGAAATCATGCGTCAGACCTTATAATTTGTCTGTGTGGGATGACATGGCTGGTTGAGCCTGTTGACCTCACTGTGAAGTACATGGACAGTCTGTTTATTCCTGGTTCTCCAGAGGATGCTGAAGTCGAACCCATGCTGGTTTTGGCCAGTGGATATGTTTGTCTGTGTTTGCCTTTGGCCCTTTCTGCTGGTGCTGTTATGCGGTCGGGAAGAATCCCAGTGAAGAACGAGCCAGTTATGATCCAATGTGGATCCAGTTAAACCACTTCATGAAGAAACCCAAACACATGGTTCCAGGGATTATAACTCTTTGTCTGTCTTCATGTGTCTGAACAAAATGGAAAGAGACACACAGATACAGACGTGAGCAAATACCCACATGGCCTTTCAAGGTTTTTCAAAGCTGTGCTGGACAGCTTTACATAAATCAACCTGAAAAACCATGGACAGCAACAAGAAAAAAGGCTCTTGCCATCAATAATTACAGCACAATTTTATTTATTCATTTTTGCATACATCACTGACTTTTAAACTTCATCAACACTGTAAAAAAAAAAACTGACCCTGTTTTTGGTACATTTTAATGCTCATAGACCCTACATTCAATATGTAGTATATTATTTAATTTAATATTTATTGGTTGCATGGTGGGTCAGTTGGTAGAGCTGTTGCCTCCCAGCAAGGTCACCAGACCAAATCCTCGCTGGGGCCCATTCTGGTAGAGTTTGTATGTTTTCTCTGTACTACGTGGGTTTTCTCCAGGTACTCCAGTTATCTCACACCAACCAAAAACATTCATGTTAGGCTGATTGGTAACTAAATTTCTGTAGCTGAGAATGAGAGAGTAGATGGCAGTTTGTCTCGTTTGTCTCTATGTGACCCTGTGATGGACTGGAGACTTGTCCAGGGTGTCCCTGATGGACCGGAGACCTGCCCAGGGTGTCCCTGACGGACTGGAGACCTGTCCAGGTATCCCTGTCATGGATTGGAGACCTGTCCAGGGTCTCTCGCACAGTGACTGCTGGATATGGGCACCAGTGACCCCTGCGACCCAGAAAGGAAGAAGTGGGTAAAGATGATGGATGGATAGACAGATGGATAACTAATTATTGCAAAAATAATTGCTTTTAAACTGTAAATGTGCAGAAGCATATATCGCAGGTGTCTCATCTTGAAATCCACATCATGAATGTGCTTGTTCTGCAGGGTGTATCTTTTACAACAGTTTTATTAGATACATTAAAGATGAGACACATTAAAGGCTGTATCTTAAAAAAGTTGTCTGGTCCTCTGGAAGGGTTAAAAAAAATTGTAGAAACGTGTTGTCATTCATCCAAATGACTTCTTCAGTCTGTATATACAGTATTATAGGCTGTAATATGCATTGTTTATAATATTGTGCTACAGACAGAGATAATTCTGAGACACTTTAAAATGCAAAATGGATGTGTACAATAATTTTAAGCTGCTAGTACTGATACTGCTTCAGCATTTCTCATCTGACAACACTGTGATAGATGTAGGAATATGTCTAACATCAAGAACATGGAACAGAGAATCTTGAGAAATACCAATGGACAAATGTGTAAATATGTTAGGTAGAGCCAAGGCCTCAGTGTGACAGTGGAACCATCCTTTGCATTCTTCCATCATCCTCCATCAAATACCTCCTTTTTATTAGGTTTGGGTAGTCGGGGGACCAAAGAGTGCATATCCAGGCTGAAGACGTACCTAACAAGACACCACGACACACAGACAGTCAGACTGTACTGTAATTAATGAACACGTTTCTCATGATTAACTTTTATTAAGCAATACTCCTGAGTCCTCCAGCCGGCAGGTAATAGGAGAGACCTGGGGAGTGGGAGAGTGAGATAAAGTGCAGGGAGGACAAAGAGGGGAGACATTCGACCCCGTTATATCTCCTTAGCCGCTCATAAAAACAGCATCCTGTAAATTCATAAAAACCCTTTCCCTGTGACAATGGGCCCTAAAGGTGCCACCTGCTGAATTAGACAGGAAGCACGTTGCATTCCAACAGAAAATGGCAAGAAAGGCTTCAGTTGTTTTAAAATGGAAAAAGGTTTGTGTCTCATTAATAATGAGACTGTGGAGCTGGTAAACCTAGTTCACGTTATGGATCTAGGTTAATCTGAATCACTCATTAAAGTTACCTGGTCCACTTGAGTCCCTTGAGTCGTACACGCTGCACACCCCCAACCATTAAAAATATATATTTATACATATCGGTTGATATGCAATATTCACAGATGTTTATTTCACAGTTCACACATAAATAAAGGAAGAAACACTTTGCAGATGATAGAACAAAAACATAAAATGTGCTAATGAAATAAGCAAATTGTTCACTTCTGTTATGAATATATGTTATTGTCTATAAAATACTCACCTGAGTCTGCGGCACTTCCTGTTGGTTAGTAACTGGAGGAGTTCAACACATCTTAATCAGATGCATTTCTGCTGCATTATTTACCCGGATCAGGAACCTGATTTGTCTGTATCAACAGCATTTCTGGTGATCCTGCTGGTTTTCTGGGTAAGTTCATTAACTTTCAGATCTTTATCTGTAGTCTGCCACAGGTCAGGGAGGATCTGGATTTGTTTAGACCTCAGACTTGTGGGTTCTGATTTAGGGTGAGGATTCATATCTTTAACCTGGGTGAGTCAGTAACAGGCCAGCTATATTTCTACATGTTTAGCCAATAACTTTTATAAAATGTTATTATATGAATTTAAAAAAAGCATGAGTTAGTGCTTTTTTTGGTGTTTCCTACATGGTATTTTGAATTATTTCCACTGGTTTCAGATTTGAAGTTAAAGAAAAAATGACTATTGAAGACATACAGGATCACTGTAGCATGACAGTTTCATGAGCAGTCAGCGTATTCCAGTTCCTCACACTTTAAAAATTTATAGAAGAATTGCTTGTTTATGTTGGCAACAGTAGCACGGTGGAGCAACTGGTAGAGCTGCTGCCTCTCATCGAGCAGGTCCTTGGTTCAAACCTCGGTCCTCTTCTGGGTGGAGTTTGCATGTTCTCTCCGTGCATGCGTGGGTTTTCTCCGGTTTCCTCCCACAGACCAAAAACATGCATGTTAGGCTGATTGGTAACTCTAAATTGTCACTAGGTGTGAGTGAGAAAGTGAATGGTTGTTTGTCTCGTTTGTCTCTATGTGTCCCTGTGATGGACTTGTGACCCGTCCAGGGTGTACCCCGCCCCTCACACAGTGATTGCTGGACATGGGCACCGGCGACCCCCGTGACCCAAAATGGAATAAGCAGATAAAGATAATGGATGGATGGATGTTGGCAACAAAACATACACGTTTACAGCAACTGTTCCTGTTTACTGGGCTTCAGTCAAGAAAACAAATTAAAACAATACACTTCATCTGTCTTATATACTGCACATAATATTAGGGAATATTAGCTAATTTTCAGATGGGCCATCTTTCACATATTAAGTACTGATCTTAAAAAAGTAAAAAGAGGAATTCAGTTTTTGCAAAGATTAGAATCCACATCGCTTTCTTATGGCCCACAGGCCACATCCAAGTCATTGGCAAATTCCATTTATTCTACAGGAATTATGGAGTCCACAAACTGTCCACAAACACAACATGAAGTATAAATTATATTGCAAGCAAATCCCAATGTTTTACTTTCATTTAAAACAGGCTTTTCAATCGCTTTAATTCTGAAGTTGAGTTCGTGTTGTTGCGTTTTGTGTGCGCTGCAGCCTCAAGAATCTCCACTGGAAATGGAGTTTGTGAGAGATTTAGGAGTTACGATCATGTCAATGGACAAAGTACTATAGAAATACAAATACTGATACAGAATGTAGTGGTTTTAACAAGATATGGCTATCTACACGATTACTTGCTGAAGTCAACAGCAAATCAGTGTTTTGTAGAAAACCAGGAAGCTGTTTTATTCCCCTGTCACAGAACAAAATGGAAATGGGAGATACCCTGCATGCCTTGCCTGTCATGAGCTGAATAACTTGAGGTACCAACTTTCACTTTGGTATGTGTCTGCATGTCGGCAATAGAAAGGTACCTATTGAAAACTGGGTTGCCATGTCAAAATCCAAAAACCACTTTAATCATATGTAAACCATCCACCCCAATCATTTGACTTAACTATGCTTTGTAGTTTTATATTACTTAAAACTGTAGTTTCCCCAAATATCAGAGTGGCCAAAGGTTAATCTATGGTGGCCAAGGCCACCATCAGCAACCACTCTGGTTTAGTCATTGCCCTGGTTGCAGACAAAATTGCTCCCTCTGCTCACCAGAATTTGTCACATTTTTTTACTTGAAAAAAATCAAAATAAAACAAATAACTGTCTTCATATACACAGTCTAACTCTTACCCATATGAATATATTGCACCTGAAACATTAGATTTTACTAGAAGTATACGCTGAATTCCAGTCCAGAAAAACATCCCTCTCGAAAATTACAAATATTCACTATTCAAATCCTTTAGCAACATGGGACATCAGCACACCGCTTATTTTAAACTGTAAATTACATCAGCATCATCAAACTAAACACACTGAAAACACAGATGAGTTGCATGATGGTGAAGATTCTCAGTCATGCAGGACATGATAAAATCAAAAAACTTTCAATACAATCAATCAACCTTTATTTATACAGGTAAATCCCATTGAGCCTTGAGGACTCATTTACAAGAGAGACCTGATTTCAACAAAGAAAGATGACAACAATGGACAACAGCAACAACAATAAACAGTTATAAAAAAGCATACTACAGTTTTTTTTTTTTTTTTTTTTTTAACAAATAGGATGGCTAAAAGGAAAAGGTAACAAAACAAAAAAACAGCTAGATTCCAAGACAAATGTAGAAAACTCAGGGAGGGTAGCACTAGCTCGTGCAGCTAGAAGAGACAAAAACAACTGGACTTTATTTGTACCAGAAGACAGATCAGTCACACATATCAGAAGCTCTGCTGCCTAAACTGTAAAAAGTAAAACAAGGCCTTTTTACCAGGATTTCCACATTCAGAAATAAAGCCATCAATATGTGATAGAAGACAAAACAGCATGAAATCAATGAGCTGTTCTTTTTAAGGAGTTTATCAAAGAGTGTCTGGGGAACTCAATGCAGCCAGCGATAAATGAAACAAAGAGAAAAGCAAAGTTTCCATAAATGCAAAAGCAGCAAATCAATATGCGTCCTCTCACTCGGGGCTTAATTTGAGCCGGATCCTGCCAGAAAAAGATCTGGGAACTCTTATTTTGACAGGGTGTGTTTCGCCAACTGTTTGCTTGGATCCAGTAACTCAAATCTACGCCGCTAAAAGTCCAAAGTCGTTGCGCATTTTTATTTAAAACAATCAAAAATCTAATTAAACAGCACAACTAAATTGCAAATCAACAAAGTTCATGCTCAATAATCCATGCAAATCAGTTTGACAATTTAAGTGGGCAATAAATAATATTTTGATTATTTATTAAAAATAGGCTACAACTAAAAATACATTTGATGTGTATTATTCACATTACATCACGTATCAAAACAACAGCTCTAATGTGTCAAACAACTGTGATCAAAGTGTCGAAAAGACAGTCCAATTTATGATGGATGGATGGATGGATGGATGGACAGACGGATGGACGGTCGGTCGGTCAGTCCTTAACTGGACAACCGAGAAGTGAAGCACCTGTAGGCAGTGTCAACTGGAGCAGAAGTGAGCGAGTGGTGATGAAGGTGAATGCCGACATAATCAGGCACTTGTTTGCAGGCAGGAGCACACAGGCAGCGGCCATGAACAGATGGAGGAGTGGCCTGGAAGTTTCACATGTGAGTGGAGTCGGACAACAATGTGCAGGACTGAATTCAGCCGACAAGAATCGGGCTCGGAGCCATGAGGTGAGAGAAGGGGGGCTTGCCTTCATAGAAGTGGAGCAGAGCAGCGCTACTTCTATGACGGCAAGCCCCCCTCCTCTCACACACACACAGTCGAACACACCTTCGCACAGAAGAAGAGAGCTGTTGTTGTTGCTCTCTAAAATTGTTATTGAATCAAGTGTTAGATAAATGTAGATGTTTAAGTACCCATTAAAATATACCAAAAACCAGTAATGTATTCAAAATTTTCTGGGGGAAGACCCATGGACATCCCACCACCCCCACACTGGCCCATTCTGGCATTGGTTAGTCTACAAATTAAGCCCTGCTCTCAATCTATAAATTATGACTTCAGACAAGACAAAATGGCATCACTGACCTCAGAGCTGTCACTGTCTACCAGTCCTAGTTCTGTAATAACTGCACACCTGTAGACTAGAACTGATAGTTGCAGGGACCAATGTGGTGTAGACGTAGGGCAGCCGACCAGGGACCAGAAAGTCGCAGGTTCAACTCCCCGCCATGCCCACATGTTATGGTGTCCTTGAGCAAGACACCTAATCTCCCACTGCTCCTGGGGGGCTTACATAGCTGCCCACTCTCCACCTGGGTGTACCTCAGGTGTGATGGATTAAATGCAGATAACTAATTTCATCATTTATAGAAATATACGATCACAACACAGCACTTTTTTCTTCTTTTTCTTCTTCCTCTAGTTTCTTGCTATTATTTATTTTTATTATTAGTCTACTTCTTTTTCTTCTTTTTTCTTCTAGATTGTTTCTTCTTTTTTTTCTTGATGTGATTTCTTCTTTTTCGTCTAATTCCGTGCTATAATTTCTTGTTCTTCTTCTTGAATAATCTGCCATGCACATTTAGCACAACAGCTTTTTACCAGTTGAGCTGATATATGCTTCCTTAGGTCAGCATAAGTCATGAAGCAATGGTAACCTTAAATCTAGAAATACTGCCTCTAGAACATGTCAAGTGATCTGCTAACACCTGCCATTAAATAAAAATATTTATATCTGAATATTATCCCTGTTCCAGTTATTTCCCTTATGTCCAACAAAGCTCCGGCAGAACAACTGCTCTATGAATTATTAGGAGAATTACATCAAATCAAAACAGAGCTTACATTTCTAAATAAAATAAGCACAAATCCAGGCATCCAACACCTAGCTATGACTACAGTGCAGTCATCTTAATCACATGGCCAAAGCCAGTGAGCTTTTTATGGAGCGGTGATTCATAAGGTGGAGCCTCAGATGCCATCACTTCATAAAAGAGCATTATCTGTAAGAGCTCCTGTGTTGTCCCCACTGCTTTAAGACTGCCATGTCTCTTAGAGGGCCTACTAGCATCTTATTAAAATGACACCACCCATACACCGTCTCCACCGAGGGTCACAGCAACAGACTTTAACTGCTTTGGGATTTTAATGATGAACAAGAAGCACTTCTGTCTGGAAAACAATACAAAATTATAAAAAGACACAATTATTGGATCTTTCAGGAATATTTCCCTCAAAATATGTTTAAAGAAGGGACACAGCCTTTAATTCAACTTTATTCTAACCTACAGATGTACAAATCACAAAACAAGAATTACACTTTAAATCAAAGTTAAAATAAAATCTGTGTACAAGAAACAAAACCACATATCTAAATTGAACAATAAAAGTAGACACAATGAGTGCAAATACATCAAATGATGAAGAAAAACAAACAAACAAACAAAAAAAAAATATAGATGGTTTTGTAGAATTGGTTCATCAGAGATTTAATTCAATTCAGTTTATTTAGATAGCGCCAAGTCACAACAGAAGTCGTCTCAGGGCACTGAACAGACACATTCATATATAAAATAAGTTAACAAAAACATTCATATTTAAAAATAATTATTTAACATTATTTATCTGAGGAGCAGACTGCTTTGAATTTAAGTCATCGCAGAACTCTCACTCTAAGTTCATTAGCAGGCTTTATATGTATATATATATATATATATATATATATATATATATATATAGTTTAATTTGATCATTTTAATATTCTGTATTCTTTTTAATTTACCAGAAGCTTCAAATGAAATTATCTCCCTGTATATGAAACCTGTTTCAAGTTTGTCATGATTATGAGCTAAATCCAGATTTTCCATCTACATTGTTTGGTAAATAACCAAAGTGTCAAAACAAAAGTCAAGATATTTTTAATACATCTGTATTATACATCGTTGAACGGTAACAGCCTCTTTCATCTTTTAATGGCACACTGTTGCTCCAGAGCTGGACATTAACAAACTGTAGGTCTGCTGTGATTTTTTTTTTTTTTTTTTTTTTGGAGAACCATCTGAAACACACACACTTCATGTATTTCTAAACCATATTTAATCGCCACTGGGTGGTAAGGCGAGTTGAAATCTGTACCCGCCTACAGAACCGGTCACAATGGTCACAATGGAAATGTGACGTGTAACCAGCTGATCTGAGCTAAGCCGAGCTGACCCGATCCAAGGCGTCACTGTGGAAAAGGGGCATTAGTAAGTGATCCTTATGTATACATCTACAATTGATTACTTTTGGAGATCACGTTCAAGATGTCCTGACAGAACGTTGTTGGATTTTCTACCTGGATTACTGAGCTGAACGTTGATGTTTTGAACCACTTTGGCTATGACTGCCTCAGAGGAGTCTTATCACCAGCAAGCTGGTTATATATTTAGGTTACTTTATTTAAGGTAGATATGGTTTGCAGTGGTACAAAGAATACATCCATTCACACATATACTGTAAAAAGTAACAGCACCTCGACTAAACCATGCACAGATAATAGTGCTCAAGGCTCCACATGACATATTAAAAACAAAGTAGGACACAGAAGAGGAGAGTAAAAACCTAAAATTTAACTAGTATAAATAATGTAATAAAATATGAATTTTATCAGATAAAATCTGTTAAACCAATGATAGTTAATGGTTTGTCCACATGGATAATTAGTGGTCCCTAGTGGACCACACACGTGGGAGTGTACTGCTTGTGGGACTGAGTTTGCTGTGGCTCCTTAGACTGATGAAGTCCTTTTGATGAAAAACAAAACGTCACAACAACAAAAATGAAACGTCCAGATGACCTGGCTGAACTTTGTTGAATTTTTTTTTTTTTACCTGGATTATTGAGTATGAACTTTGACAGATTCAAGATGGCTGTCACAGCAACAAAAATGAAAATAGCTCAGCCATATTCATAGATAATGATTTTAAATTTGGCATGGTAGTAGCTATGAGTTATTCACAACACAAACTCAGAGCTGACATTTAATAATATCACAATAAGTTGTGCCTAACATTATCTTTCAGTTTAAACCAAACAGGTACAACCTTTTTCGCAACATCACATTATTTTAGTCTCAAACTCTTAGTGGACAAAACACAATTCTTTGAGAAATGCTAGGACTTTATTTCTGTGCAATTTTTCATGAGTGATTTTTTCACTTGTAAATAATTTTGTGTGTCTATTTTATATAATGCGTGTAGATAAAAACATATGTAGGACATTGTTTCTGTGTGTTTACCTGATTGTGCCTGCTTTATTCAACTATTGTCATTGCCTCAGAATACAAAAGGTACATTGGAATGAAATGCAGATGGTCTGGAAAATTAATGCATGCCTTCTGCCAAACATCTCGCTTATTTAAACACAGTCCTACTTATCCCTGTGAGAATCAGTGAAGAGTGCTCAGAACCCCATCCTGCCTCCGCCTGTGTCTGCTACAACAAGTTAACCTGTAGTTTCTGAATACAATCAGGGAATTGCCCGCTGTTATTGCTACCTGGCAGACTTTGACAATAGCTCTGAGTCTGCGCCCAAACATGTCAGTGAATCTGTGTATGAAGAGAGGACACACAATAGCAGTGACGGCTTGGCTGATGTATCAGCTCCTCTCAGCTTTCCTCGGGTCTACCTGACACCTCTAGAAATTGAAAACGACATGGGCCTTGTTTGCCAACAAATGGCCCCACGGTGCAAGATGCACACAATCACACACATGTCTGGGCATTTCTCATTCATGGAATATATATTCTTGTCCTTCTCACATGCAAGAGATATTTTCGAACTTGAATGAAATCTAAATGAAATCTTAACATACTTGTGTGGCTCGGTGCATGCCTCATGCTCAGTAGAAAGTTCACCGCGGGGCAGCCTCAGTAATAGGAGCACTGGTTTGGGTTTATTGTGGTTCCTGCAAACTTTTGATACGTGAACAACTTGCTGTGATATGTGGATGATATTGCGAGTTACCAAGTTCCACTGGCTGTGAAATAGCAATCAAGTTTAACATTTACATTTTATTGGCCATCACAAAAAGTAAAAAGGTGACTTTTCCCCTGTGTCTGTGTGTTTCACTTTTATGTTAGTAAAATAAGCCATAAACCACTGTGGAGATTTTAATAAACCCCTCACAAAGTAATCAGGACACTTTCCTCTAGTCCTTAACTTCAGAATCAGAATAAGCTTTATTATCATTGTACCGAACAACAGTGAGATTATGTTCATACAGTCGTTCGAAAGATGGGCGAAGTGCACGTTGCTGCTGCTCCTGAGAGCTCGGCCCCTTATCCTTATTCAGAATACTTTTTAGATAGAAAAGGCCATGAGGAGAGGATACTGGTATTACAAAAAATATCTCTTCACACCTTGTCCTATCAGGACACAATTTAAGACATCAAAAATCTCTACCAGCAAGCACATTTATAGACACATTACATGACGTCAAGATGGTGAGATTTGTCCATGAAGAACTTCCAGATAGTCCATAGTCCTGTTAAGATGTTGGTGTCAGCTGGTGCAGCTCTGATAAGCATAAGGATAGACAGAGCTTTTCCTTAGGTTACACATATCCCGGGAGAAATTTGATAAGTCGGCCTGCTTCGAGACCAACTGGGGGAGTCAGATTCAGATAAGCCACAATTGTTGATTTTTTTCAGGCAGACATTTTTTATTTTTTTTTGGTCAGCCTTGAGTTCTGGTGGTACTTTCGATCCAAAATGGAAAGATTTGTGGGCATTCCACTGGTCTGTGCTAATTAGCTCCATCCAAGGTCGTTTCCAACATGCTGGCGAGTCCCAGAAGCCGCAGGTGGCCTGCGATTCTCACCAATTGCTTCCATCTTACGGTTTAGCTCATAAATCAGCTGATTTTGAATGCTCGAAGCATGAACCAAACCTTCACACAGACTTGGCTGTTTTGCCATGGCTGACACTGTTGCCACCCTCTTCTCTAATAGCTAATAACATACGAATCAGCCAGTGCCAAAGAGCAGAAACCCTGCTATCATGATTCAATTTATATAAACATCTTCAGCATCCTCCTGAGACAATACAGCAACATCAGTTCCCAAACTCCCCATGGATCCATCACGTATCCTGCCACGTCCGTCTCAGTGGGGCATGAAAGCTCTCCAGGACCCTGTCGCTTTGCTGAAAATATTTTATCAATTGTGTTGAAAGTCCAGCTGACCAGATCCATAACAGTAGTTTTCCATTTCGGAAAATGTGTAAATAGGAGCTCCAATATGCAGACAGAGATCAAAAAGCTGGAGGAGGATGGAGGAGGGAATAAAAGGCATCCACCTTGCACGAGAGCCAACCGGATTCAAAATGGCTGCCACAGTTAAATAACTTTAAAGAACACAACAGTGGCTATAACAGATAATTTTATAGATATTGAGATAAAGTTTATTGTGGTCGTAGCTGAGAGTCACCACTAACACATTCCATGCACGGAACGCCTTGAAATAATGCTTTTCATACGCTTATACAATTTTTCAAAGTTTTGAATAAAACAGCTGTAACAATGTTCCTTCTTATTATAAAGCTATCTTTAAAAAAATCTGTGCCTGTGGACTCAGCAAAGGCTTTGCATCTTCCAACCTGTATGTTATAACACCCCACTCCCACCCCACCCCCCATTAGCCGTTGTACTCAAATCCATTTGGTGCTGCATTAATAAAATCAATGGAGAAAATCTTCAGCACCTATTTAAATAAATGTATTAGTGTCACAAGAGTTCCAGTCTGACATGTCAAAGCAACTGCAGTTATTGCTCATTGCCTAAGCCATTAATTGATTTTTTTTCTCCCACATCCTATAATTTAATATGTCCACAGTATGTCAGGACGTTCACTGAGCAAACAGCCTCTGCTGCTATGAAAAAGAACAGAAACAAAGGCAATTCACCACATTAAGTCAGACAACTTAATTCCAACTGTGCAAATTGCACTCGATTTCTATTGTTTCAACTAAGTGGTTTCAAATAAGGCTGTGACTCCTTCCACTTATGTGCTCTTACACGAGATGAGTCACCTAAAATCCCCCCGTGAGTGCACTCAAAGACAAAACAACTTTTAAATGTGTTAATGCGCTATTCAGGGCAAAAAATTAACTTTGCATCATATTTGACGGGGAGTCCATCATTTAACATTTTGTATAAACTCACACAACTCTTGTAGACCCTTGTTTCTGTTTGTTTTTGAGATGTTGTTGGTTTAATCAGTACTAGGTCTGAGGGTGTTAACAACAATAAAATATTCATATTGTTCGTACTGTATTGTATTAAAAAGACAATGAAAACAATACATGTAAAATAGCATTGTGCTGTAATAGAAGCTAAAACATAAAATAAGTAACTGACATTCAATATTATATATATATATATATATATATATA
>NC_056498.1:81049793-81062849 GCF_014905685.2 Nematolebias whitei
TGGATGGCCTTGTTGCTGTTTTAAGTGCTATATAAATAAATTGGTATGGTATGGTATGGTATATATATATATATATATATATATATATATATATATATATATGTGTGTGTATAGATATATATCTATCTATCTATACATATATATGTTTATATTTATATATATATACACACTATAATTATTATAATTATATTAGAGCTGTGCTCGTGAGTTTTTTTTATTAAGCTGTAGCTTACATCCAAATCTCTGACCGTCCAAAATATGATTTATTTTGCTTTTCATTTGTGAGGATTTTAATAGATATTTAAAGTTTAAAACTCACAGATGCTAGCAAAAGTGGCATAAATATGGCATCAACAGATAAATGTGTGAAGACAGTTTGACTCAGTGAAAATGTGCCTTTTGTGCTCTGGGGTTAACTGTCCCGTTAGCCGGGTTCAGATCACACATGATGTGAGAGGTGTTGAAGAGGCAGAGCGGTGCTCTTTCCTCACCTGGATCTTTATCAGCTGTTTGAAGAGTCTTTCAGTGGCTTTTTCCAGCTGGAAGATGCCAGTAAAAGCACAGATGTCCACTGATGGCCAGTTTGTGATTGCACAGTGAAAAAAAAAAAATCTCTGCCTGACACGGGTGCAAACAAAACCCATCTGTGTGGTTTTTGCTTGAGTGTTAAGACAATGGTTGTTTCAAAATTTTTAATTGAAAGAGAGATATGGCATAATGGCAACCCATCTGTTCAAAAATTGATATCTGCGTGATGGTTGCCCTGTCATCTCCATCAATGAACAAGCGTGAGATTTTCCGGCCTTTTCTCATTTATTTCCTGTAATTGAAATTTGAGCCTCACCAGGTTCGATAATGATGGAAGTGATTTAAAAAATTAAATAAAAATCAACACTGTGCGTGTTGCTTTAATCAAGTTTATTTTGAAGTTTTAAAACTTATTTGTGTAGACCAATAAGGCTCATGTTCTGACTTTCAGGAACAAAAAAAATACAAACAAGAAACTTGGAAAAGTGGAACGAGCAAGATTTAAAGTGACAGAGAATTTGGTGCTGTTCAGCTTTGAGTACAGTATGAAGGGATGATAAAATAGGAACAAATATGCTAACAGATGGCAGAGGTGCAGTTAAGGAAGAACAACACTGGGAGACAGAAGGAGGGGATGAGAAAGAACGACAGGAATAAGGGTCTCGAGAGAATGAAGGAATATGACATGCCAAAGTTAAAAGAGAAGGAAGAAAAACTGCTTGCATTGTTGTTTTCATTATGTGGCTGCTGTCACTCTACAGGCTTTGTGAAATGAAAGCAAAGGATAAACGAGGGAGGAGGAGGAGGACAATGATGAAGGGTAAGGAATGGAGGAAAGGAGGGAGGAGAAAAGATGAAGACTATGGAGAGGAAGAGAAGTGGGGGGAGCGAAATTAATCTTTTGTGCCGAGCCTTTACACAGCCACAGACAACAGACATGTTCAGACAGAAGCCTGGACCTGGAGAAGCTGCCTGCCTGTGATTGATGAATAAAGTAAAGGTGTCAGAAGTGTATTATGTAAATTATCCAAGGCAGAGCCCATTTTGGGCACTGAATGAAAGAGCAGGGCGTACACGGCTGTTGGCGAGGGAGACAAATACTGTATATGTGTCACTGAGGGTCTGTGAGTGCTGCAGCTGTACCATCTTTCATCTCACGAGACAACTCCGGACTGCAATCTCGTCCACGGAGGATGGACAAAATGCAGACATGTGTTCAAGGGAGAGAGCTTCATCTCAGAAAGTAAAGGTAAAGATAGAAGGCCAATTTGAAAACATATAGCTCTTCAGGTTTGTGGAACATCTCTTATCTTATGAACACTCTTCCTGTAGTAAATGTATACAGTTACATTTCCCACCAACACTCGATCTCCCACAAGGGAATCCAGTTATTTCAGTCAGAGTCATAAAGACCACCATAAAGAGCCTGTCTGTCTGATTCCCAGTGACAGTGTTTCAGTTTGGGGGACAGATCGAGTTGTTGTGTGTAGAGGAGGGGTGTGTATCCATCAGTAATGCTACAGACAAAAGCAAGCTAGAAGTTTGTTTTTTTATGGTATGGAGTATCATAACATACCAAGGTATATTTTGGGAGAGAAGTGGAGTGAGGGAAACATAAATTGTGGGAATGAGCCGGTTTTCATTCTCTATCCAAACACAAAAAATGCGAACACAAACAAATTTACTACCTCCAGACCTGACGGGTGCATTCCACCCTCTCCTGTTGAGGCAGGCAATGTCACTTTTAATAGGATGACAAAAAACAATCTATCATGCATTTACCTTTGCACAGCAACATAAAATAGGTTAAGGGATATTGATGGCATCCTCGGCCCTAATTCTTACCATGAGTGGCGTCTTTCCGTGATTGAAACAGACAAAGATGTATAGGGTTACCCCTGCATCATGCAAGTGCTAATTGCCAGTGCTTGCCTTTTGCCAAAGCATTGTCTCAGAGGCTAACAAGAAGACTAGCTCCCTCGATTTTTTTTCTACAAATTTCCTTTGTGGTTTTGTGTTTGTTTGGCAGCTGAAGAAAAACTGCTGAGAAAGCTGTTTCCATCTCAGCAACCAGTTATTAACGGGTTCATAAGTAAGGCCTGGCCCGAGCTATTTCCCTCTGTTAGTATTTATTAAGAGTCCACAAAGACAGGGCAGGTCCATGCTGATAATGAATGAAATAACCTCAGAGTAATTGAGCCTTATTAGGCCACAGAGAGTGAGAGGGAAATAGGACAGCAGGCCTGAGAAGAAAGGGATGAAACAACAGAGAGAGGGAGAACTGTAGAGAGAGACTTACTTTGTCAAAACCAGTTCCGCTCCCATGCCTCTGTTTATTAATTTCATCACTGAGGCACGCAGCAGTGTCATTTTCAAATCTCTTCCACTACACCGCTTCCCATATTTACACTGTAAGTATGAATGACAGTCCAAACCATGCCATACAGAGCGGTAAACACTGGCAGACACATACATGGGCATGCCTGTGCACTGCACTCTGTTCAGAGGAGCCACAACAGGTCGAAGTGCTGTCCGCTGACAGAGCATGGACATGCTAGAAGTAAAGTAACAACTTATAACAATAAGAGGAGCCGCTGCTTCACATGTGCAAAGTTATACACTGGTTAGTCTGCAGTAGTTTGAGTCTGGGGAGTTAGAGCATCAGTGATCCACTGATGCACTCACACCTGCTCCACCCTCATTTGGCCCACGGTAGACCTTTGAGCAAGGCCGTTAACGCCCCAGCTGGTCTCCTGTCACTTTGGATTCATAGCCCTCTGCTCCACACAGAGGGCTGTGGTAGCTCAGGAAGGGCATTCAGCATAAAAACAATTGCCAAGTCTTAGAGAGAGTTTGCTCCCTGAGGATCCCCAAAGAAGGGAGCAGCCAAAACAAAAAATAAAATAAAATAAAAACCTTAATTTGAGTGTTGCCAGGACATTTTAATTTGACCTAGGCATAACAGGAAGACTACTGATGTGGCCTTTTGATATTAACGGCTAAGCTTTTATCATACCTCTTATTTTTTGAGGGATACTCTGATTCAAGTATCTGGCAATTAAATGTTACTCTTTGTAAAAAACTGTATTGCATTTAAGATAACATACTGTTTTATGTTTTCAAACAAGCATTGACAAAGGAAACTAAATCAAAACACCAGTCATAGAATTCAGCTGTGGATAAACTGATTTAAAAAAATGTTTTAGTTCTTCATATTTTTTGTTCAAAAATAGCAGAGTGGAAGGATGTGGCAGTCACTCTTGCTACAGAAAAAAAGTTCATGCTTTTATCTTCATTTGCTGACAAATGTTGGAGATCAGGAGAAGCTTCAACATAGTACAAAACATTATAGCTGTGCTTTTTTTACATGTAGGTCTGACAAGGCAGCCAGATAACCATCCATCCATTACCTTTTACACACTTCTTCCATTTTTGGGTCAAAAGGGTCGCCGGTGCACATGTCCATCAATCACTGTACGAGGGGCGGGGTGCACTCTGGACAGGTCTCCAGTCCTTCACTGGACCACAGAGACAAGCAACCATTCACTCTCTCACTCACACCTAAGGACAATTTAGTTACCAGTCTGTCTAACATGCATGTTTTTGGTCTGTGGAAGGAAACTAGAGTACCCGGGAGGCTGTGGCTGAGTGGTTAGAGCAGTCGTCCTCCAATGCAAGAGTTGGGGGTTCAAATCCACCAGCAGTCACATACCGAAGTGTCCCTGGGCAAGACACTGAACCCCTCGTTGCCTCCGATGTGTGTCCCATCGGTGTTTGAATGTGATAAAGCTCTGATTAGTCTCTTTAGAATGATTTATTCATTTAGCTTTGTAGAGATCTAGTAGAGTGCTGTATGAATGGGCAACAGGACACAGATTGTGTTGTAGAGTGCTTTGAGTAGCTTGATAAGATAGAAAGGCGCTATATAAGTACAGTCCATTTACCATTTATATATATATATATATGTATATATATATATATAGTTGTTTGTTTGTTTTTTGTGCGTAGTTTAATCATTTTCTTAGTGTTCCCTGTCATCAGTTCACGTTTCTCTGTATTTTTCATGAACAGTTTCTGCTCATCTGTTCTGTGACACCACACACCTGTTCCTCATTGTCATTACTCACAGATGCAACTAACCTCCTCATCAGCCCCAGTCTTTCTAACCCCGCAGCTCCTGGCATTTTGTGTGCGTTTACAACATTTCTTCTCTGTGTTCACCTCGAGTTATGATTTGTTGTTGCTGTAACGTTGGCTTTTTGTTTTTGTAAGTAAATTCTTGAGTTTTTAGTCTAGCTCCTGCTACAGTCAAATGTTTTCTTTTCACTCCTACTTGAAAGCAAATGTATAACTTTTCAACAACAACAATAAAAAAATTACAGGTCAGTAGGTGTTGACACCATGCAATTTATTCACCCTAGTACTTTGGTGTTTAGTTTTAAATTAGATACAATCTGTTTTATGTTCACTCAACAAATAGCCCTACATAGCACTAAATAGCACTTTTAGCATTAAACCTTTCCTATGGAACTTAAAGAAAAATATTTAAAAAAAAAACAAAAAAAAAATACAATCAGTGTTAAAAGAAAACATAAAATGACAAAATACATTTCTAAATAACTTGTGTTTTGAAATCCAGCTTTGAATGCGTATAAATTAAGGTTTATCTTCATTTCTGTTTATGATCCGCAAACAAGCTGAGCACAACACAATATTCCACATGGTGATTTTTAAAAAAGCCATTTATTGTTTTATATAGTTTTTTTTAATTATTATTATTTATAGTTAAATTTAATCCCAGTGGGCACAGTTCTTTGTGTACATGCTTGAGCTACACACTGCACACTTTTATTTTATTTTTTATTTTCTTTATTTGACCATTTCAGTTCCTGATAGTTATCCCATCTCTCAATTTTCTGGATGAATTTATGTTTTTGTTCTTTGTTGTCCAAAACATTATTGGTCTAAACCTGGTTTTGATTATTCTATGTCATGTTTAGAGATTTAATGCAATATGTTTATGTCCTACTTGTGCTTTATGCTTTTGTTTAATAGAAAACATTTTAGTAGAAAACTGATGATGAAAAGTCCAAAACTCAATTGATCTGCTTGACTTTTTTTTCCAAATGTTTATTAATCATCTCTCTATTCTTCATCAGTTTACTCCTTTCCTTCACTCTTTTTCTTGTTTTCTGTTTCACCACATTTTAATTCTTTTTTTTTTATTCCCCTCCCTGTTTCTTCTTCTACATGCAGGAACTGTCATTATATGTTATGGCGTATCATTTTTCTGCATGCATATGAGCTTTTCTCTTTCTCTCTGCCTCTTTCATGTTTCCCTGGCAGTCATACATTACGTTGGAGAGACAATACCTCCTCCAGATAATGCCCTAAATGAGGGAATTTACATACATATGCTTGCATGTGCAACTGTAGCCTCTCATATCTGTCGCACTCAACGCAGGCTGGATTTCTGTGTGTGTATGTGTGTGTGTGTGTGTGTGTGCAGTTGTGAAGTGGCGCTCCAGTGGGACCATCATTAGAATGGATCTAGACTAATGATACAGGAAAATGATTCACTCTGAGAGAACTTATGTAAAGCTCTCTCTCTCTCTCTCTCTCTAAAAATAAAAAATACAAGTTAACTAATAGATTATTTAGCTTATCAGTAATCCTCTTTATGAAAGTGATAATCATAAACCTTTTTCACAGTGACTTAATGTGCACATTTATATGTACACAAATGAGTCAAAATGTCAGTGTGTTTCATTAAAAAATGAGAATTAAAAGTACACGTTAGAAGTCCACTATAAGACAACTTGCACAATAGGCTCAATACATAAAATGTTTTTCTTGTTTAAACATGTAAAAATAAGTGATTCATACGTTTCTTCCCTAGCTTGATGAAAGTTGGTGAGATACTTATTTAAATTTGAGAGCCTCTGCAAAAAAATAGCAGGATGGAGTTCAACTCACTCTAAAGGCAGAACCTTCTCTCCACCAGATGTTGCTGCAGAGTCCCACTTACACTTTCATCTGAAAAAAAAATGTAGTTAATTTGAATATAAATGGGTGTCAATAAGTACACTTTGCACCAGGACACTCTAGGCCATAAACTGATGGTTGATTTTGTAGTCGTGTCATCTGATTTGTGGCAGTTTGTTTTGGATACTCAGGTGAAGAGAGGAGGTGAGCAGTCATCTGAGCACCACCTGACACTGACTTGAACCAGATGACAGGCAAAGATGCTGGACAGACCCGGTAGACCCAAATGTGTAGTAAAAGATTGCTGGGAATACCTGGCAGAAGAAAACCGCAGAATGACCCTCATTGCATATAAGAACTTCAGCCCCCGCTGAAGTGGGGGACATTGAGTCAAAATGGGACATGTTTTGCACCTGTTCAGGTTTTGTTGGTTGGTAGGACTCATGAGGCAGCTGTGGAGTACTGGAGGGCCAGTTGGGCCATAGTGTTGGTTGCCACTGAGGGAAAAGCTTAGATGTGGGAAGAGTTCCGTTTGGCACTGAATAGAGACACTCTACGCTGATGAGAGGAAAGCAGCGCTTTATTAACACTGTTTTCAATAAAGACGGGGTGGTGGTTCTTCTCTTCAATAAGGAGGACCAGAGGGTGTGCTCCCATTATAGGGGCATCACTCTCCATAACTTTCCTGATAAGGTCTATTCAGGGGTATTGGAGAGTACGTCAGCTCGTTGGTCAAATCTCAGATCCAGGAAGAACAATGCAGGCTCCGTCCTGGCTGTGGAACACCAGACCAGCTCTTTACCCAAACTAAGGTCCTGGCGGGGTCATGGTAGTTTGCCCATCCAGTCTACATGAGTTTCGTTCACATGAAGAAGGTGTTTAACTGTGTTACTTGAGGTACAAAGTACATGATGTGGTGTGCTCTTCGAGTATGAGATTTAGGGCCCTTTACTATGGGATATTTGGTCCCTATACAAGTGGTGAGAGAGTTTGGTTCACATTTCTGGCAGTAAGTCACCCATTCAGGGTGGTAGTTGGACTTTGCCAGGGCTTCCTGTTATTGCTGATTCTGTTCATAACGTTCACAGACAGAATTTCTCGGTGTAGCAAGGGTGCAGATGAGTTGGTGGCCTCAGAATTCAATCCCTCCTATTTGCAGATGGTGTGGTCCTGTTGGTGTCTTCATGATCTTCAGCTCTCACTGGAGAGGGGCACAGTCAAGTTTGAAGCAGCTGAGATGAGGATAAGTACCTCTAAATCTGAGGCCATTGTCCTCAGTCAGAAAAAGGTGGATTGCTCTCTTCAGGAAAAGGGTGAGGTTCTGCCTTAAGTGGAGAACTTCATGTATCTCGGGATTTTGTTAACAAGTGAGGGAAGACTTGAGCATGATATTGACAGGTAGATTTGTGCAGTGTTTTCAGTATTGCATAGTCTGTGTTGGTCCATTGAATTAAAGAGGGAGCTGAGTTGTAAGGTGAAGCTTTCTGTTTATCTGTCAGTCTACGTTCCTACCCTCACCTATGGCCAAGAACTCTGGGTAGTGACTGAAAGAATGAGGTTGTAAATACTGGTGGTTGAAATGAGTTTACTCTGCATGGTAGCTGGACTCTCCCTTAGAGACAGGGTGAGAAGTTCAGTTATCCAGGAGAGACTTGGTGTATAGCCTAACCGCTGCTCATCCACATTGAGAGGAGTCAGTTGAGGTGGTTCAGGCATCTGGTAAAGATGCTTCCTGGGCCCCTCCCTGAGGAGTTGCTTTGGGCATGTCCAACAGGGAAGAGACCCTGGGGAAGACCCAGGATACGCTGGAGAGACTACATCTCTCACTTGGCATGGGAACACCTTTCAATCCACCCAGAAGAGCTGGAAAAGGTGGCTGTGGAAAAAATGTCTTGGCCTCCCTACTCAATTTGCTGCCCCGGCAACCTGACTGTGGAACGACCAAAAGTATAAATACAAACAGGTTGAGTGTACAGACTATGAACAGGTTATAAATATGAAGGGGTATAAACAAACTATATAAAATAAAAAAATATATATATACGTATGTGAGTCCTTATGAACAGTAGGTAGTAGATTATGTGTATAGTTTGTACAGTAGTGGGCTAATGGATGAAAGTGCAGGTGGTGGTGTTACAGTCCATGTGTTGTTGTGTGTATGAGAATACAGACCATTGTTGTTGTTCAGATGTCAGGAGGCAGAGTTCAGGAGTGTGACAGCTGTGGGGAAGAAGCTGTTCCATTACCTGGTGGTTTTAGTCCGGAGGCTCCTGTAGTGCCTCCCAGAGGGCAGGAGGGTGAAGAGTCTGGCAGGAGGGTGAAGAGTCTGTGTGCTGGGTGGCTGAAGTATTTTATGATTTTCCCAGCCCTTTTCAGACATCACTTCCTGTAGATATCCTCTATGGCAGGAAGTAGTGCTCCAGTGATGTGTTGGGCAGCTTTCACCACCCTCTGCAGCGCCTTCCGGTCTGAGGCAGAGCAGCTCCCGTACCAGAATGTGATGCAGTTGGTCAGGATGCTCTCAAAGATGCAGCGGTAAAAGTTCACCAGGATGTCTGAGGACAGGTGGTTCTTCCTCAGAGTCCTCAGAAAGAAAAGGCGCTGGTGAGCCTTCTTGGCCAGCTTGGAACAGCCGGTCGTCCAGGTGAGATCCTCAGAGATGTGGACACCCAGGAACTTGAAGCTGTTCACACGCTCCACCACCATCCCCTTGATGTAGCTGGGTGGATGTGGGCCAGCGTTCCTCCTGAAGTCCACAATGAACTCCTTAGTCTTCTCAGTGTTGATCAGCAGGTTGTTGGTGTCACACCACTCAGCCAGACAAACCACCTCCTCCCTAAAAGCGGTCTCATCATTGTCTTTGATGAGGCCGATCACCGTGGTATCATCTGCAAACTTAATTATGGTATTGAAACCATCAACAGGTTTGCAATCATGGGTGAAGAGGGAGTAGAAGAAGGGACTCATCACACAGCCTTGTGGTACACCGGTGTTAATAGTGATGGTAGATGAGCAGTGGTTATCCAGCCGGACATGTTGGGGTCAGTTGGTCAGAAAGTCCAGTAACCAGTTGCACATGAAGGAACTGATGCCCAAGTCTGGGAGTTTTGTGATGAGTTTTGAGGGGATGACTGTGTTGAATGCTGAACTAAAATCTATGAACAGCATCCGGGCAAAGGTGTTTTTGTTGTCCAAGTGGGAGAGAACAGAGTGCAGCGCTATGGAGACTTCATCCTCTGTTTATTAGGTATTTAGGTAATTAGGTATTGTTTTCTAAAATAAACCAAGTGATATTGGGCAACATGGTGGTGTAGTTGGTTGAGCTGTTGCCTTAGTAAAAGGTTGCTGGATCAAATTCCATCCTGGGACATTTTTACATGTTTACATGTTCTCTCCAGACATATGTGAGCTTTCTCCAGGAACTCCAGTTTCCTCTCACAGACAAAAAATGTAGTTTTTAAATGTATTTCCTGTTTTTCTATAAAGGGACACGTGTCAAGCATTAACAAATTTTATACACGGCAACATTTATATTCTGGGCTAATTTGTAATTTCGGATGAGCCTGTACCAACATAAAAAAACAACAGTTTATTATACAGTTATGCTGTGTTAGACTAACTGGTAACTCTAGTCTCTAGGTGTGAATGAGAGAGTGAATGTTTTGTCTCGTTTGTCTCTATGTGGCCATTTGATGGACTGGAGACCTGTCCAGGGTGTCCCTGTGATGTGAATATGAATACTAATATGAATGTGTGAATATTTTGTCTGAAGTCTGTCCAGTTGTTCACGGGATAATTTGCTAATAGACAGATTTAACAGCTTGACCATTTGCCAGTTTTAAAAACATATCACTTATAACTTTAAAAGTATATTGAGGGTCATGTTCTGTTACTACCACACCAAATTGTATTGTAATATTTGTTGAATTTTCTTGGATAATTTAATTATCCTATCATCATCTCATTAATCAAATAAGCCACACAGAGAATTTGAGAAGATCTTTTCAACCCAGGCTTACTTCTTGCAAGAGGTGAAGTGTTTAAACAGGCTCACAACGATGGTACATCGAAGCTCTGGTCATACGGTCTGCCCACAGACAAAGAGTTAGGAAAAGTTTAAATACCGGCTATCAGACAGAGGCGAGGACAAGATGACCTCTGCTTCACAGCTCAGTTTTTGAAGACGTCAGAAGTTATCAGATATCAGGCTCCTTTCTGAGTAGACAAAAATACTCTCTTGACTTCACACACATGGTTCTATATTAATTTAACATTAGTAAGTGATAACATCCACGACCTTTACATAAAGTTCCCCAACAAATTTGTCTGAAATAAGCTAGTATTTTTTAGTGGGATTGCTAAGGTTGTTTAGCTTTGGCAGCTTTGAATAGGGTTGGTTCTAGAAACTGATCAGCTGTGGATATACAATTAGTGATTACTTTCTGAGAATTTCATTAACATCTGTTTTCTGTTTCATGAGAATTCATGCTAACAAATACATAAACATGACCACACAGAGAGATCAGCTGCACATGTCACAAAAGAATAATCAGAACAATTAACAGTAGCTATGTTTACATGAGCAAATTTTTTTGACCGGATTTCAGATTAAATAATTAAAATGTATCGTTTACATGGGCACAATCTGTTCATGACGAACATTTACATGCAGCAGGCTTTTATTCTGAACACAAGTACTGATGTGCGCAGAGTGGTAAACTCTCCTTAAAAAAAAATCACAGAAGAAGAAGTTCTACTTCCGGTTTACTTCCGGGATGAACGTAAACAAAACGTAAACAAACCTGAGCGCCCAAAATGAACCTGTGACAGGTTTTAATGATGGTGGAGAGGTTACTGCACTCCCTGACTGAGCTACAGGTAATACAGATCATTTTGAGCTCTTTCAAAGTTTCTAGTAGAAATGTTGTCGCTCACCGACCAGTTTTACTTCCCTGACATGCTAATATTAGTAGCATTAGCCAGGCAGAAATGACATAGGTCGCACATGCGCAGTTAGGTCAGTTTTTTACTATTGGAAAAAAAGTAACAGATTAAGTGTTTACATGCACTCCATTTGGGATATGGATTGGCGTAAACCACTCTTTTCATTCTGATTATTGAGATGAATAAACAAAAAATAATCCAAATGGGGTGTTTACATGATGCATTTTTATTCCAAATGGCAGTTTAACCCGATTACTTATGTCCATGTAAACATAGCTAGTGTAGGTTAAAACAATGTTATACAGAACAACAAAAAATGTTTTGGATGGCTGTGCTTTGCATGTGCTAAAAGCCTACTTTTGAGATTCCAACAGGAGGTTGACTTGAAAGACAGCAGTGAAGGCTACTTATAGGACAGATGGTTGGCAGGCCGTAAACTGAGAAAATCCTCCTGATGGGGGATGAAATGTTTCTCACTTAAAGAAACTCGTTCAGATGACACAATTTAAACTTTTTTTGTTATCTATGATTGAGCTTACAACACCTTTTCTGAATGTTATACAAACTTAAACAGTGTTTGATGTTAAAGTGCAAGGCAAAATATAATAATGAGCTTAACCATGACTAAACACAATGGTTATTGTCATACTGCTAAGACGTGCGTTCCTGCACGTACGCGTTCCATTAACCGTTTCACTGCTACTCATTTTAATGAAGGTTTTAATTCTGAGAGGATCGAACAGCCCTCGGTGTCTCTTACCACTGAGGAGCTAACCTCTCAGTTCAACTCTGCCTGTTTAGATGTTCTGGACCGTGTTGCTCCCCTTAAAACCAGAAAAACAAAACTTAAATCAGAGCATCCTGATGCATGCTCAATAATCCAGGTAGAAAAATCTAAAAAAGTTAAATCTGGTCCTCTGGAAGTCTCAGGAAGTCCAACATTTTACTGACCACATCAACTCGGTGGATAAATACATCAAGTTCACACAAGAAGATGAAAAAAATGGCAAGTTAGCTTTCCTGGACTGTGAGGTCTCAGTCTCCGATAGAGGACATTTGCAAACTGAGGTGTACCGCAAACCCACCCACACAGACCAGTATTTGCAGTTTGACTCCCATCACCCTTTGGAGCACAAGTTAGGAGTCATCAGGACTCTGTATCACAGAGCAGACAGCGTCCCCACTAGCTCAGGAGCCAGGCAGAAGGAGAAATCCCACACAAGACAGGCTCTAGAGCAATGTGGATATCCTAACTGGGCCTTCCTGAAAGCAGAGAAGAAACCCAAACAGGACTCCAGTCAGCCATCAGGTGAAAAGGAGGAACCCAGACTATTTCGTGGTTTGTTTTTCGCAGATTCACTCTATCACGGTTTTTCAAAGTAAGATTGAACATGACACACAATAAGCTGATTGAGGGATGAGCCACACAATCGGCATGGAATTGTTATTTAAAATAAATTATTTAAATTATTTAGCACCTGCTGCACCTCTGTGCAGCGAGAAGTGGGCAGATGTGGCAGAGAGTTGAAATCATGTCATGCCGTGCTCTTTTAAAGCATTTAATAATAAGAAACATTGTTTAGAATATACAAGGGTGTG
>NC_056498.1:81062949-81097315 GCF_014905685.2 Nematolebias whitei
TATATATATATATATATATATATATATATATATATATATATATATTAGGGCTGTCGATCGATGAAAAAATAAGCAGATAAATCACACTGGGGCTGTGATTAATCATGATTAATCACTATATGCTTAACTAGTAAGCTTGAAATGTAAATATGCAGGTTTTCATAAAATGTTGAAGAAAACGTTTTATTTGTCTCAAACTAAACAGTTTTCCAGGTTTTCAGACTCAGCAAGTTTTACAGAAGTCTTTTTTTTTTCAAACATTAATTTATAAATGTTAACTCAAATGTCTCATTAAGTGTCATCTATGTGATCAAAACATGTTGCAACGTTCCCTCTAATTTTTCATGTGTCTGGGCAAGCACACAAGCTCACTGATCATCTGATCATCCCTCTACATCTTCTGTCCTCAATCCATCAACCTCCTTGTCGTCTCTAACAGCATGTATATATGTCCTTTTTGGCCTTCCTCTTTGTCGTTTTTTTTTCTGTTTTGAACAGGGCGGGGGTTTTTCTCCCTCCAGTTTGAACGCATTTCAGAAAGGCTGTAAAGACCGCTGTGCTCTTCTTGTGCACAGAGAATGTGTGAGCAGTGCGGGATTGTGCAGGCACGCAGCTTAAGAGGGAACATTGGTAAACAGTATAGTAATGGGTTAATCTGCATTATGTAAAATTAAAGAGTTAATACTTTTAGATGTCTTGGCACCAGGACACCCTAGGCCGCAGTTCGACTTTGTCGTCGTCTCATCTGATCAGCAGCCACATGTCTTGGACACTCGGGTGAAGAGAGGGGCGGCGCTGTCCACTGATCACTATCTGGTGGTGAGTTGGCTCCGATGGTGGGGGAGGATTCCGGTCAGACCTGGCAGGCCCAAACGTATTGTGAGGGTTTACTTGGAACGTCTGGCAGAGTTTCCTGTGAGACGGAGCTTTAACTCCCACCTCCGGGAGAACTTTGAACATGTTCCGGGTAAGGTGGGAGACATTGAGTCCAAGTGGGTCATGTTCCGTGACTCTATTGTCGAGGTGGCTTACCGGAGCTGTGGCCGCAAGGTTGTCCGTGCCTATCGCGGCGGCAACCCTCGAACCCGGTGGTGGACACCAGCGGTGAGGAATGCTGTCAGGCTGAAGAAGGAGTCCTATCGGGCCTTTTTGGCCTGTGGGACCTCAAAAGCAGCTGATGGATACTGGCAGCCCAAGCGACATGCGACTCAGGTCGTTGCTGAGGCAAAAACTCGGGCATGAGAGGAGTTCGGAGAGGCTATGGAGAATGACTTCCGCATGGCTTCGAGGCAATTCTGGTCCCCATCTGGCGTCTCAGGGGGATAAAGCGGTATACCACCAACACTGTTTATATTGGGGGTGGTGTGCTGCTGACCTCAACTTGGGATGTCGTGGGTCAGTGGGCAGAATACTGTGAATACCTCCTCAATCCCAACGGCCCATCTTCCACTGAGGAAGCGGAGCCTGGGGACTCTGGGTCGGGCCCTCCAATCTCTGGTGCTGAGGTCACCGAGGTGGTTAAAAAGCTCCTCGGTGGCAAGGCCCCAGGGGTGGATGAGATTTGCCTGGAGTTCCTTAGGGCTCTGGATGTTGTAGGGTTGTGTTGGCTTACGCAACTCTGCAAGATTGCATGGACATCGGGGGAAGTTCTCCTGGATTGGCAGACTGGGGTGGTTGTCCCACTATTAAAAAGAGAGACCGTAGAGTGTGTTCCAACTACAGGGGGATCACGCTCTTAAGACTCCCTGGTAAGGTCTATTCGGGGGTTCTAGAGAGGAGGGTCCGTTGGATAGTCGAACCTCGGATTCAGGAGGAGCAATGAGGTTTTTGTCCTGGTCGTGTAACACTGGACAAGCTCTACACTCTCAGCAGGGTCCTGGAGGGTGCGTGGGAGTTTGCCCAACTGTTTGCCCTACATGTGCTTTGTGGACTTGGAGAAGGCGTTGGACCACGTCCCTCGGGGAACCCTGTGGGGGATACTCTGGGAGTATGGGGTACCAGGTCATTTTATACTGGCTTGTTAGGTCCCTGTATGACTGGTGTCAGAGCCTGGTCTGCATTGTTGGCAGTAAGTCGGACTCGTTCCCGGTGAGAGTTGGACTCTGCCAAGGTTGCCCTTTGTTACCGATTCTGTTCATAACTTTTATGGACAGAATTTCTAGGCGCAGCCAAGGTGTTGAGGGGATCTGTTTTGGTGGCCTTAGGATCACGACTCTGCTTTATGCAGATGATGTGGTCCTATTGGCTTCATCAAATCGTGAGCGACAGCTAACGCCGGAGCGGTTCGCAGCCGAGTGCGACACAGTCGGGATGAAGATCAGTTCCTCCAAATCTGAGGCCATGGTCTTGAGCAAGAAAAAGGTAGAGTGCCCTCTACACGTCTGGGAGGGTGTCCTACCCCAAGTGGAGGAGTTCAAGTATCTTGGGGTCTTGCTCACAAATGAGGGAAAAATGGAGCGTGAGATCGATAGGCGGATAGGTGCAGCATCTGCAGTGAAGCGGGCGCTGTACAGGTCTGTCATGGTGAAGAGAGAGCTGAGTCAAAAGGCGAAGCTCTCAATTTACCGATCAATCTACGTTCCTACCCTCATCTATGGTCATGAGCTTTGGGTTGTGACCGAAAGAACGAGATCTCAGATACAAGCGGCCAAAATGAGTTTTCTCCGCAGGGTGTCTCGGCTCTCCCGTAGAGATAGGGTGAGAAGCTCGATCATCCGGGAGGGACTCAGAGTAGAGCCGCTGCTTCTCCATGTCGAGAGGAGCCAGTTGAGGTGGCTCTGGCATCTGAAAAGGATGCCTCCTGGACGCCTCCCTGGTGAGGTGTTCCGGACACGTCCCACCGGAAGTAGGACCAGAGGAAGAAACAGGACATGCTGGAGGGACTATATTTCTCGGCTGACCTAGGAACGCCTCGGGATTCCCCGAGAGGAGCTGGCCCAAGTGGCTGGGCAGAGGGAAGTCTGGGCCTCCCCACTTACCTCCCCCCCCCCCCCCCCCCACGACCCAACGGAAGAAAATGGATGGCTAATTTTAGATAAATCACATGCGTTAACCCATTAACGTTAACACATTAACGTTAACAGCTCTAATATATATATATGTATATATGTATATATATATATATATATATATATATATATATATATATATATATATATATATAACTACTTATTACTTGTACTACTATTCCTTCTTTGCATTTTTTCACTTATCACGGGGCTTCAAGGTATGGATCCCCCACAATAACCGACGGATTACTCCTCTTAGTCATTTTCCTGGCAGCTACAATTCTAACATTCTCTTATCACAATACCCACAGTTCCTCATATGGACATGTCCAAAACACTGTCCCTCATCTGGACATGTCCAAATCAATGTCCTTCCTCAAAACTAAGGATGGGACTGATCCGGTCCGGTATTGGTATCGGACTCCGATACCAACATAATTTACGTATCTGATTTTTCCGATCCAACCTGTAGAGATTTCTGATCCATGATTCATGTCTGTGTCTGATGAAACTTCTCATGTGATTCCCTGCCAGCTGCTCTGCAAGTTGGCATCAAACTATGGAATGGATTTCCTGAATGGAGGCATGTCTCATAAAACCCAGAGTAATAAGATCCACCTCACATTCAGGAAATCAATTTCATAGTTTGGAGGCATCTACAACATGAGGACAGAGTGAGCAGCACTGTGGCTAACAGCTAGCCAACTTTTCATCGAAACATGTCTGTTGTGCAAAAGTATTTTACACTAGAAACACTGCAAAACAAGACAGCAACGTGCAATGTCTGCAGAGCCATAGCACCACATTAAATAGCTGCAAAGTTAGTTTTAAGTTGGACATTCAAGCTCCGTGGCTTCAGCAGTCTGCTCCTCTCGCTGATCCCGAAACAGGCAGCCTGACCCCGGCCAACTGCCCCCAATCTGCCCTGTTCAGTCTGCCCATCTCGGAGGAGGGGCAGACTGAGCATGGCTGACCAAAATCAGATTGCCCTCCCCGGACTGAACAAGAAAAAAACATTGCTGAAGCCACAGAGCTCAAATGTTTACCAAGAAGTTGCTAAATTTCATCGTAATTAATGATCAACCACTATCAGTTGTAGTTCAACAGTAGACAATCATAAAAGAGCATATGAATTGAAAATTACAAGAACATTATATATATATATAAGAAACAAAAACAGCTACATTATAAAGCAATGTAAAATACTAAAAACAGGAACATGTCTATGTTGGTTTATGCCATGAACTTAGCAGATATAAACCCATTAAATATTTTATTTAATTAATTTATTTATTCATTTAAAAGAGACAAAATAAACAAAACAAATTCATCAAAAACAAATCATTTAATGAAAAGAGTGAAGAAAGAAGAAAAAAAAAAACCCCCCCCCCCCCCCATGAAAAAACAAACAATCACTTAAATTACTTTAATATCCACTTTAAAGCTAGGAATAAAAAAAAAAAAACATTTTGTGTAAGCAGAATTTAATACTAACTTTGAAACTTCTCCAACATTGATAAAACTTACCTCAAGTAGCCTTTTTGGACATGCATGCATATATTTGTACAAATTGTAATTGAGAGGAGATTATTACAGCCTCATATAAAATCAATAATGATGATGATATCGGAACTGGATCGGTACTGGCTGATATCCAGGTTTAGGTATCCGGATCGGATCGGAAGTAACAAAATGTGGTTCGGTGCATCCCAACTCAAAACATACAACATAACTGGTCTCACTACTCAAAATCCTGTCCTTTGCCCTTTTCTGCTACCCTTTTGTCACAAATCACACCTGAAACTTTTTGTCATCCCTTTTTCATGCCTTTTCATTTCCTCTCTACCACATTCCCCTTCTTCCTGGACAGTTGACCCTGAGTACTTGAAGTCTTGCACCTTTATGACCTCTGCTCTTTGTAGCCTCACTGTTTCATCGACCTCCCTCTCATTCACACACATGTACTCTGTCTTACTATGGCTGACTTTCATTCATCTTCTTTCTAGTACAAACAGTGGTGCTTGAAAGTTGGTGAACCTTTTAGATTTTCTTCAATAATTCTTAATAAATATGATCTAAAACATCATCAGATGTTCACACAAGTCCTAAAAGTAGATAAAAAGAATCAATTTAAACAAATGAGACAAACACATTATACTTGGTATCCTGATGCATGCTCAATAATCCAGGTAGAAAAATCCAAAAAAGTTCAATTTGACTCTCAAAATGACTGAGGAAGTCTCTTGGAAGAGAGACGAAACGTTTCTATATTTTTTTGCTTTGTTTTATTTTTTGTTTTTTTGAATGTCTAGAAGACCAGATTGAACTTTTTTGGATTATACTTGGTCTTTTATTTATTGATAAAAACGATCCACTATGTCCGATACAAGGCAAACAAATTGGAAGGCAAATTGAAAGGTGACCTTCGAATCACTGGCTCCCCTTCTATTATGTCTGTGACACAAATCACCCTAGCCATAATATTTGTGAATATTCAAGTCAAAAAACAAAGAAGTGGAAGTGGTGGAAATGAAGATGTTGAGGTTCTCCTTAGGAGTGACAATGATATAAAATATTAGTAATGAGAGCATCAGAGGTACAACACAAGTTGAACAACTGGGAGATAAAGCTAGAGAAGTCAGGCTGAGATGGTTTGGACATGTCCAGAGGTGGGACAGTGAGTATATTGGTAGAAGAATGTTAGAAATTCAGCTGCCAGAAAAAAGACAAGGAGGAAGGCCAAAGAGAAGATATGTGGATGCACTTATACAGAACATGAATGTAGTTGGAGTGAGGACAGAGGATGCAGAGGACAGAGTGAGATGGAGGGGGATGACTCGCTGTGGTGACCCCTGATGAGGGAAAAGAAGAAGAAGATTCAAGTTCTCAGTCTACGCAGTGGAGTTACCTCCTGAGTTATGGTCAAACCCCACTGCAGCCTCTCCTCTAAGGGGTATAACAAACTAAGCATAACACTTGAGTATTACCCAGAGTAATTTTATTTTAGTTCAACTTAGGCTGTGTTGAAGGTGACTCACCCAGATTTGTTAACAACCTCCATCTGTGAGCAACACCCTTATCCCCCCCTGTGGCTCGCCCAACTTAGCAGCTGGAGTTGGATCGTCATCCACAGGGAAACTCACATTAATGGTCATTCACCTTTGTTGTAGAATGGCAATTCTTACGGATCTGGTTCTTTTTTAGAATCCAAGAATTGTCAGGATTTTAGCAGGCAGGAGCAAACCCAGGTGCAGACAAGATTCTGGATCCAGGAGATACAAAAATATATATATTTAATAATAATAAAGCATAAGGTTGACACGGCAACAACTCACACTCTGGAGACTGGAACACAACAGGACACATCAGGGAAAACCCATCAATGACACGACAAAGGACAAGACTCACAGACAGGCTTAAACACACAGACAAGACAGGACGTGATTACAAACAGCTTGGAACGGAAGGTGGAATCAATCAAGAATAATGAGACACACAAGGGTGTACAGACAGGGAAGGCCCACAAGATGGCACAATCCCTACAGTATCCCCCCTCAAGGATGCCCCATGGCATCCCCAAAAAGCACCCCCAAAATACTTGGGTGGGTGGAGAGAGGAACTGCAAGGATAGAGGATCCAAGACAAAACATGACAAAAACAAATTGACAAAAAACAAAACCAGGGAAATAACTAGACACAAACAGGGGAACAAAAAAAAGTCTGGGCTATCATTGTTCTGGCAGGTGGCCGGGAGGCTGTCCATCAGGCCAGAACAGGTCAGACGGGCGGCCAGGAGACCGTTCATTAGGTCGGGGCCGGTCAGTCAGGCGGACGAGAGGTTGTCCAATGGGCCATACTTCAGACAGGAACAAAACAGACACGAGGCCAGTAGACCATTCATCGGGCCGGGGCCAGTCAGGCAGGCAGTCAAGAGGTCATCCATCGGGCCGCTCAGACAGGAACAGGTCAGGCAGAACAGGAGTGAGGACCTCAGCGGATGGACCAGGAGCGAGGATCTCAGTGGACGGACCAGGAGCAAGGGCCTCAGCGTACGGACCAGAAGCGAGGACCTCAGCGGACAGACCATGAGCGAGGACCTAAGCTGGCAGACCAGGAGTGAGAAGCTTAGCAAGCGGGTCAGCAGCGAGGAGCTCAGTATGCGGGTCAGTGACGAGGAGTTCAGCAGATGGGTCAGCAGTGAGGAGCTCAGTAGGGTCTTCTGTGGCCGGACCATCTGGGGCAAGATCTTCTGCGGCCAAATCTTCAATGGCAGGATCTTCAGCGGCAGGGTCTTCAGCGGCAGGAACAGGAGCAAACATGGATGGTGTAGGACCCTCTGTCCTACAACAGTCTCTCTAATGGCTACAGTCTCAGGGCTGGCTGCAGGCTCAGGGCTGGTTGCAGGCTCAGGGCTGGCTGTAGGCTTAGGACTGGTTGCAGGCTTAGGACTTGCTGCAGGCTCAGGGCTGGCTGCGGACTCAGGGCTGGCTGCGGTCTCAGGGCTGGTTGCAGGCTCTGGGACCAAGCCTCTGGAACCCTTCTGCCGTTGACCTCTCCAACATGGGCAGTGATGTGGTTCAGATCCAGGACCGGGCCGAGAGAGAGAGGAGCTGAGCATGAAGGTAGTGAGAATGTTGTTGGTGTTTCTGGGTCTGTGGGTTCTGAACAGGCTGGATCCTCATACTGTGTGGGTAATGCAGAGGCTGCAGGAGATGGAGGAACTACAGAGACTGCAATAGGCATGGGAGCAACTGCAGGGGTTGCAGCTGTGAGGATCCCAGCTGTCATGAACAGAGAGTTTGGGACTGGTTGAAAAGCAGAGTGATGTGTGGGTGGAGGACTAGGACTGGCAGTGCCTGAGCTAACGAGTGGCTCCAACCAACACTTTCCCTCCAGTACCTTGTCCAAGAAATCTTCCATACTGGGGGCATCAAACTAAAATAAATTAAAGCTGCAAGCAGCATTGAAGGCCCTCGCAGCAAAGCGCCGCTCCGGACTTACGGCGACTGCGGGAGCTCCAGCGACTCCGCCTGGTCGCCATCGTGAAAGCTCTAGCTCCCGTCCCGCGCACTTTCACCGGAGTGCACATTCACCGAACCTTCGACATCAGCTGCGACCGCAGGTGCTCCAGCAACGCCTCCCAGTTGCTGTTGTGAATGCTCTCGTGCCATTCCCGCACACGTCCACCAGGGTGTGCATATGCCTCAACTTTGCAATCGCCTTCCGCCCATATCATTATGAGAGGGTGAACACTTGAGTCATATGTTAAACTACAATATCAATGTGTTTAGACGTGCTTACTGATTATGCACCAAAAATCTGGTTCTGATCGGATGATAATTCACTGAGATAAAACTGTTGGAATAATCTAGGGGGCGCACTAGAGTTAAACATTAAACAACCATGACAATGTATCTAGAAGTGCTCACTAATGAAACACCATAAATTTGGTGCAGATCGGATGATACATCACTAAGATATACCTTGTAGAATAAACTAGGGGCGCTCAGGAGTAAAATGTTAAACATTAATCCCAATGTGTGCAGAATCATTCAATGATTATGCACAATAAATCTGGTGCAGACTGGATGATATATAACTGAGATATTACTGTTTTAATAATGTAGGGGACGCAATGGAGTCATATGTTAATGAACAATACCAATGTGTATAGAAGTGTGAACTGATCATCCACAATAAATCTAGTACATATTGGATGATATTTCACTGAGATATAGCTTTTGGAATAATGTAGGGGGCGCACTAGAGTCAAAATTTAAAAAAAACAATACCAGTGTGTCTAGAAGTGTTCACTAATGATGAACCAAAATCCGGTGTAGATTGGATGATATATCACTGAGATACAACTGATTAAAAAAATTAGGGGGCGCACTTGAGTCAAAAGTTAAAAAACAATACCAATGTGTCCATAAGTGCTCACTAATGACACACCAAAATCTGATGCAGATCTGATGATATATCACTGAGATATAACAGTTTGAATAATCTTGGGGGTGCACTTGAGTCAAATATTAAACAACAATACCAATGTGTTTAGAAATGCTCACAGGTTACGCAACAAAAATCTTGTCCAGATAGGACGATGTATCATTGAGCTATAACTGTTGGAATAATGTAGGGGACGCACTAGAGTCAAAAGTTAAAAAACAATACCAATGTGTCCATAAGTGCTCACTAATGACGCACCAAAAATCTGGTTCAGATCAGATGTTGTATCACAGAGATATAACTGTAGGAAGAATGTAGGTAGCGCTGTGGAGGCTATTGGCCACTTATCATGGATACCTGTTCAAGGGGTGAATAATGATCGATCATAGTGATTTTGGTACACCTCGGCTCAAATCTGTGCAATTTAGAGCCAAACGTATTGCAACGGCGTCACTTCTTAATTCGCCACGTCGCCACGCCTACATCCTCCAGCTATAACAGTTTGTATTTTAAATCAAGTCTCACCATCTTATCTGTATTCTAAGACAGGATCATCCTGATTAGGTCAAGGGTGTCAAAGAGGGAGCATTCCAAGTAAAAAAGAGACTTCCTGTTTTGAGGGGGCGGGGCTTTGATGATGTCAAAATGTGACCACAGTGGATCATCGGGCATCCAACAGGGATGAGTCATGCCAAGTTTGGTGCTTTTCGGTGTTTCAATGTGAAAGTTATAGCGTTTTTACATTTATGGAGTGAAGCGCAATTTTGAGGCCTGGCCCCGCCCCTTTAACAAAATGAAACCAAAAGCTTTTGATAACTTTAACTCTCCAATATCTTAAGAGCATATTAATCAAGTTTGAAGGCAATCCTTCAAAATTCCTAGTAGGAGTTTGTTAAAATTTGCCATTAGAAATGCCCAAAAATGACAATTTGACCCAAAATGGTCGACTTCCTGTTCATTTTAGACCAGGGCTCAAAGAGACTTTTTCATAGGTCCTGAGAAGATACGGATGTTTGCCGATTTTCAGAAATATCGGTCAAAAAATGGCTTGGGGCTGAGGTTTTAAAATATTCTAGGGGGCACTGTAGAGGCTATTGGCCAATTATCATGGCTTCCTGTTCATGGGGTGGATAATGATCGCTCATACTGATTTAGGTGCACCTCGGTTCAAATCTGTGAAATTCAGAGTCAAACATATGGCGACGGCGTTACGTCTTACTTTGCCGCGCTGTGCGCCCACATGCTCCACCCCAAACTGTCAGTGTTGGAAAGCAAGTTACACCAACATGTCTTCGGTCACTGGACACACTCTCATGCTGATTAGGTGACAGGGGTCAGATAGGGACCGTTCAAGGTAAAACTTTACACTTCCTGTTGTCAGGGGGCGTGGCTTAAGTGATGTCATGATTTGACCATTCCTTCTGGCAGGGGACCGGATGTGGATCAATCACTGAAGATTTGATGTCTCAGAGAGTTTTTGTGTAGGATCTATTAGCGTTTTGTTTTTTATGGCGAAATGTCCAACTTTGAGGTCTGGCCCCTCCCATTCAGCATGCTTCGGTTTGCACCGTTTTGATAAATTTTCGTCCCCCATGCCTTTTGACCAAAATGGCCAAGTTTGAAACCAATTGAGCGAAATCCCTAGGACAAGTTCATTCAAATGCTTAGGCTGTAAACCGCCAAAAAGGTGTGAAAATTAGGAAGACATTCCAAAATGGCCGCCTTCCTGTTTATTTTACAATGTTTGTACCAGAGTGTTTTCTGTGCATCTTGGGGAATTGGACAAGTGTACCAAATTTCATGTTTCTACGACAAACTAAGGTTAATGCAGAGGGTATTTTGAATATTTCCATGTGGCGCTTTTGAGCCGTTTCTGTTGTGATTTTTGCCACACCCTTAAAATACTTAAATTTTCACCAGTCCTGATGTGTCCACCAAATTTGGTGACTTTTGGGATATGATAGATGTTACAAATGGGGAAATGCAACGTCAGTGAAAAGGTTCAGAGATGAACTTAAGAAGACACTGGCAGGTTAGTATACATTTTTTTCTCTGCTGAAAATAAATGTCTTATTTGCAAAATCAAAAATCCTAAAATGTTTCAAATTAGTATCCCATAAAAGCCTTAACTAGTCTTAAGTGGAATTCATAGTCTTTATTTCATATGTTTACTTTTGTCATGAAAATTATTTTTTACATTTTATTTACCTTTATTTAACCAGACAAATCCCATTGAGATCACAAATATCTTTTGAAAGTGAAGCCTGGGCCTGAAGGCAGGCTAACATGCATGTTTTTGGTCTGTGGGAGGAAACCGGATTACCCGGAGAAAATCCATGCAAGCACGAGAAGAACATGCCAACTCCACACAGAAAAAACCCAGGTCCAACCAGGGATTGAACCCAGGACCTTCTTGCTGTGAGGCAACAGTGCCAACCACTGTGGCATTGTGCTGCCTGTACACTGAGCCTTTTGAACTTGATACTCTTTATATTAAGGCTGGTAACATGCCTATTGTACATAATCCTGACTCACTTTATACTAGACAATCAAACTCACTTGTAGAGAGAAATCAAAGTACCAAGTGTTTCGAGTACTATAAAAAAAAAATATATATATATATATTCCAGCAGTTAGATTTAGTACAGCAACACCTTGTAACCTAAATAAAAAATAATTTATAGAATCGTTTCATTACTAACCTCTGCACTGGATAAAATAACCAGCATTTAATTTTACATTAACCATGTTTATTTGAATAGCAAAAATATAACCTAATTGATCATTTAATAAGGGCCCTATAAAAGGTCCTAAAAGTATTTAATTCAACTTTGATATGTACATATCCCTTTAAATCTAACTCAGTCACTGTGTTTGTGTTTTTTTCAGAAACATTGATCTTTGAGATGGAGAAGATGATGGACAATAAATATAACACATGCTCAGGAGCCATGAATGTGGAACCAGCCAGTGATTTGTCATCAGTCAAATGCCCTGGCCTTCTGTCCCGCTGCTGTCAAAGCTCAGTCCAGGATTCAAGTATTGTAACACAGATAAGCAAATACTTTGATGCCATCTGTGACTCTGATACTGACAATTCACTTGTCTTCTGGGCAAAAAAAATGCCAGATTTCCTCAAATCCACAATTTAGCATTGAAGGTAATGTCAGTCCCTGCCTCCTCTGCACCAGTGGAAAGGGTTTTCAGTAAAGGAGGCATTTTAATGAGACTCCATTGTTCATGTTTAGGCCACAGTATGTTGCAATCTCTTATGTGTCTAAAATGCAATGAAACCTTACTTTAAACTAATTTCCATTTATGTAACTTTTTAGGTGTATATCTACTACTTTATTGAAACCACTATGCAGCAGTATGGTTATACTTGGTCTTGAGTTTGGACTTATGGAGAATGTTTTGCCACTTCAGTTTTATAAGACTTGGCATGTGGTAAAACGTTGGTTACATACTGTAACCCCAGATTCTATGAGTATAGGTGTAGCCCTTTAAGGCTGTTGCTGGTGGGTTTATCCCGTCATGCAAAGCATTACACTGAAAAAGTTAGTCCACGCCCACCTGTTGTGTGGGCCCCACACGGTCCGTATAAATTATGTTAAGAGCGGGTAATCGGCTCCCAAATAGCTTTTTCTTCAGCCATTTAGGAGCCAGTGAGGCCCGACGCTTAAAGGGCTGCGCCTATACTCATAGAATCTGGGGTTACAGTACGTAACCAACATTTTATTTCGTATAGGCTTCGCCCTTTAAGGCTGTCGCTGGTGGGTTAAGGGCGAAGCAGATGTAGTCTCCGCCTCACTGGGTCCATTCGAACTCCATAAGAAGCGCCTGCTTGCCCAAAAACGTCTTGTCTCTCAGCTCTCCATGTGCGTAAATACGCATTGCGTAATTATGTACACCATGCACAGACGCGCATTGCGTAATTTACGCGTTCCGAGTGCATGAACGCCCCAGAAAGTTTTTCAACAGAAAAGAGGAGAGGCTGAAAAAGGCTGTGAACAGAGGAGATCCACGGCTCTTCAATATGAACAGATTAATAATAAATGAACTGATTATTAATCAAATGAACTGATTGATGACAGTAGTCATGAACTGATTAATAACCATAGAACAAGAACAACAGTCATAACCTGTGACTGATAACAACATCTCACACTGTAAATGCATGCAGTCAGATGTGAGTTTAAACGAGATTCCATGAAACAATATTCATTCTGTTAAGGCACTAAGGACAGAATGTGTCATGGAACGAGCCATCACATCAGAAATAAAAGTGAATAAATGAACAGGATGTTGACCACGCGGCCGCAGAGCAAATATCCTGCATTGACATACCATTATGCAAAGCAGTCGAAGATGCGATACCTCTGGTCGAGTGCGCCCTGAGGTTGTCAGGAGGCTCTAAATCTGATGCTCTGTAGGCTTCAGAAATGGCCTCACACAGCCAGTGTGACAGGCGCTGGGTGGATAACGGGCGACCTACAGATGCGTCTCTATAGTGCACAAACAAATGTCGAGTCTGACGCAATGCTGCCGTGCATGTTACGTAACACGTCAACGCACGTACAGAGCAGTGAAGATGGAAAGATGTTTCTACTTCTGATTGTGGGGAGGAGGGAAACAAATCCCTCCAATGATATCACTCTTGATTTAAAAGAGCTCGTGATGTTTTAGGCATGAACGCTGGATTAGGCCTCAGATCAGCTGAGCTGCCATCAGCCTGAATTCTGAGACATGACGGAGCGACAGATAGGGCAGATAAATCACTCACCCTCTTAACGGATGTTAAAGCCAACAGCAGGGCTGTTTTAAGAGACAAGAATTTAATCGGAACCTGATCTAGTGGCTCGAATGGAGCTTTGATCAGTGCTTGCAGGACCAGCGTTAAATCCCACTGTGGAGCAAGTGGGTGTGAAAACAGGCCTGCGTCTCTGTATACCTTTTAAAAAACGCTTCATCAGCAGATGATTAAAAGCTGTTCTGTCCCTGAAACCTTTGTGACAAGAAGAGATGGCTGCAGCATATGTTTTAATCGTGCTGAATGCCAGATTTCTGTCCCTCAGCTGCTGCAGAAAGGACAACATGCCACCTAGTGAACATGAGGTGACCTCTACACCTTTCTCCGTACAGTAGCGCTGAAAAGCTGTCCACTTTGATGTGTACAGCGCTGTGGTAGATGCAGCACATGAATCCTGGATCATACGCACTACATCTTGAGAGAGACCCATCCTCTCTAAGCGGATCCGCTCAGCGGCCTTACCCAAAGGTGCTAGCCTATTTCTGGGTAACTCCTAATCACTCCTCCCACCAGGAGTAGAGCATCCTCCCTCCACGGCAGTTTCCACAGGCACCCCAATAACAGGTGTCATAGAACTGGGAACCATGGGGCGTTCACGCGCTCGGGAGCCACCTGGAGAGCTGTCAGTCCATCCTGCTGAACTCGGTTCAGAAAACCAATATATCAGAGGGAGTGGGGGAAAGCGTAAAGAAGCAATTTGGGCCACGGGCTGTGAGCAAATGCATCCATTCCTAGCGGTGGTTCGTCTCGCGGGTTCAGTGAGAACCGTAGTTGACAGTGTGCGTTCTTTCGTGTTGCAAACAGGTCCACGGCCGCTTTGCCAAATTTCTGCCATGTCTGAGCCATCAGCTCTGGATGGAGGGTCCAAGTCAAGTCAAGTCAAGTCATCTTTATTTGTAGAGCACAATTTAAAACAGATAAACTGTTATCAAAGTGCTTAACAGAAATGTAGCAAAACATAGGCAGCAAAACAAAAACATCATACAGAATTAAAATTACTGGAGCAATAACACACACTAATGATCACACTAAGGAAAAACAAGCAGTAAAAATAAACGTCAATCATAAAACAACAGAATTTAAAATGAGGTACACAGAACAAAATAAACTAACTCACACAGTATTAAACGCCAGAGCAAACAGGTGCGTTTTAAGGAGGGATTTGAACATCAGGAGGGAGGAGGCCTGCCTGATGTTGAGGGGCAGGTTGTTCCACAGGTTGGGACCTCTGACTGAAAAAGCTCGATCCCCTCGGAGCTTCAGGCGTGATTTTGGAACGACCAAAAGAAGCTGGTCCGATGATCTCAGGGCCCGAGACGGAACATATGGTTCCAGGAGCTCGGAGAGGTAGAGGGGTGCGAGGCCATTTAGGCACTTATATGTCAGGAGGAGAATCTTGAAGTCGATTCTGGATCGCACAAGTCCCCGTGACGTGGACCGCCCCTGGACATCACATCCGCCCCTCTGTTCAGAACACCGGGGATGTACACTGCTCTGATGGAGAGCAGATTTTGATGTGCCCAACACAGCAGCTGTCTCACAATGTGTACCATTTGGGCTGAGAGCGCACCCCCCTGTCGGTTTATGTATGCAGCAGTCACTTGTTGTCTGTGTGAATCAACACATGTTGATTCCGCATCACAGAGGCAAAGTGTTGAATCACATTCAAAACCGTGCAACACTCCAAAAACATTTATATGAGCTGCTGTGTGGGGTGGCCACAGCGCCCCCACAGCTCGAGACATGCAAGTGCCTCTCCAAACTGACAGGGACGCGTCTGTGAAGACTGACACGTGTGACGTAGGTCTGCTGACGGGAACTCCCTCCGACAGAACAAGAGGGCTTCCCAGTGTCTCAGGTCAATTCTCACGGAGGGAGCACAGCGATCAACCGTCTCTTCTACATCACCGGGTCCACACGCAATGAGAAAACCACCTCTGGAGGCGTTGCGCCGTGTGAGCAGACGACATATCCTTAATAACGTCATGACAGAAACAGCTGTTATCACTCTGCTGGTTTCACGTGAGTTGCACTGTTGCCACCTGTCTGGAAAAATGGGTCAGCAGCAACAGATCGTCCAGATAAAACAGAATTCTCCTCCCTGCTCTGTGTAGTGGCTGCAGAGCTGACTCAACACATTTTGAATGGAAATGTTGTCACACAGTTGAAAATTGACAAATCTAAGATGGGTCTCATCCCTCTGGTCCGTTTTGGGACCAGGAAGTAACGAGAGTAGAACCCTGTGTTTTCCTCTCCTTCTGGAAACCTGGAAATTACATTTTTTATCAGAATTTCCTGAACTTCTGAGTGGAGGGACGAGATCTGTTCTGAAGATGACAGAAATGTCTCTAAAGTTCCTCCAAATGGGGGGGGGGGGGGGGGTGAGCTGTAAACTGCAGTGCGCACAGTCTCCGACACCGCCTCCAGCTTCTTCGATTTCTCGAGCATGTCCTTGAAAATTGGCTCCGAACAGCACGTACATCGTGTAGGGGCCTTCCAGCGAGTCCATCTGCAGCTTCTCCGACAGGGAGGGGGAGTGACAAGCCAGGTGGACCTCTGAACCATTGTCATCCAGGCTGCGATGCAAGACAGGCAGACAGCAGACGAAGCACACAGGTTGAGGGTGATGTCAGACACCTTGCAAAGGGAGCTCTTAGTCTCCTTAGGCAGGTCTGTCCCTCCGGCCTCTGAGCTGCTGTACGTCAGCGGCACAATGTTATTATTCGCTGCGGCCGCCTGGGACGCACACTGGTGAGCTTGGTTGGACAGCGACGTCACCGTCTGGTCATGCCTCCCCGGAGGCGCAGGATACTGGTCCAATCTGGACATCTTTGCTCCGAGAGCCTCTGCCAGGCTTGGCTCCAGGGGGGCACCGAGAGAATTTCTGCTCAGTAAAACCCTTCCTCTCTGGTGATGGGCGCAAATGTGGAAACCAGCGCTCTCAGTCTACCAGGTCCAGTTGCAGCCTCGTTCCAGTAGGACGTCACTGCTGGAAAAACGAGGCCAGATGGTATCTGGACGGCGAGCCGGGGTGGAGCCAAAAAACCTTTCCGCTAGATCATCCGATCTGGGCCGGGGAAGGAGAGGGACAGAAAAAAGTCCCTTCATGTCAGCCGCCTCCTGGATTATGCCGGGCAGCTCCGAGAGGAGGGCACCGACAGCTGGGAGCGGTGTGGTCGCCAATGTGAAAAGGCCCGGGGGAGTGAACATCCACTCAGCCCCCCTCGTTCCGACACTACGCTCTCCAGGATGAAGTGAGCAGCGGGAGATGCTGGTGACGTCGCCTGTCCTGGAGTAACCATCCAATTCGCTCCGAGAGTCGGAGTTAAAAGGAAAAAAGGATCGATGGCGTCATCCATCGGGTAGCGACCTGCCACTGAAAAATATTCCTCGGCGCTTACCTTGAAACAAGGCTGCTCGTCTGCTTCTCCTCGGGGAGGAGAACTCACCGGGACAGCAGGAGGTTGGCGTGGCGGGACCCCAGGCAGCCTTAGCAAAGGTTGTGCCGGTCAAGCTGGACAACTTCCCTTCTTCGTTCTTCTGACAGTGCTATTAGCTTGCTGAAGAAAAATGGGAGCTGATTACCCGCTCTAAACGTAATTTATACAGACCAGGTGGGGCCCACACAACAGGTGGGCGTGGACTAATATTTTCAGTGCGATGCTTTGCATGACGGGATAATCCCACCAGCGACAGCCTTAAAGGGCGAAGCCTATACAAAATAGAACTGCTTCCAATTTAACACTTGTGTACTTTGTAATTTTATTGTTGAAACACATGCAGTTAGGCCACATGTAGCTTTGAGTATGTATAAAAGCTTATACATTCATTCAAAAGCAAACTTAAAGTTGCAATATGTAACTTTATAAAAAAATAATAAAATGCTATATTTTACTTATTTTATTCAAGGTCTTGGTCTCGCCCTCCCTTGGTCTTGGTCTTGGTCTTGGTCTCGACTTGGTCTCGGACCCTAAAATTCTTGATCTTGTCTCGGTCTCGGTACACTCTGGTCTTGGTCTTGACTTGGTCTCAGGTTAGGTGGTCTTGAACACAACACTACGGGGTACACCTACATCCGGACCTCCCATTCTGTCTTCATTTGTCTCTACTTTCTGTCCTCTTAAACGCAGCCGGTCAAAGCAGATGGCCGCTTGTCCTGAGCCTGGTTCTTCTGGAGGTTTCTTCCTTAGTGTTTAGCCTCTTGCACAACTCATCATACACCTTTTGTATTGTTTTTGCTACCTTCCTCTTTGCTCTGCATTGCATCTCATTGCACGGGGGAGTGGTGGCACAGATGTTTAAGAAGGTGGGCCTGTGATTGGAAGGTTACCGGTTCAACTCTCCTGACTGACAACATCAAAATGTTGGTGGAAAAGGTGAAACACCCACACCTGCCTCCACCCTCATTTGCCCTACTGTGGGTCCCTGAGCAAGGCCCTTAACCCCTACCATCTGCTCCCAAGCAGGTCTCTCTTGAAAATGAGTCCTTGTGACTCCATGAGACTACCTGTATAAATAAAGGTAAAACAAATCTCCTTTTATTCCTGTTTCCCTTCTTCAGTCCTCTCACTGTCCCATTTCTGCTTGGCTGACCCCTTCATCTGGATAACTTCCTGCACTGCCCTATTCCACCACAAGGATTATCTTTTTTTTTCTGTCCAGATGACTCACATATTACCTACCTTCCTGTCTCTCTAATCATTGTTTCTTTTGTAGCCTAGTCATCTGTAAGTTTTGTATAAATAATTTAAAAATCAAGTTTTCTATTATGATCAGCTCAGTCTACTAGACAGATCTCCAAACTGATTTTTCTATCAGGAATCAACAACCAACCTAATTAGAAATAAAATCCATATATATCCTGTAACTATTACTTGAACATCAGTGAGTCCAGTTAATGATCAGGCTTCTGTATGTATAAGGATTAAATCAAATTACCTTGGTGGTCAGTGCTGTGGTCTTTTATTCCTGAGGTTGCAAGTTCGAGCCCAGCTTTTGTCAGGAAGGGCATCCAGTATAAAACAATGGCCATATCTTTCATGCAAGTTCACTCGCCGTGGTGACCCCTGAAGACGGGAGCAGCCGAACGAAACCACAACCTCCTCTTTGTTTGAAAGAAGAGTGACTCTCAGGTTTTTTGTTTTTTTTTTAATTATTTTTATTTTGCAACTGGGTGGTGGTGGGGTGGGGTGGGGGGGTATGTAACATTCATCCTCTGTGAAATTAAAATATATTAATAATACAATAAAATATTTTCAGAAAGCAATATTAAGTAGTTTGTTAACACTTTTTCCTGTTTGTGCCAAAAGGTTCACAAAACAACTTTAAAGTAAACAAAGAAATGTTCGACAGTTAAACCATTTTAAGTGAGGAAGTCATTTATTCTTTCACTCATTCCATCTCTCTTTTCCATCTAACTCTTCTCTTCATTGTTTACTTTTTAATTAATCATGCCAGTTAATTCTAAACATGACAGAAAAAAATAAATTTTCCATCCTGGTGATATTGGCCCTGCTTCGCCGTTATTAATGCTGTGGAGAATTCAGCCACTGTTTGCAAATAATATCCTCAAATTGAATCATTGTTGCATGAATATATGCAAAATATTCATTTCATGCAGCGTGAGGGTTGAGTGCTTTTAAATTGGAGAGATCATTCATGGCTTCACCTTTTCAGGCGAGATAAAGTCGTGCACAGTAACATTACAATGTCAGTAGAGGAAAGAAGGGCAAGGGGGATGAAAAAAATGGATGGGACAGAGGAAAAAGGTGGAAATAATGACAAAGGAAGGCAGGGTAAGGCAATAAACAGCTAAATGAGAACAGAGAAGTGGGAGACAAAGGAAGGACAGAAAAATAAAATACAATTCTTTCCTGGTTGTTTTGTTTGACAGCAGGGTTCAGTGTTTGCCTTAACCTGTGTGCATGCACATTGCAGGTTAGTGTCTTTAATATGTTAGAATTATAATGAAAAATAATGATCTTTCCTACAAGGTTGCAACCTCTCCACATTTCTGTATTAGAACTTTTTGTTTGTATTTTTAGTGATTCCATCTACTACACACAGATACAATTCAGTGAAGCGTTGATGCTTCTTTTTAGCATCCTCCTCTGGAAACAATACGTGTTCTGCTAACAATGTGTTCAGTTTGAGCTAGAAGTTGGTAAAGATGTTTTAATGATAGCTTTGAGATGAGCAGTTAGAGAATGCTGCTGTTGTTACAGAAGGTTTTCTTATAATTTAACTGAAAGGAGGATGATTTATTGTTACACAACTTTAGAAAATTTGTGTATGGGAATGTTGTTTTTTGTATGTTTACTAGCTTCTCCCATTTGCTCACGACCAGTGTGAGAGGCAATAATTATTCTGCCTTTATCTGTGTGTACATGGATTTATTCTAGTCAATGTTTAAGTAAGTAAGTAAGTAAGTAAGTAATCTTTATTTATATAGAAACTTTCACAGACAATAACATCACAAAGTGCTTCAGAAGCAAAACAAAAAAGAAAAAGTAAACAAAATTTAACTAAAAGCCAGTCTGAATAAATAAGTCTTAAAATCTTTCTTAAAAGAGTCATTGGAATCTGAGCGGCGCAGTGACAGAGGGAGAGCGTTCCAAAGCCTCGGGGCCACCACTTAGAATGCTCTGTCTCCACGTGTTTTAAAGTAAGTTCTTGGTGCCATCAGCAACATTTGATTTGAAGATCTCAAAATCCTGGTGGGACAGAGACGCTTTATAAGGTCCAGTAAATATTTGGGAGCCTGACCATGAATTGCCCTGAAAGTTAGGACCAAAATTGTAAAATGACTCCTGAAATGCACAGGGAGCCAATGCAGAGAGGCGAGAACAGGAGTTATCTGGGCTCTTCAGTGGGTTCTAGTTAGCAGCCTTGCTGCAGCGTTCTGCACAGACTGAGGGCGAGCTAGGGAAGATTTATTCAGACCCATTAAAAGGCTGTTACAGTAATCTAAAAGAGAGGAAATAAAAGCAAGAACAATCATCTCTAGTTCCTTCTGTGATACCATACATCGTAGTTTTGAAATGTTTCTTAGATTGTAAAAACAATTTCGAATTAACAATTTACAGTGACTGTCCAAAGATAAAGAACTGTCAAAAACATCACCCACATTTTTGAGATTATTATTTACCGAAGGATTTAAAAACATAAGATACTGCCTGATAACTAGAATTTCATCATCAGGGGCAATACTAAGAGTCTCAGTTTTGTTTGCATTTAACTGCAGGTAGTTGTCATTCAGCCAGGTTTTGATCTCTAAGAGACAGTTTCTGAGTTCAATCAATTTATGGAACTCGGAGGCTCGAAAACAACAGTATAGCTGAATGTCATCAGCATACAAATGGTAAGACACATTACTATAACGTTTCAAAATAAAACCTAAAGGGCGTAAATACAATAAAAAGAGGATGGGCTGTACTTATATAGCACCTTTCTATCTTATAAAGATACTCAAAGCGCTTTACACTACAATTTGTGCCCTCATTATGCATTCATACAACACTCTACTAGATCTGTACAAAAATAATCAGTGTTTTATCACATTCATACACTGATGGGACACACATCAGAGGCAATGATGGTTCAGTGTCTTGCCCAGGGACACTTCAGCATGTGACTGCTGGTGGAGTTGAAATCCCTACTCTCCCATTGGAGGACAACTGCTGTAACCACTCAGCCACAGCCAGAAGGAACGTCATTCTGAAACAAAATACAGTGGAATTCCTTGCCTTCAAGATTTTCTTTAAATTGCATATGTTTTTTTACAGAAGTAATAAAATATACACTTCCTGTAGTTTACCAGCCGTCGTATTGCTTTGTGTGTTACCTGTTGTTTTGTCTGTACAGCACTTTGGTTGGCCTTGTTGCTGTTTAAAGTGCTTTATACATAAAGTGGTATGGTATGGTATGGGATATTTGCATCTCCCTTTTAAGCTCCACGTCAAAAATTTGGTAAAGAAACTGAAAGTTAAATTGGGTTTCTTTTTTAGAAACAGATGCTATCTAACCCTGAATGCTAGGAAACACCTTGTATCTGTGACTTTCCTTCCCTGCATTGACTTTGGTGACATTATTTACATGAATGCTCCTACAAGCACCCTGCAGATGTTGGATGCTGTCTATCATGGTGCGCTAAGATTCATAACTGGCTGTGATTATCGTACCCATCACTGCACCCTGTATTCACTGGTTAACTGGACATCAACTTCACACAGACTCTCTGGCTGGTACATTTTCATCTTTAAATCACTTCTTGGTCTGTTGCCTTCATACATCTCCTCCTACATGTCACTAAGTGAGTGCAGCTACAGCGTGAACTCTCAGGACATTATTACCTGCAGTGTTCCCTCAGTGGGGACTGAACTAGGCAAAAGGGCCTTCTCCTACTCTGCTCCCGTTTCCTGGAATATCTTGCAAAAAGATCTGAAGCTCTAGACCTTGACCTCTCTAAGTGGCTTCAAACATCCGTTAAGTTCATGGGAAAAACCAATGCAGACATGCTCTTGTTTTTAGTTTTCTACATTGCTGTACATTGTAGCTGTTTTTGTTTCATTGTTTAATATAATTTTCTTTCATTTATTTTTCCCAAATTATATGTTTTTTTTTTTACAATTGTCTACTGTTGTCATCATTCTTTGTTAAAATCAGGTCTCTCTTGTAAATGAGTCTTTGAGGTTCAATGAAACTAACCTGTATAAATAAAGGTTGAATTGAATTGAAAATATTGTATATCTATGGTCTGAGAAGTAAGCTCTTCAGAAAACACTGAACTTTTCATACCAGGTAGCACCACAACATGTAGCAATGGAGCCTGGACTCATGGTCAGTTTTTATTTGATCATATTTATATTAAGCTACATTTTTTCCTAATCAGAGGATGTTTCTGCTACTTTTAGGTGCTCAGAGGTAGGAGCTATAAAAATTGTACTAAGAACTTTGCTTGGTTTTACCTTAGTTTTGTGCAAATATAATAAAAGGACCATTTCTAACAATCACATGATGCATGAAGAGTCTCTGCTGCCTGAAAGCACCTACTTTTGTAGACCCACAGAACACACATCCTTTTGTGTTGCTTCATAAGTACTCAGGGGTACAACGTCAACTGTTTCACAACCAAAACAAGTGTTTTCAACCAATGTATTGTCCGGTCTTTCTGTAGAATATGTGTATGCTTAAAAAACTCTTCCTGGTTTTCCTCTGCTGATTTTTTTCAACATTTTCAACAGTAGGTGTTTTATAACTAATAAGTTAAGAAAAAAACTAATATAAAAACAAATATTTTCTGCTCCCCTTCTTCTCTCCCACTTTTCTCGCTCTCATGCGCATTAACAAGTCTAAATATGGTGTAATCATCGACACAATCATATTCCTCAGATATGAATACATATGCTGTGCGCTCAACAGTATTTTATGCTAATGAGATAAAAATGTAAAGTTAGAGGGAAAAAAACGGTATCTTTTCTTCTTTTTAATGTAAAAGGTAAGCTGAGTTGTAGCAGGGGGAGGAGGTGTGTGAGAAATGTGTGTGTGTTTGGGGTGGGGGTTATCACATGGTCTGTGCCTCGCCATGGGATAGGCTGTCGCTAAGAGACAGAGGCAGGGAACGGACCAGTGGCAATGATGTATTAACTGGCAAAGGTGGCTGACAGTAATCTTTGTCACTAGATGCAGTGGCTGTCTAAGTCCTGTCATTTTATTCATCTCATGCAAAACAGATGTATCAGGATACTCTGGGCTCAGGAGCAGGATCCAGCCAGGATGGAGGGTGGAGAGGGAAGGGGGTGGGTGGGGCGGGGGGCAAAAAAAAATCATTATACAGCTAGGGGTTGGAAGAGCTGTCACAAAGAATTTCATTATTTTTCATCTGGTATGGAGAAGGTAAATTGTGCATATTGTAATTCCACCCCCACCCCCCATCACCACCACAGTAAGCTTCTAAATAATTTGGGAACTTTCCAGGACAGAAGTTTTCCATTTTTTTCTCCACTCATTACGCAGAGTTCAGGGCAGAGGTGCTCAATCAACCTGGCTGAAGGAAACGCTTACACATAGAAACATGCCATGCCTGTCCTCCTCGTCGTCCTCCTCCTCCTCCCTGCTGTCCTCCCCTACACTCTCCATCTACAATCCATCCTTTATCACTCTATCTCCCATCCCTCCTCCTTCAGCCATTGTTCTTCCTTATCCCTTCATTCTTCTTTAATTTCTCTGTTGTTCCGGGCTTCATACCAATGTCCTTGTCCAGTCTTTACAGTTTTTCTCCTATTCTGTACAGCTCACACCAGCATGAGTATCCATGTTGGTAAAACAGGGCCTCATCTTCTAAAACTATTCTAGTTAACGGTGCCAATGCACAAGCATTAAAACAAACAAACTAAAATAAAACAATTTTGGTCCTGTAAATTCTTCAGCTATGAAATAGAAAATGTTAATTATACACCAAAACATGGGTTCATGTTACAGGTTCATGTCACGTGCCCCGCAGTATGGCAACACTGATGGGAGCTCTGCTTCGACTTGATCTTTTATTGTTCTTGTTGTTATTGTTTTATCTTTTTGCATCTGCACTGCACACCCACGCTACGGGTATAACTGCAACGCACTTTTGGAGTTTTGTGTGTTGCTACCTTTCTATCGTGCCATCATGGTTCAGTTCCTGGCTCCCTTCCCACCTCAGGCTCAGGCTCCACCCTGTCATGGCCATCTCAATGATCCTCCATTTGCCTGCACGGACTGAACTCTATGGAACATTTCAGTTTCCTGGGCAACTTTGGATGTTCTGTGTCTGCCGGAACGGTTCTTGGTGCAGTCATCATCTGTTGCCACTGTCGTTATTATCATCATGCTGCTAACAGGACCACACCGCAAACAGTACCATGCTGCTAAAAGAACCTCACTGCTATCAGAACCACACTGTTAACAGAACAATGGTACTAATGGGACCACGGCGCTAATAGAACCACAATGGGAACAGTACCTCACTGCTAACAGAACCACTGTGCTAATAGGACCATGCTGATAACAGTAACCATGTTTTTATAACACCATTTTTTTATTGATTTTTATTGCTGTGTATTGTTGTCTGTACTCTATGTTGTCTGTCTAAAACAGGTCTTCTGTGAGGCAGGCTACTTGTTTGTACTGCTTCATCCTACTTGCACCATTGTATTATACCATGTTGTTTAGCTTTTGGACCTGTATATGTTGTTTTTCTTTGTCACCTTTTTGTGCTTTGTTTTGTGCATTTGTTGTATGCTTTGATATTTTGAGTTTGTTTTTTCTTTTTTTCTTTCTTCAAGTTGAGACTGTTCTTCTCATCATGAGCATTTCAATGTATTGTGGACCTTGTGTTGACCTGCACATGACAAATAAACAATAAACTAAACTAAAAACATGCTGCTACAGTGTGCTCTGACTTTTGGTAGAGCCACATTGCAACACATAGATAACATTTACAAAAACACTAAGAAAAAAGATAATGATGGGATTTAAATTAAAGAAATGTAAAAACCTATCCCTATCTGACATACGTAACAAGATATTCAAAGTTTTAACAGGTCACTGAAAGCAAGACTTTATAATGTATGGATTTTTGCATAATCTTATAATGATTAAGGTGAATTTTTAGTCTGTGATTTTGTTTGAGTCTTGTTACCTTGGCAGGTAGTGACAGATATGTACTGTATGTATCATTACCACAGTAAACATAATGAGCCGTTGACCACTCCATTAACATTTATTTTGCTCTTGATTCTTTTTACTTTAATTATACAGTTCATACATCAAAATCCATGCTTTTTTTTTTTTTTCACGGCTTAGGTAGTAGCAGCATTGACAACCTTCAACTTTTTTCAGACATGCTATTTTATACAAATGCTACAATCTGAAAAAAAAAAAATATATATATATATATATGTGTATTTCTGAAGATTTTTGGCAATTATTTTACATTGGATGCCCCTCCAGACATAACCATTGACCACCGAGCTACTACAGCCCACATGTGTGGAGCAGAGGGCTGCCATAGAGTGTCCAGGGGAGCAGATCTGGGGCTTATGGGCCTTGCTCATGGCATGGGATCATATAGGGACAAATGAGTGTGAAGGCAGATGTGGATGCTTCACTCATGACATGATGTTCTCTCCAAGTAAAGCACTATTGTGAGGTTTTAATTGTACTTCTATTTGTTGAAGTCACATACCATGTTAATGATCGTAAACACAGTTTCATGGATGTGGCAGCAGAAGGACAATATAGTTTTTATTTAGCAGCAGTGAAACTCACCCTTTGTCCAAGTCGTGAAAAACACATCATGATTGTAAGAACCTGTGAACTCTTTTCTTACAGAGTTGGGTGAGTGAGGAAACATTGAAGAATCAATCCATTAATTAAAAAAAAAAAACAGAATGTTTCAGTAGCAAAATAAAAATAAAGAGAGAACCTGCAGTGAAAGTCATATAATATAATTAAACAATAAAATATTTTATGTTTTAGTTTCTGGCTTTTGCCTTCCAGTGCAACAAAGGTGATGCATTGCATACAAAGCCAGAAATATGTAAACACAATAATACGAGCACCTGTGTAAAATCCAGGAAAGGGAGGAGATTTAATCTGCTCTCTACGCTTCTGACTTCTGGGTTCATTGCCTTACAAGAATTAAACAAGTGATGATGTAACTTCCTCATTGCCCTGTATGTGAGTGTGTGTATATATATATATATATATATATACAAATTGGAGCTTGCCCTGCTCTTCCACTTGGACAGTTCCACTTCAATTCAAACTTGGGTCATGTACCAGAGGCCTGTGTTCTAAGGGTTCTGTTCAGTATCTTAGCTGTTCCACATCTGCACTCTCCTTGACAGAGGTCTCTGAGGTTGTTCCTGGGATCTGCTGGAACCACTTTTTCAGTTTGGGGGTCACTGCACCAAGTGATCCATTTACCATTGGGATTATTGACACTTTTATTGTTCACAGCTTTTCTATTTCCTCTTTCAATCTTTGATATATTTTAAGCTTCTCCTTCTTCTTCCTGATGTTAGTCACTTGGGAATATTGCTACATCAGTCACCACTGCCTTCTTCTCTTGTCGACCACTACATTGTCTAGCGGTTAGACATCACGTGTTTGTCAGTCTGGATCTGGAAGTCCCACAGTATCTTAGTCCTTGCATTCCCCACAAATCTTGGTGGAGTCTACCACTTTGAGCGTGGGACCTCCAGTTCATACTAGACCCAGATGTTCCTGTAAAATATTTCAGCCACTTGGTTATGACGTTCCATGTATGCGTTGCTATCCTGGATCTTACACCCTACTATTATGTGTTGAACTGTCTCAGGGTCATCTTTGCACTGCAAGCCTGCAGCTTGGGTCTTGTCTGGTATGGTAGACCCCGGTATCTATTGCTCTTGTGCCACCATGATTAGTGCTTCTGTGCACTTCTTCAATCCAACCCTCTCAAGCCACTGGTAAGAATTGTTGATATCAGCTACTTCTTCAGTCTGCTGGTGGTACATTCTATGCAGGGTCTTATCTTTCCATGATGGATCCTCTTGTTCCGCCTCTTCCACATTTGGTTTCTGTTGCTGCCTGGCTTTCACTCATCAGTTCATTCTCAGGGGATTTCCTCCTGATGTACTCCTGGAGCATGGTTGTTTCATCCTGTATAGTGGCTTAGACACTCATGTTCTCTGCCCTCCTCCTTTCTTTTAGTGTATAGACTCAGGGTATTGGACTTGGGGTAAAAACATATTTGCATTGTGAGGAGCTTTCGATTCTAAAAGTCATTGGCTTCTATCTCCCCCTTTGACCAGACTATTACAGAAACTGGGTATCTGATGACTGGCACTGCACACATTACTTTGTTCTTTCTATTCAGCTGGCTCTTCAGGGCTTGCCTTTCTTTCTGCAGTTACTTGGTTGTGGATGACTTTTTTGCGGCCCCATCATGTTTGCCAATGGCATGTGGGATTCAAATGTATTTGTAGCTGTCCTGGGTATCTGCAATGTTGCCTTCAGGTTCAGCCCCTTCAATTGTGATCACCTTGCCCCTCTTGCATAGAATTCAACCACATTTATCCAGTTCAAATGATATTCCGATATAATTGCTGTATATCCTGGTGAGATGTATCAGTGAGTCGATATCTGGCTAATTTTTGGCATACCGCTTGATGTCATCCATGTAGAGAAGGTGACTGAGTGACTCTGCTTGGAACTGTTAGGCATAGCCACTCTGCAATGATCTGGCTGATGGGTTGAGGTCTATGCAACAAAAGAGTGGGGACAGTTCATCACCTAAGTATATTTTCATTCATTCAGTTTGATGCTGAATTGTGCAATTGGTTTTCAGTTGACCGCTAGATTTGTCTGCCACATTCCCATTGAGTTCATATACAGTGTATATATATAGGAATGTGACATATATGTACTGTATATATATATATATATAATTCCTATTTACACAAAGTTCCCTTATGAGGGTAATTTGGCCATACAAACAAAACAAGCCCTTTTATACAGTTAGCTTACACATTCACACTTTTACAAGTGCTCTTTAAAAAAAGAAAGTCAAGTAAAAACCTGTGATTAAAAAAAAAAAAAAAACTGTGAAAAGGATATATTTGAAGACCAGACATTCTTGTAGAAATATTGCACTCTGCATAGGACAAACAAAAAATAATGACATTTAGATAACTGATTGGAAGCTGCTGAAAGTTGCATATAAATCATTTCACGCTGCAATTTTTAGATTTACTTTTTTTTGTTGTTGTGGGGATTCAAGTTTTACAAAAATACAATAAATGCCAAACATTTGGAAAATTCATAAAGAGAGGAGTCAAAGCAAACTGTTCAATTATAGACATTGACCCCTGGATGCAAAATGTTCAAAGATTCTGCAAACCTGGAATATTTATACAATTTAAGGCAAACATAATAATGAACAATGATACTAAATTGTACAGAAAAATGCTTAACGTATCGTACGCACTCTACTTATTTTATGATTAAAGCTCTGTTTGGGAGCAAACTGTACCCTTAAAGAAACCTGAAACAGAGGTTTGACCTTGCTACATGACTTATTGGGAGAAAAAAAGAGGAGACAAAGGCCATGACATAAATGTTAAGAAAAGACTATTGCATGTGGAAAAACTCAGAGCAATAAAAATATATACAGCAAAGCAAACAGCTGAGAGGACGGGGTCAAAGAAAGAGGGGTGATAGAGATATACAGAGAAAGTGAGATGGGGAAGAGATGTAAGTGGGCTCTGTGGAGGCCTCAGTCGGTGGCAGTCTGTCTCTGATTTCCATTCATTGTGAAGATGGATGAGATCCCAGCTGGACCTGGAGCATTTCTTCCTTTACTCTTCTGTTCTTTTCCTTTTTTTGGACGGGGGCGGTTGGGGGCATTATTTAAAACAGAGCTTATTTTCGGTGGTCATTATGCATGCACACCTGATCAGCATGTCAGCCTGGCCTCCCTGCATGGCATGATGGAACGGCCCAATTTACCTCTTTCACCTGCCTGCATAAAGGCAGACTTAGCACAAACCCATACGCTACCACTCACATCCACGGAGCTACACACACCGAGTGGAGTGGATGTGGGAGGATGGAGTCAAGTGAAAGTCTGTGCTATCATACACACACACACACACACACATACGTGTGCACACACATTTTCCTGTTTATTTTCAAAGTGTGTATAAAAGTGTATACTTGTGCTATATACAGACATTAGAAGTGTAGGTGCTCATACACACACACACACACACACACACACACACACATACACGCACGCACATGACTCCCACTCAGTCTCCTAACTGTGTCAGTTTTTACTGAGTCAAACTTGAATTCATTAGCAAGTCAAAACACTGTTTCTCTGAATCTATTTCACCGTGTTGCTCTGAATCTGATTTATCTTCACAATAAGATGTAAAAACAAGAACAGATACAGTGTATTCAACCAGTTATTAGCAGTTTCAAAATTACAATAAAATACCTATCCCATATCTTATAACACCTTCTTCCATCCATCCATCCATCCATCCATTATCTTTACCCGTTTGTTCCATTTTGGGTCACGGGGGTCGCCGGTACCCATGTCCAGCAATCACTGTGCGAGGGGCGGGGGACACCCTGGACGGGTCGCAAGTCCATCACAGGGACACATAGAGACAAACGAGACAAACAAACATTCACTCTCTCACTCACACCAAGGGACAATTTAGAGTTACCAATCAGCCTAACATGCATGTTTTTGGTCTGTGGGAGAAACCGGAGTACCCGGAGAAAACCCACGCATGCACGGAGAGAACATGCAAACTCCACCCAGAAAGGCCCCTGGACCGGGGTTTGAACCAAGGACCTGCTCGCTGAGAGGCAGCAGCTCTACCAGTTGTGCCACCGTGCTGCCCACCTTCTTACACAGAAGTAGAAATAATCATTAATTTGATTTTCGAATTTTAAGTTTGGACATGCTCATTTTTTCTGTTATTATTATTGTTTTTTTTTTCTTTATAATTTAGAAATGTCTGGCAAAATCTTATAAATGGTAAATGGACTGTACTTATATAGCACATTATCAAGACCTAACGTTTTTTACAACACAATCTGCCCTCAGTTACCCATTCATACAACACTCTACTAGATCTATACAAAGAATGATCAGAGTTTTATCACATTCATACATTGATGGGACAAACATCAGAGGCTATGAGGGTTCAGTGTCTTGCCCAGGGGCACTTCAGCATGTGACTGCTGGTGAAATTGAACCACCAACTCTTGCATTGCAGGATGGCCACTCTAACCACTCAGCAACTGCTGCCCCAAAGACAGAATTAAGACAGAGATGGTAAAACATAGAAACACAGATGTGTGAAATTATTTACGTCTATGTCTTTGTGTTACATTAAAATGTTTGTTGAACTGGCGACCTTCTGATCTCAGGCTCCCATCTCTGCACCACCACTCCCCCAGTAACACAAGTTATTATTCTTTATGACATACATACATGTATATGTAGCTTGATGATTTTTTTTCTTCCAGTCACGTCAAATTATTCAAACATGAATCCTTTTGATTTCAAACCTGCTTTGAGCTGGCTTCACACGTCTGTCAGCAGGAGCTGAAAAGAGTTTCCACATGTGCTGAGCATTTATTGGCTGTTTGTGTTCCCTCTGCCGTACAACTCATCCAAAAACAAAAGATTTGGTAAATTTGATGAAGCTGCTCAAAACTCGGTGACAGTTTCATGTTGCTCAGTCTGATGAGTTTGTAAGTAGCTGCATGACCATGAGGTCCCACTTTATATCAGACAATGCCAGTCAGGTCATCTGGACAGTTTCTTTGTTTATTGAGAGACTTTAAAAAATAAAAAACATAAACTGTCCAGAGGACCTGACTGAACATTGTAGGATTTTATACCTGGATTACTGAGCATGAACCTTGATGAACACTTTGTATCAGCTGTAATCTGCTGGAGAAGAAACGTTGACTTTTAAACACTAATAAAGAAAGTTATTGTGAGTAACTTTAAACTACTGGATAATGTCAGTCTTGAGATCTTATTTCACTTTGAATGATTAATATAATAAGAAAATGTCACGGCGAAGATGTTCTCAGAGTGGCAACAGGAGTTTAAAACTTCAGCTTGATGGGCATCACCTGACAGGCGGAGCATTACCATCACACAAATCATTTTCATTTCAAACGATTCATGTGTAAACATTAGGCAGGGAAACATCAGAGAACGTCACAGACATCTATAATTAGAGGAATAAACTATTTTTTTTCTGTAACAGACGGAGAATGTAGACAGATTTTTTTTGTTGTTTGTTTAACTCTGATGTTTTTTACTGTAAAGGCCCGACAGGCCTCAGTTGATGCCCTGCTTGGATGTGAATCATTAAATGTTGCTGCTCACAGTAATGCTTCATTTGTACTTTTCATTTAATGCTTAAAAACCTGACACCCTCCGATGTTTCTGTCCCCTTTCATATTGTAAGAATTGATGGACTTGTGATACATGTATCTGTTAACTCTAGGTATAGAGTTTTCATTGAGCTATTTTGTTGTTGCAAAAATTCAGTACTCATGTATTTCTGCAGCAAACAAATCAAAACAACTTTTGATTGTTGAGGAACAACACAACATCAGGGATGGAGAGAACGATGGTCTTCACCAGGAGAGAAAAATAAAAACTCTGCTGCCATCAGGGAGGAGACCGAGTCTCCGGACCAGGACCAGCAGACTCAGGGTCAGCTTCTACCACCAGACTGTCAGGAAGCTGAACCCTGAACTCACCTCCATTGCTGCCCCCCCCCACCACACACACACACACACACACACACACACACACACACACACCACCACAACCACCCCTGAAGACAGACTCTTCATATTAACCCAATCTAAGCCAAAAGCCAGTGAAGACGTTGAACAGTTTGAAAAACAAGATACTGACAGATGGACAGACAGACAGATACAGACAGATGCCATGATATGATTATTTTAAAGTTGTTTATATTTTTTTCAAAGTGTATTTTATTTTTTTTTTCTGCTTGAGATGTTCTGGCTATAGTACATGATACATGATATATTTATCAAGAGACAGAATAACAGACAAAACTTTGTTCATCCAACAAAGTTCAGTCAGGTCCTCTGAACGGTTTGGTTTTTTTGAAACGTTTCATCCTTCATCCAAAAGACTTCATCATTCTGAGGAACCACAACAAACTCAGTCTTATAAATAGCTATCTTATTATTATAACACTGAGATTGTTGTGGCTCTGTGGACTGAGGAAGTCTTTTGGATGAAGGATGAAACGGTTCAACTAAAGCAAACCATCCAGAGGACCTGACTGAACTTTGTTGGATTTTTCTACCTGGATTATTGATCATGAATTAGGAAACTTTTGTTCCGTTAGTTGAAGGGAAGGTGTTGACAACATTTTTTTGACACAGAGAAAAACAGAGGAACAAAGGCAAAGTTCTAAAATGAGGAGAGCAAAAACTAGAGGCCAAGAAGGACAAACAGGAAGTCAGGGTGAAAGAGACGAGAAGAGTAAGAAAGATGAAAAGATAAAGACCTCCAGTAAAGAGACGGGAGCAGAGGAGCAAAGAGGGGAGCTGGAATGGGGGGAAAAGATGAGGAGCATGAGGAAGATGAACATGTATAGGAGAGCTGGGAGATTTTAGGCCGAGGGAGAAACGTGAGAAGAAGGGAGAGCCCACAGGAGCCTCCTCTACAACATCTGACTCCATATCTGTGGCCACTGAGAGCAGGTGGATGAAGAGGTCAACTTATTAACACACATGCATGCCCCCCCCACCCCCCCACCACCACCACACACACACACACACACACACACACACATGTTTGTTTTGCTATCTTTGTGGGGCCTTTGCATTGACTTCCATTCATTTTTCATTCATTTCTATAGCCTAACCATGACCTTTATCCATAACCTAACCATTACCAGTACATACCTAACCCTAAACCTAACACATCCTCAATTCACACCTTAGTCCTAAACCTAGCCCGTAACCCACCAACGGGACTTCTTCTTATGGGGCCCAGGCTTTGGGCCCCATAAGGAGCAGTTGGTCCTCAAAATGTGGTATAAGTTGGAAAAATGGGCCTCACAAAGTAGCATAAACAAGGACACACACACACACAGAGCCACAGACAGTCACTGGTCCCACTGCTGGCCTGCTGCTCTCCTCTGCACATAGCGCCCAGGTGTGTGATGTTGTGTTACAGGGTTAAAAACATGTGACCCCAGAGCGGAGCAGCCAGGAGAGTGATGCTGTGTGTTTACAGGCCTGGGTGTCCATTAATCATCGCTGAGCTCCAGGCCAGGCCCTCTGCCTCATCCTTTCACACAGCGGACCACCCTCACCTCACTGAGAACAACTTCAACCACCAACACACACACACACACAAACACACTGCACTCACAGACATAATCCAGAGGTGAAGAGAGTTGCAGCTTTGTGCTACACATAACTATTTCAGAAAAAAAGTCATCTTGTGTCAAAACATAGCACAACAAAGCCAGTTTCTGTCATGCTCCAATGGATGAAGCGTCGCAGCTGAACACAAGTTTTGTGATTTCTGGTGTCCTCCATTCTGCTTCAGTGCTGCCTCTATTTAAAGTTTTGAGGCAAGGTTATGAGTTTAGGTTACTGGACATGGTTACAAGAATATGTGGGTCATTTTGAAGTGTTTGTTTTTGCGTAAACATTTTATACATACATATATATATATATATATAAAATTGGGGGAGTATCATTTCTCCCAAAATATGTCGCCAGTTCAACTTCCTGGTCTGACAACATCAAAATATGGGTGGTAAAGATGAAACACCCACACCTGACTCCACCTTCATTTACGCCACTCTGGGCCCTTGAGCAAGGCCCTTAAACCCCCACCATCTGCTCCCTCAGGTGCCCTAGATAGCAGCTCCCTGCTGTGGTTGTGTCAGGAAGGACATCCACCGTAAAAACAATCGCCAAGTCTTTGTACGAGTTAGTTCGCTGTGGCGACCCCTGAGGAAGGGAACAACCTATATATATATAT
>NC_056498.1:81097415-81097702 GCF_014905685.2 Nematolebias whitei
GGGGTCGCTGGTGCCCATGTCCAGCAATCACTGTGCGAGGGGCGGGGGACACCCTGGATGGGTCGCAAGTCCATCACAGGGACACATAGAGACAAACGAGACAAACAACCATTCACTCTCTACTCACACCTAGGGACAATTTAGAGTTACCAATCAGTCTAACATGCATGTTTTTGGTCTGTGGGAGGAAACCGAAGCACCCGGAGAAAACCCACGCATGCACGAAGAGAACATGCAAACTCCACCCAGAAAGGCCCCTGGACCGGGGTTTGAACCAAGGACCTATA
>NC_056498.1:81098102-81116086 GCF_014905685.2 Nematolebias whitei
TGTATAATTGTTGATAGCTCTTTGAGTGACCTCCATTTCAGGCCATCCAGGGTTTGTGGAGGCCAACCATTATGTGCTTGACAGAACTGATGAGCTCATGGCTAGTCTAACCAGGGCCTAAACCAAACTAATTGCTGCCATCTCATGGAACAATAACTCAGTGGTGGGCACAGCTAACCAAGAAGTTAGCTTTGCTAATTAAAAATTTGCTTTGTTAATGCTAAACAGATTTTTTTTTTTTTAAAGCAGAAGCTAATGCTAAAGCTCTAATTTTTATCCTACACTGTTGCTGACATGTGAGAAGTTTGTAAATAAACACAACTCAAAATGGTTCATAATCACAAGTGCAGTGATTAAGTTTAGTGCAGAGAACTGTCTTTATAAAAAATATAGCAGAACTGAATGTACCTGATTACATTTAGTGGAAACTAAATTCACTGTTTATAAAGTTAGCTCATAAAATGTTAGTTCGGCCATTAGTAGATTAGCTGAATGGTGCCCACCACTGCAATAACTAGTGATTATTTTCACCAAATTAGGTTAAACTGATGTCTAATGTTTTACAGTTTTGAGATGTACTTCCACCTCAAAAAAAACTCTGTCTGCTGATCTTCACTTACTGTTAGTCGTGACTGTTGGATAGTGCAGTAACTACCTGATAACGCTGTCATTTCTCTCATAATACTACCACTTATGCCCTTTGGTGCCAGTATAAGACATTCCAGTTCCTCATAAATCATATCACATAATACCCATCTCTTGTCTGCATGTGGACCAAACTGCATCTAAATTGTACCATTCCATCTGGTGATTAAAAGTTTTTACTAGTGACTATTTATTTACCTTTAAAGTATATTTTTGTTGGCTGTGTTGCACGAACATATCACATAGGCTAAATGAAAAACAGCTCTGAACTAAGCACTTCTTTCCTGCATTAAATATTGTAATGTTTAAGTCATGTTGTTGAGATCTAAATAGCTGCAACAAGCACCTTTGTGCATGTTCACAGGTAAACCTGTGACAGTGTGGCCAGGGGTGTGAATCAGCCACCTAGCCACCCCCTCAGCACACCAACCTCTGAGTAACAGCTCAGGTGTCAAATGTGGTAATTGGCAGCAACATGAGGTGTAAACAGGGTGACAGAGGCGAGGCTGTAATCGCCAACGTAGTGGTGTGAGCGGAAGTATATGTGGGGGTGGTATGGGTGGGCATGAGAAAAGAGACAGATTAAGAGCCATTGTGACGGTGTGAGGCAGTCACACTATCACCTGCACATATTGAGTATCAAAATACACACAAAGCCACAAAACGTACGCTTTTATCAGAACATGTGCAACGTTAGGGAGTTACATAAAATATGAGGCAAAACACATGAAACAAAGGTTTACTGAAAAAAAACCACTAACAACATATAACGGTTTTGTACTTTAAAGTAATGACAAATATTGAAATTGATTATTTTCTTACTCTTTGAGTTTTGGTTTCATGCTCTTATTTCTATGGTTTATTTTTTTCAGTGTTAAGATGATTCTGCACCTTTCTCCTGAGTAATTATACAATATACACAGCTTCTTCTCTATTTCAGAGTTCATAATTCAATTCAATTCAATTCAGTTTATTTATATATCGCCAAATCACAACAAAGTTGTCTCAGGGCACTTTACAGGAACATTCACATACATAAAAGCCAATTAATAAAGTTCTCTATCTAGGAATCCAGCAGACAAGATGAATCTTGGCTTCGTTGCAGTCTCCCATCCTGAGCAAGCACAGAGGCAACAGTGGAAAGAAACAAATCCCTTTTAACAGGAAGAAACCTCCAGCAGAACCAGGCTCAGGACAAGCGGTCATCTGCTTTGACCGGCTGGTTGAGAGGACAGGAAGGAGAGACAGACGAACACAGAATGGTAGGTCCAGATATACAGTAGGTCCAGGTGTATCTGAAAGAGAAAAAAACACATGTTAAGGATAGAAAAAAATAATTACAAATACAAAACAGGTTGAGCAGAGTAAGTAAAGACAGTAGCAGAGTGAAAATTGTGGTCAGTTTGTCCTCCAGCAGTCTAAGCCTATAGCAGCATAACTAAGGGACAGCTCAGGAAACCCAAGACGACTCTATCTATAGGAATTAGCAAAAAGGAAAATCTTAAGCCTAGTTTTAAAACTGGATAATGTGTCAGCCTCATGGACAGAGATAAGAAGTTGGTTCCACAAGAGAGGAGCCTGATAACTGAAAGATCTGCCTCACATTCTGTTTTTGTAAACTGCAGGAACCACAAGTAAACCTGCAGCCTGAAAGTGAAGTGGTCTGTTAGGAAAATATGGAACAGCTGATCAGCTGCTCCTGGAGGTGCCGAGGTCTAAGCGGAGGCTCAGAGGGGACAGAGCTTTTTCTGTTGCTGCTCCAAGACTGTGGAACGATCTCCCTCTTCCCATCAGACAAGCCCCTTCACTGTCCAGTTTTAAAACTCTTTTAAAAACACATTTTTACTCCCTCGCTTTTAGCACACACTGAATTTGATCTGCACTGTTTTTATTACTTTTATTGATCTTAATGGTTTAACAACTGTTTTTATGTGTTTAAATGTTCTTGCTTTTATATGTACAGCACTTTGTGGCAGCTGTGGTTGTTTTAAAGGGCTTTATAAATAAAGTATTATTATTATTATTAATAAGATCTGTAATATAAGATGGAGCCAGGTTATTGAGAGCTTTGTAGGTTAGAAGTAAGATTTTTAATTCAATTCTGGATTTGACAGGGAGCCAATGGAGAGAAACTAAAACTGGAGAAATATGATCTCTCCCAGTAACTCCAGTTAAGACTCTGGCAGCAGCATTTTGGATAAACTGAAGACATTTTAAAGAAGTATTTGGACACCCAGATAATAAATCATTGCAATAGTCCTGTCTAGATGTGACAAATGCATGGACCAGTTTTTCTGCATCATTTTTAGATAAGATGTTTCTAATTTTAGTGATATTACGCAGGTGGAAGAAGGCAGTTCTAGTAATGTTTTTAATGTGGGGGATAAAAGACATGTCCTGATCAAAAGTAACACCAAGATTTTTAACATTAGAGCTGGAGGACAGGTTAATGCCATCTAAGGAGGGAGAAAGACTGAAAAATTAATTCCTAAGGTGCTCAGGTCCAAAAATCAAAACCTTAGTCTTGTCTGTGTTCAAAAGTAGAACATTTAGGGTCGTCCAGGTTTTTATGTCTTTAAGACATGCTTGTAGTCTAAGTAGCTGATTGGATTCATTGGGTTTAATGGACAAATATAATTGTGTGTCATCAGCATCTCATTGAAAATTTATCCCATGCTGATTAATAATTTTACCTAATGGAAGCATATATAAAGTAAAGTGTATTGGCCGAATCACTGAGCCCTGAGGAACTCCATGACTAACTTTGGTGCATGAAGAAGATTTATTATTTTCATTTACAAACTGGAATATATCAGATATATATGATTTTAACCATTTTAGAGCCGTTCCTGTAATCCCAATATCATATTCAAGCCTCTGTAGTAAAATATTGTGATCATTCGTATCAAATGCAGCACTGAGGTCTAACAGGACCAGTGTAGACACAAGTCCATTGTCTGAGGCCATGAGAATATCATCCAGGTACAAAATCCAATAATGGTCAATCAGGTCATCTGGACAGTTTCTTTTTCTTTTCTTTTTTTTTTTTTTTTGTTGGAAGAGGTTTCACCCTCTATCTGGAGAGCTTCACCAGCAAACTGGTTTGTCCACTAAAGGAGTGTACTGCTCAGTGGGAAACACAGTTTAGTTGGGACTCCTCAGACAGATGAAGCCCTCCAGATAGAGGGTGAAACGTCTTTCCACAAAAAAGAAACTGTCCAGATGACCTGATTTACCATTATTGGAGCTTCTTCTCTACTTGGCTCTGGGTTACAGACACAAGCGTGTCATGTCATTATCATGGATGCTTAACCTTTATACAAAATTGCAGAGTGCAGGCAATAATGCCCTGACACATGCTCAGTAATCCAGGTAGATTAATCTCACCAGGTTAAGTCAGGTCTTTGTGATGGATTCTTCTTTCTTGAAACGTTTCGTCTTTTATCCACAAAACTTCACCAGTCTGAAACACTTCAACAAACTCAGTCTTTTAAACAACTAGTTGTTCACATGCAAAATGACTTCCATCAGCCTGACAATTGTTTTTAGTACCTTGATGGTCACTTGCTATTCACAAGGGCTGAGTGATACTAGCAATAACTTCCTTGTAAGAGGGGGACAGTTGAACATGGAGGCCTCTGACCCTGTTTAAAGATGGCTGCCTTCACTTCTCTCTCAAGCCAACGTTCTTCTCTATCAAGGATGTTCAGATCATCCCTCAAAGTGACGGTTGGCCTGCAGATGAGTGTAGACTGCAGAGTCCTGGCATGTGAGCAGCTAGTTCTGGATGTCAACAAAAAACTGGTGGATCCACTACGAGAAGGTGCTATTTATAACACTGAGTTTACTGCAGCTCCTCAGACTGAAGACGTCTTTTGGATTAAAGACAAAATGTTTCAACAAAGAAGAATCCGTCCAGAGGACCTGACTCAACCTTGTTAGATACAGGCAATGTAATAATATTGTATTTCATAATGAGTGTACAGTACAACTCTACTTATCAGCTCATCAATCTTGTCTTCTCTTTTTCACAATGTCTTTGTTGTCTGGTCCACATCGATGAACCACAGGCTGCGGTTTTTCACTACACTAATGTAAATATCTAACACATTCACATACATTGTCCAAGATGAAAGACAACTGTTCTCTAAGGAAATCTGTTTTGTTCATCAGTTTAATGTTCAGAAGGTTTCGTTGGGGAAAAAAAATTGGCAAGCTTTGAATGTTTTTGGCCTATTTTTTTTTTTTTGGTGCAGTTAATAAAAACATTTTTTTTCTGACAAATCCCAACATTATTTGTATTAATTAATTAATTAATCAATGTATTTATTTATTTTACAGTTGCATCACACATATATAAAATATTGTGAAAAAATTAAAATAGTCAAAAACCAAAATAAATGGTTCTGGTGCACTGTGTTTCCTGAAGTCCTCAGTCCACGCAACATCTAGCAGGACATTTTAGAGACTGCTTTCTTCTGATGATGAGCTTTATGGAGATGCTGATTCTATTTTCCAGCAGGACTTGTCTCCTGTCCACACTGACAAACCTGGCTGTGGAATCTTATAATTTTCTGAGTCACAGAGTTTTCTTTTTTTCTTTATTTGTTAGCCACAATCATCAAATATTTCATTGCATAGTGAATATATGTAATTTATGAGTTTCATTTTCTGAAAATATTGACCAAAAAAAACTTTTTTCAAGATATTCTTTGCACCTGTATTTTGTCAGAATTTTTCAATTTCTCCCGTAACCTCCCAGTATCACCCTCTGGTTGTCCTTAAGAAGAAAAAATGAACCACAGGAAGAGCCCAGTGTAAATGCATTATCTTATCTCATGAATATTATATCACAAAATAATGCATTCCTTTCAACATGTTAACAAATAATTAATACCTCTATTCTTATTCATTTTTTTGTTTATATGAGCTCACTCAATGATGTTTTGTTTTTTTACATTTGAGAGTTTATGAAAATGAATGACAACGATGGACTTCAATCAAGTGGCAGGTGTTTCCTGGACATTGCTGTGGAAGTCTGCCTCTCATCATTTAGCAACAGAAGAGCTTCAGTTTCAGACAAAGATGTTGTCCAACGTGTAGTGCTTGGAGTGTATGTTGTTTTTGGTTATGAATGAAAGCATGTTTTCTATTGAGATAAACATTTTAATTAGATATATGGATATTATTTATTGTTTCAAGAGGAGGGATTTTCCAACTCTTTCTTCTAACTGAAAGTAGGCGGTCAGTCAGCTTGACCTGAAACAACATTCTATTATTAAACACATATTATGTTTGTTTGAGAAAGTTACATACGTTTTCTATGCTACAGGTTTCAGAGATGAATGTGTAATGATTATAACAACAGTAGGTTTTTCTGGGCTGTTCATGCAAACCATCCAGAGTACCCAGCATGCATCAGGATATCCAGAGTGTCGTTAAAACCAATACAATTGCTGTCATCTGAGTCATCTTCTGTTTTAAAGAAGAAAATAGAGATTGTATTGTTCATTTGTGAACAATACAAACATTTTGAACGGCTCTTTATAATGAACAATAGGAACCAAGTTGCAGATAGTTGAGAGTCGTTGTTTTATTTTATTCCTCCTTTTAATTTCTTCACGTTTTCCTCCTCAAAGGCAGAGAGGCCTTCGGTTTTTCACTGAGATGAAGGAGAGCAGGTGAGGGAAGGAGTGCAGCACCTCAGGAGGAGAGGGGCGTGTCCTGTTTGAAAAGACACAAGGTAAAGCACTGATGACATCACCGCCGTTCAAATCTGAAGAGCTCTTTAAGGTGAACAGATCCGGTTCCCTTCAGAGGGCCACATATCCCATCTGTAGATGAAAAGCTTTTTCATTCTCAACTACTGCCACTTACATTTTAGCTAAATATCTGTTAAAATGACTGGGATAATCCGTGTTTTGTATTTTAGGGGAAAATCAGCCATGCATTTATTATAAACGTATCGAAGGTGGGACATATGTTAGTCTTCATCTGTCCAAGAACTTTCTCTTATATCGTCCATAACTTCTGATCCACTCAAGATAATTTAACCAAACTTTATGCATATATGCATCATCACAAGTCGGAATGGTGTATGCATACTTAATTACCACTGCTTCAAGGTCAAGGTCACAAATTAGGGTCAAATGTTTTAGCTTAGAAAAAGCTAGGAAGCTTGAGAAAAAAATGGCCACATTGAAACACATTTTAAATATAATTTCTAACCTAATACCATATTTGTTACGTCGTAACGTAAAACATTCCTCAGTAAAGTTTCTTTTTTCCTTTTTTCCCTCTGTCTCTATATTTTGGATTTTTATTTTAGTTCACTAGGTCATCCTTCATTTTTTTACATCTGAGAGCCTCTGTAAGAATTTACCAGCGGATGTTTCTCATCCTCCAGAAGAAGCGTTTCATTCCCAGCTGGACTTGCTCGACAGTTCTGCCTCATGTCTCATTCGACAAAATTGTTTAATGAATGAAAATGTAAAGTGTAAAAACACACTTGAATGTTGCACAAGTAAATGTTTAGTATATAAAAGAAACAGTTCCACATGCATGCAGTCTGCAGAGTCTGACACTCCACAGCTGAGAGGAGACTCCTGTTGGCTTCCCTTAAAGGAGAACGTTAATGCAGATGCATCAGACTGCAGCAGCTGGTCGTTTATCAAGGTCAGTACAGTGGTCCCTCATTTATCGCAGGTGTTCCGTACCTTGCCCCCCCACGATAAGTGAAAAACCGCAAAGCAAGGATACAGGGGTTCAAGTTCAGTTCAAGTTCAAGTTCAAGTTCTATAAACTTTGTCATAACATGTGCCAGGCTGTAATCACACTCATCACCTGTTACTCCCAATCTCCCTCCCTGAATAAACAATTTAAAATTTAAATACTGTAACATTTTAAATAAACAATCTATGGATTGTTTATTTAAAATATTACAGTATTAAAATTTAAATTGTACAGAAGAGAAGTGCAGTAGGACATCAAAAGGATGTCACACAGCTTTAGCTCTGCAACACGGAGCAGAAATGAACTTCTTGATAAATGACACTGAAACAACTGAACATGGAAGTTCTAAAATAATCAAAAAAATAACTTTGAACACTTTTATATTTTGTCTCATTTTCACCGGCCTCATTATGGATTGTCTGGTGGTCTAGAGGGTCTTCACAGAACTCTGGTAAAGAACAATATTTCGGGCTGTACTAATGGGAGAATATACTGTAAATATTAGATATCTTTATATATATATATATATATATATATATATATATACATATATATGTACTGTATATATGTATATATAGAACCTAATATATTATACTAATATTCATACCATATATCTTTGTATATATCTTGATCCTTATTTACCATTTCTTTTTATACTTTATACTTTTTATTTTTAGGTGTATCTGGGACCCTGTGTACATAATTTTGCTCCACCTCATGTACCACATGCGATGGAACTACGATAAAGTTGACCTGAACTTGAACTTATAAATAGATCCTGCACAAATAATAATAATAATAATAATAATAATAATAATAATAATAATAATAATAATAATAATAATAATGCATTTAATTTGTAATGCACTTTTCATTAACAAAAATCTCAAAGTGCTACAGAGTGCAACTAAAATCAAAGACAAAATCAACTAAAGTCAGTGATAAAATCAACTAAAATCAATAATAAATCAACTAAAATCAATAATAAAATAAAAAAAATCAGTGATACAATCATGTGGAGGCAGAATAGGCTTGCTTAAAAAGAAAAGTCTTTAAGGCTTTTTTAAAGTCAGTCAATGATTGTGGAGCTCTCAGATATTCAGGGAGGGAGTTCCAGAGGTGGGGGGCAGCCACACAGAATGCCCGATCTCCCATGGTTCTTAATTTAGTTCGTGGAAGGTGGAGGAGATGACTGTTCTGTGATCGTAGGGACCAGGTGGATGAATATGGAGCAAGAAGGTCCTTCAGATAATCTGGTGAATTTTTGTATAAACACTGATGGTGATGAGAGCATTTTGTACTGAATTCTGTAGGTGACAGGAAGCCAATGGAGGTTATGGAGAATGGGTGTAATATGTTCAAATTTACAAACGCTCAATAAATTCCTGGCTGAACTGTTTTGAATATATTGAAGCTTCTGAAGGTTTTTGCCGGGTATTCCAGTAAACAGGGAGTTGCAGAAGTCGAGCCTGGAGGAGACAAAGGCATGGACAAGTTTCTCTGCATCAGCAAAAGTGAGAGATGGGCGAAGTTTGGAGATATTTTGAAGATGGAAGAAACAGGTTTTAAACAGATGCTTAATGTGGTTTTCAAATGTAAGATGAGAGTCCATTTTTATTACAAGATTTGTAACAGAGGTGGAGAGGGGGATGTCTTGTCCAGAAAATGAAATAGTCGTTATAGTTGAAGTTTGAACCTGGTGAGGGGTGCCAATCAGTATGGCCTCTGTTTTGGAGCAGTTTAACTGAAGAAAGTTCTGATTTGTAGTTGAACATATGCATGATATATTCATAAATTAAACGGATTCTTTCATTTTTCTGGACTGTATAATAACGTGCATCTGAATTTAATAAAATGTGGACGTGAGACATTCATTATCTTTGACTCACCAACGACAGTGGGTCATTTATTAACATAATCAAGTTTAACACATCACACATTTACATTAATTGGCAAAAATTGAAAATAACGACAGCTTATTAATCAGTTTACAGGAAGTAAACAATGCAGCGATTGTTCTCACTTCCAGTAGTACAACAGATTATTAACCACACGGCGGTGATTGAAAAACTTTGCTTCAGACATTTCTAAAAATATCTGTAATGATTTTTAGCAGATAGAAGAATTTTAAAGATGGAAAGATGAAGTTTATCTTGAGAGAGATGTGTGAGGGAATTTGTCTGTTTTAACCAGAACATGCACGCTCCTTTGGACCAGCTTGTCCCAACGGTACACTTTGGTTGAAGATCGACTTTTTACCTTTCTGAAGATATGTCAGTTCCGGCGTAAAGTTCCACTTCGAGCCACTTTTCAGCGTCTCCGTAAGAACAGCTAAACCTCGGGAGTCGTGAGATCATCCAGAACAGACTTTCATAATTCCCAGATCTTCTCTGGTTCAGCTTGAGTTTCTTTCTCTCATCAGCATCCTGAATTCCAGCCTTCATGAACTCTGGAACTGCTGAGTTTCAGAACTGCAGAACTTCTTCATCTACTCCCAAACGACTGGAGCTGCAAACTCTACACCCGACTCCAACTTGGAGGTGGAACCTCTTGCAGAGCTCTCCATCTTCCAACTCTAACTCTAACTCTAGTTGAACTAGGAAGTGCCAACATTTAAAGAAGCTCACTTCCGGTTCATTTGAGAACTTTCTGATTGGTCGATTGACCAAAACAGAGGTGTGTTTTGTGATGTAAGGTGTTATGAAAAGTCAAGGAAAAAGATTAAGATTGTTTAAGAACAGACAAAAGATTGTTATGAAGAATTCAGACTTCGTGGAGTCACTTCTCCAGTATCTTGCTGTAAAAGTTAAACATGACATTTCTTTTTCAGTAAACTTGCAGTTGACCGAAACTTGAACTTTGACCAACTTACACCACTTCGCTCATTGAAGACAGAAAATCAGACAATGCATCATTAACCTGATTTCTTCTTTGAATGAGGATTAAAAATCGTTATTACTGTTTCACAGTTGATTTAAAAATGAGTAGTTCACTTCAACATTTAAACATTGTTTGAACTAACACAATTTGATTATCAAACATTTGTAAAATAGTAATGATAATCGAAAATAGTCTTCTTTCACTTGATTAATTCAAGAAAGAAAGTCTCAGGATGGGTCAACCTGTATCTCTGGATTCAAATCAATGAAATGACAGTTTCTGTCCCATATGGTCCTTAAGGTCAGGACTTTGACATCAGGCCTAGTTCACTACAGATTCATCCATGCCCTTATCTCCTCCAGGCAGGTAGAAAGGGCAGCGAGTGAAGATGGAGATGACAATGGTGAAGATGATGCTCCAGTCCTGATGTAAAGCTGTGTATCGCTGGCATAACAGTGAAAAGAAATGTTGTACTGATTAATAATTTGACCTAAAGGCAGCATGTAAAGGGAAACTAGCAGGGGCCCTAGAACTGACCCTTGAGGGACACCACAGGAGACACAGACAGTCTGGGGCTTGGCATTACCAAGACTAACACATTCCAGCCTATTGGAGAGGAAAGATTTAAACCAGTCCAGGACAGTGTCACAGAGACCGACCTCCACATGAAGACGGTGGAGGAGGATACTATGGTCCACAGTGTCGAAAGCTGCAGTGAGGTCAAGGAGAACAAGGAGGGAGGGAGAACCAGTGTCAGCAGCCATGAGGACATCATTGGTAACTCTCAGCTGTGCAGTTTCAGTACTGTGAGCTGCACGGAAGCCAGACTGAAACTTCTCATACAGGGAGTGTTGTTGTAGGTGGATCTGCAGCTGAGCAGCAACTGCTTGTTCCAGCACTTTTGACAGAAATGGGAGGTGGGAAATTGGGCGGTAATTAGAAAGAATAATACTTCCAATAATATATGTCAGAAATGTTTCTCAACTATATTAACACCAAATGTTTTTACATATCTGTAAAACTGACATGATTATAACTATTTTTGTATTTTTTAGCATCACTTAGGTTCAGCAGCTATCTTCAGTTTGATTCATTTGAAATTGTAGATGTACACTCATAGGTTACTTCCTCAATGATTCAATAAAACCTATTCAGAGTTTTTTTTTAGATATTTTGCTAAACAGACATGCACAAAACCCTTATCTGCTATTAATGACCAGTGATAAAACACAAAAAGAATAAAGTAGAAAATGACAGAAACATTGCTGATAGGACACACACGTTCTTGTCACATCTACTGTTTAACAACAGCAAAAGGAAAACATACTGAGCCAAAAGTCTATGTTGTATAGATCAGAAGAGTGCTGCATGGGTACATTTGTGGCCCGTGGTCTGTATGAAGCTGTCCCTGACACCCAGAGGCCTCATCATCTACCATGATCCAGACTGTGATGCATCGACCTGAGCCCGAGGCTCCAGTCAATAAATCCATCCCTTCTCCTCTGACTTCACTTCATTCTTCTTCTTCCCCTGACTCTCATGTGACCAGCTAGGTGAGAGGTGTCCTGAAAAAGAGGAATGAACACAGCGACAGTCTATCATGGCAAGGTCAAACCATGTACAAAACTCTGGGACATTTGAGTTGGGAGGTGCTGGTGGTGTGAGGAATACACACGGAGGACACAAGGAGAAAGATTGGAGGACATTCAAAGACAGTAATCATAACAAACATGCGGATGCTGTATGTTTGTGTGGTAAAAACCCAAGGATTTGGGTTTTCCAGAAGTTACCTGATCATGCTTATTGAGCCATTGTTACAATACAAATTTGTTTGTCTCATACGAAACAACTTTACTAACATTTTACGGTATAATAAGTTCTATACAGACTTTCTGCTGCATATCTTTCACATTGCTTTTAAACTGATACTTTTGCTTCTATTGAATAAACCACTAGATAGATTTGTATGGAATTTGGTTCTACAATTTTTACTGTTTTACAGTTGATTTTTTTTTTCTACCAGCACAATTGTACACATTAAAATATAAATGCAGTATTTTATTTGCCATTCACTGAAGGGATGGATTTTGAACCCCACCCCACCTTTCACTCAAACCCTGTCTTGTGAACATCTCTAAGCTAGTAAATACCATGTTAAAATGTAAGTCAGCATTTTTAGGCAAACATCTGTTCACTAGGGTGGAACAAACTATGAAGCTAACAGGACATGTCCAGCTGAGCAGTGCAGACAGGCAAGACAATCCAACGCAAACAACCCCACATCAGCAGCCATCAATCTCTGTCCATACTGCCACAGAACATTACAAGCACAAAGTGGCTTGACCAGACGTCTTTTTACTCAGAGGGAACAAACACAACCCCAGGATGACTTTTGATCCTCGTTGCCTCCAATAAATGTACAAGAAAACATATCATCATATATAATCATGTATCATATTTCGTATAATTGTTTTCATCAATCATGACTTTGTCTCACATAGCATAAATGTCTGAAGTTTTTTTTTTTTTCTTCTTCTTTTGGCTGCTCCCTTCTTCTTCAGGTATCACCACAGTGAACTGTTGCACAACGACTTGGTAAATATTTTTACACAGGATGTCCTTCCTGACACAACCACAGACCACCGAGCTACCACAGCCCTCTGTGTGGAGCAGAGAGCTGCTATTTAGGGCACCCGTGGATGCAGATGGTGGGGGTTGGGGGCCTTGCTCAAGGTCCCAGAGTGGGGCAATTGAGTTTGGAGGCAGGTGTGGGTGTTTCACAAATCCCACCCACATTTTAATGTTGTCAGTACCGGGAGTGGAAACAGCAATCTTCTGATCACAGGCCCACCTTCTCTAACCTCTGCACCACCACCACCTCCCTGCATCGCTGATAACAATTTTCCAGTTTTGAGGAGCATTCTTTATTAAAATGTCAATGTCATTATTATTATTTTTTTATACAGCACGTAAAAACAACAAAAGCTGACCAAAGTGCTTTACAATTTAGTCAAATTAAAGGCAAACAGGAACATAAAACAAATACATCTTGTACCCCTCATAAAAAACAAGGAAGTTAACAATGAAATACATCACACAACAACAATTAAAAATCAGGTATAACTGGTTCTCAAACTCTGCATGGATCAAATGCCAAGGAATAAACATGAGTCTTTAGTAAATATTTAAAAGTCTCAACAGTCTGAGCGGTCTTTAAATTTTCAGGCAAACTGTTCCACACTTTTGGAGCAGCAACCACAAAAACCTGATCACCTCTGGACTTCAGTTTGGATCTGGGGACTTCTATTGCCCCTTTTGCACTGCCCCTAATCATCCCCAACTCTGCTCAGCCCTGCACACCGCTACTCAGCCTGGCTCAGCTCTGCCTGGATTTGCACCTGCACTTTAGGACCCATTCTGGAGGCGTGTCCAGAATCCAAGTCCTGCTAATGAGAGTTCTGCTCCTCAGATAAATAATATTAAATTATTATTTTTTATATATGAATGTTTCCGTTAACTTATTTTATAAATGAATATTTCTGTTCAGTGCCCTGAGACGACTTCTGTTGTGACCTGGCACTGTATAAATAAACTGAACTGAATTAAATCTGATGAACCAGATTCTACAAAAACATTTATATTTAAATCTAAACAAGTTAAATTTGGTCCTCTGGATGTTCAAAAAACAAAACAAACAAAAATGTGTAGAAATGTTTCGTCTTTCATCCAAAAGACTTGTTCAGTCTGAGGTGCTTTCTTCAGCACATAGCTGTTTATATAAGACTGAGCTGAATACAGCTCCTCAGACTGAAGAAGTCTTTCGGATGAAAGAAGAAACGTTTCTACATTTTTGTTTGTTTGTTTGTTTTTGAATGTCCAGAGGACCAAACTTAACTTTATTAGATTTTTCTACATAGACTATTGAGCATGCATCAGGATATCTATATTTAAAATTCTATATTTTTCTTCATCATTTGATGTATTTGTGCTCATTGTGGTTTTGTTTCTTGTATACAGATTACTTTTCCTTGTTTACAGATTATTTTTAGCTTTGAATTAAAGTTTAGTTTTGATTTAAAGCTTTAATTTAAAGTGTAATTCTTGTTTTGTGATTTGTTCATCTGTGGGTTAGAATAAAGTTGAACCAAAGGCTGTGTCTCTTCTTTAAACATGTTAGAGGGAAATATTCCTGAGAGATTCAATAATTTTGTCTTTTTATGATTTTTCAGTTGAATTAACTTAAATTTACAGATTAGTGAATAAAGTCAAAGGGAAAACAGGATTTCACGATAAAGCCAGCACCATTTATTTATTTTAAATCTTCACTGATTAAAAAAAACAAAAAAAAAACTTATTTTTTGTTATACATAAAATGGTTTTAAAAAACGTTTCCACCCTCCGTCCCTCCATCCCGGTCCTCCTGCCTGCCAGGGCTTGAATCCAGCCTTTGTGAGCAGGCGAGGCCGGGGCTCGAGGTTCGGCCTCGCAGGCTTCAACGGCTCTGCAGCTCGTATGATCCTCTGCGGTGACTCCGCTCGCTCGAATTTTATAATCGGTCACCAAACACAAAAAAATGCCTGGGCTTCAGAATTAAACACGTCGTTGTCAATATTGTTTTTAAAATCTTAAAAATAGATCCAGCCGCTGCTCCGCATCCAGAGAAATTGCAAATGGCGGATCAGTAAAAAGTTTCTGAGATCCAGTGACTCCTCCCCCAGACCAATCAGAGTCCTGCATTCACGTTTCGGTCTGGACTCAGTTCGACTGAGCTCGCTCGGTCCCACCAGAGAAGCAGGGATGAAAAGAGGTCCTGAATCAGCCTCAAATCAGCTAAAAATACTAGATAAAGGGCTGGTGCAAAAGGGTTCTTTCTGTGGCGGGCTGCCCAGAATTGGGGCTTATTAGGGGCAGTGCAAAAGGGGCAACTAAGAGGAACTGTTTGGTAGACCACAGTGGTCTTACTGGAGTGTAGATGTTAATAAGATCACATAAATATGACAGGGCCAAGACTTTAAAAAACAAGCAATAGCATAAAATAATCTTAAAATCAATCTGGAAGTGAACAGGAAGCCAGTGGAGAGAAGCCAGGACAGGGGTTATGTGTTTATGTTTTTTAGTTGCTGTTAACAGATGAGCTGCTGCGTTCTGGACAGATTGCAAGTGATGCAGAGATGATTTATCTAAACCAACATACAGAGTATTACTGTAGTCCAAACGAGAGCTAATAAATGTGTGAATCACATTTTCAAGGTCTCTGAAAGGGAGACAAGACTTCACCTTGGCAATGAGTCGTAATTGGAAGAAGCTGGATTTCACAGCTGCATTTGGCTGTTTGTCTAATTTAAAAGCGCTATTGAAAATAACTCCCAGATTCCTGACAGTGGAGTGACTGTATGAAGCCAAGGGGCTAAGAGTGTCAAAGGAATTACATATACAGAAGCTGATGACTTCAGTTTTATTTTCATTTACTGTAGATTAAGGAAATTTAGTTTTAACCAGACTTTAATGTCGTTTAGACAGGTCAGAAGTGATTCCTGTGTAGTGACTCCGTCTGATTTAATGGACAGATACAACTGAATGTCATCAGCAAGGCAATGAGAAGGGATTTTGTGTTTTCTAAAAAATGGACCCCAAAGGCAACGTGTAAGGATTAAAAAGCAACATGTGGAGCTTACCATGAAATTATTATAATTTTATTTTTTTTACAAAAAATCTTTGAGATTGTACAAGAATTCTATTCCATCCATCCATCCATCCATTATCTTTACCCGCTTATTCCATTTTGGGTCACGGGGGTCGCTGGTGCCCATGTCCAGCAATCACTGTGCGAGGGGCGGGGTACACCCTGGACAGGTCGCAAGTCCATCACAGGGACACACAGAGACAAACGAGACAAACTACCATTCACTCTCTCACTCACACCTAGGGACAATTTAGAGTTACCAATCAGCCTAACATGCATGTTTTTGGTTTGTGGGAGGAAACCGGAGCACCCGGAGAAAACCCACGCATGCACGGAGAGAACATGCAAACTCCACCCAGAAAGGCCCCTGGACCGGGGTTTGAACCAGGGACCTGTTCGCTGAGAGGCAGCAGCTCTACCAGTTGCGCCACCGTGCTGCCCGAATTCTATTCTATAAATGCTATTTTAGTTAACACCTGCTACCAAAGGTAATGATAATGTTATATTAATATTACGTATTTATTTATTGTGTGTGTTCTTTTGTTGTCTTGGCAAAATATTTAATCAACTAGAAGGATTTAATGTAATTTCAGAATGCAAATTGCTGGAGGCACATCTACAACTTTTTACCTTTTTGAATTGATCCTGCTGCTCTACTTGGAACACTACAGAGACAGTTTGGACAGTATAACCAGCCTGTGCTGCTGCAATCAGAGTTTCACAACGGATGCAGACAGCCTGGGGAGCCCCACTGTATTCTGGCCCATGACATTGAGTGTCTCTGCAGGAGGGCTTATGACAACATACAGTGCAGGCAAAACTCGCTCGGGATCAGTTCCTGCAGGCCCTCAGTCCCAAAGAGCTCCGAATACAGACTCAGCTTGCACATACAGACGCATTTGGTGCAGCCTTAGAGTTGGCGCTGGAAAGGAAGATGCTGACAGGATCCATCGATGGAGCTGAGGACGTATCGATGGTGAGGGCAATGTCTGCACCTGTCGAGCAGCTGGGGAGGACAAGGGGACCACTCAGTACAATGCAGACCGCTGCTTTTCAGTCATCTGCTCCATGGGCTGGCCCACGCCATTGATCACAGAGCTGCTGGACATATTGGCAAGCAGGGCACCTCATCAGGCAGTGTCCCAGCTTTGCAGCCATGGCGGGAAACACCCAAGGGCCCATGTAGGTGGGAGTGTACAGGCCTGTGAGACCAACACCCCCAGCCTGCCACCATCTCCACCAGGGGTAGTCATTACTGTTGGCTGGACACAAAAGGGAAACTTTTGTCATATTCCAGTGGTGGTCGCCAGAGTGCCTTGTACAGCACTCCTGGACACAGGGTCCAATGCAATGCTGGTTCGACCTGACATCATCCCTGTTGGAGCTTCTATGCAGGCAATGTGCAGCTTAAGACAGTGACTGGTGACCTGGCCAGCAAAAGAGGGAGGGGGGTGTTCTAGTTTAAGGTGGGAGATCTTGTTGTATCTTATGTTGCCTGGGTGGCAGATGTGCAGGACAAATGCATCTTTGGGTTGATTTTTTTCCGAGCCATTGGTAGTGTGCTCGACCTGGGAAAGGGCTCCCTAATACTACCTGAAGGGAAGAGTGTACAGCTAGTCTCCCCCTCTTCATGTCCAGCCCATGATGCAGTAGCTGCTTACACCTCAGAGATTCTGTCATTGCCTCCAGCTGAAGAGCAAGCTGAAAAAGAAGAGAGGCTGTCTGCACTGAAATAAATTTTGTCCAAGAACTGTGAGGGACTGACTCATCAGCAGTACAAAAGCCTATGGCAGGTGCTTTTGGAGTTTAAGGACACCTTTGCCCTTAAAGAGAGCAAAGTAGGTCTGACACACTTGGTGGAGCACATCATTGACACTGGGGATGTTCATCCTATTTAAGTGCATCCCCACCGCCTTGCCTTTGCTCTCCGGGAGGCTGCTGACAGAAAACCGAGTTAGATGATCGAGACAGGCATAATAGAACCATCTGATAGCCCGTGGGTTTCTGCTGTGGTGATGGTACTCAAACAAACAGCCCAAGGATG
>NC_056498.1:81121086-81142589 GCF_014905685.2 Nematolebias whitei
TTTTTATTTATTCATTTATTTTTTCAGGTTTTGATGAGCCCCATTCATTGTCATCCTTTCCAGCTGACACATGGTGGCAATGCATTTACTTGCTCTAATCTAGTCCCTTCCGCCTCTTTGTTAAGAATGATCAATTTATCATCAGGGAATTTGTTCATACAAACAAAAAAAGCAGTTATTTAGTTTTTTGCATGGCAATAATGCATAACTTTTATTTAAAAATTATACACCAACTCTAAGAAAATTCTTCACAAATTCACAATATTGTAATGGGGATTGTGTTTTATGTCCATAATTATCAGTTGTTAAAAGGCAGTTTTAACTTTTGCTAAAAACACTTTGCTTGCTATAATATAGACAAAGAAAAGAAAAAAAAACGTGTTTAAAATCTATTTTAGATGACTAGTGACATCATACAACCACTGTGCAGTCTATAAGGTCATCTCTTGTGAATAAAGTGACTAAACCTGACCTCTTATACAAACTTCCAGTTTTTACCTTAAAAAAGAAACTGCTTGGAAAAAAAATTGGCTTTGCAAGACCATGAATATTATTTAATGTCTGCTTTTTTCATAACAGTGCAGTTATAAGGAGAGGAGGACTCTAATGCACTCGCCATTCCTGGGAGAGAGTATTAAGGGGAGATTTAATAGAGGCGTGAGTATGGACAAACTCATTATCTTTCTATTAGCTGTCTTCGCCAGCAGGGTTATACTGGCTTCTATTAGGTTAGCGGTCAGAAACACATAGTCACACACACCCATTTAAAAAAGAAACCACTAATATAGGCTAATTTAGTGGCCAGTACTGCACAGTTGTAATGTTTCAAGCAAATGAGTGTCTTCTTTGGAACTTGACTTACAAGGTTAGTGAAAGAGTTATTGTGTTTGCAAGTGTGTTTGTCTGGATTCATTTTGAATTACAGCAAAGACATGAATCAGAATAACAAAATATCAGTGATACATTTGTTCACTGTATATGTTTGTGTCTATTTATTGTTTGATGATTATTAATTAATTATTTTGCAGAGCCAAAATAGTGTGTTCTGATATTACCCTCTCCTGTCCACAACTCAAGCTGTAAAACAAGCAGTTTGTTGCTGTCTACCATCACTGACATATTTGAATAGTGAATGTTTGTAGTTACCAATATGTTTTTTTTTTTCTGTTCTGTAATTGAACAGAAAATGCAAGTAAACCTTAAGGCTTTTGGTACAAGAAATTCGAGTGGGTAGGAGTTGCACTGTGTATAAGAACAGAGGTAGGTTTGTACATGCATTTACTCACTAATTTAATATTAAAAGAAAAACTTTTTTTTTGTTGTTCTGAAGAGACCTACTTATTATTTCAAAATCTAGATAGACATGTAAACAGAAGCTAAGAATAAAGTAAACCATAGTCAGGACAATTAAGCAAAAGACCAAGCTATTCTGAAAGAATAGTTAATCAATAGTTGGTAGAGACAAGTTAAATATTAAGTGTGGCAACAATAAGGAAGGATGATATACTGCATTGATTTGTTGTTGAAATAAATTTAAATGGGATGAAATTAACTTGATTAAATTGGGATGTACATAACTAAATCTACATTGAACCCATTTTGTGTAAATTACATTAGCTGTTATATGGACTTGTATGCAAAAAGTACAATGGATTGAATAAAGTTGAGTTGAATGAGATGCATGAGAAGGAGTCATGGAAACAAGGAAGGAAGATGAAGAGAATGAGAAGGGGTAAGTTTGAGGACTGAGCAATATGATCATGATCAGGCAGGATAAGAATTATAGATAAACAACCTGATGAGGATAAGATAGGTTATGTATTGTACATGGTTATACAAATTAAGCTTAAAAGGAAAGAGGGAAGAAAAGAGCAGTCAGTAGCAGATGAGAAAAAAAAAATTATATATATATATATATGTGTGTGTGTGTGTGTGTGTGTGTGTGTATGTATCTTAGGACCTCATTTCAATATTCCTCTCCGTCACTACCTGCAAACAATCATAAGTAAGACAATCAACAACAAACTATTTTCTATCATCGAATATCTCGTGAACAACCCATACTCACCTTCTCCCCTTTTCCCTTACAGCATCACATTCTTCAAAATACTTTGTAGTCACACTTACCTTTATACCTTGGACTCTGTGTATGTTTCTCCTAATTTGGGATCATTAAACCAAACAACATGTTAACGTGCTTGTAAATCAGCTTTTTAGTATGAAATGTTTTGTACAAATTCCACATGAGTTTTTCCTCTTTACATTTAAAATAAAACCATTTTGTTGGACGAGATGTGAGGCCGGACACCACAGCGACTCTGTCCAGAAAATATGTACTTTTTAAGGGGTAAGTTAAACTGCATCTCGGTAGATTGTTTTTCAGAGGTTCTCAAATAGCACAAAGCAGAGCACCATCTAGTGTGGGTGAATAAAACAAATCAAAAGTGTAACTATAAAAGTGAAGAAAAAAAAAAACATTACTGAGAGGAATGCTGTTTTTTTTATGAGTATGTAATAAAGTTACTGAGTTTATGAGAGCTTTTAAAAAGATGTTTCAAGTAGGATTATTAGGCTTTGTCAGAAAAAAAAAAAAATCATGTGATTGATGGCACCAAAATAAATTAATAAAAAAAAAAGACAGACAAAAATAAGTGTGTGGCTGATTTCCCCCAAAAGGCGATACAAGTGATAAATCTATAAAATATATATCATCATATATGTATGCATTTCTCTAAATCACATTTTAGGATGAGTAAATATTATACATTTTAAGGTATTTATTTATTTAGCCAGGTTTTGTGTAAAATACAGTTCCTTTTTTTTAAATGTAAAACTAACCATCGTAATTGCTTCTCAGTGCTCCTCACTGCTGAGAGTTAAGACATTTATAGCAAGAAAAGCATCATCCCAATCTAGATATTTTACTGAACACTAAGGTCTTCAAGCTTGCACAGTAAATATCTTTTTACAAGTCCTGACTATATACCCACATCTCCCTAATTGAAACATAAATACATGTGTATGTGTATTAGTCATTAATAAATAAAGGCAACATATTTTATTAATGAAGTGGAAAATGTGCTATGGTGAAACATCAATCATTTAGCATATAAACTGTGTAATACTGCGCTGAGCGATATGGTGCTGGGAGATAAATTTAAACCTGTTAAATAGGGAGAGCTGTGTGCATTAGTGTGAGTTTTTACGAAAGCAATTATGGAAGCTTTCAATGTTAATTTATGTGTGATTGGTGAACAAGAGGGACAGGAGGGTGTCATGTATGTGGCTGCAATAATAAGATGGAAATAGTAGAAAAGAGGAGAATAAGACAGTGGATCAAGAGATAAAAAGGAAGTGAGGAGATGGAGTGATGAGTGGTAAAAGATGGAAGGGATACATTAGTGAGGAGAGAGACATGTAGGAAGCTTGTGTGAACAACAAGCATATTAATGAGGCAATATGAATCACACTGATTACAGCAGCAATTAAAGACCGGTCGCCTTGCAGCATGTGGCAGAAGGAGGGATGAAGGACAAGGAAGGAGGACTGCCTTTTAAAGGGGGGTTTGAAACCATGTCTGCATCAGCCTTCCTATTTATTACGCAGTTATCAAATCAAATGATGAATAACTGAAACAGAGTAACAGAGTCAAGATCAAAACAATAGTAATTTATTGAACTAGAACGACAGAAAGAGAGAAAGACTTGACTTGACAATGTTTTTATTTACTGTCACATTTTACCCCTGCTTTCCACAGTTTTGTTTTAGTTTTTATGATTGAGCTCTGTAATGCCGATCACCCTTCCTCAGCTCCTGTCACCCTGCACCATGCCTCCTCTGCTCTGACACTAATCGAGCGCTCATCAGTTCCACCTGCTCTACTCCCTTCACAAGCCCAGCTCTACTCCCATTCAGTGCCAGATTATCGAAAACTCTCAAGCCAGTAGATGTCCAGCGTTACTACCACAGTCTTGTTTCCTTGCCTCGTTTTGACCCTACACCTGTACCACGGACTTCTCACTTTGTCTGCCCCTTTCTGGATCTGGATCCTGCTTTCTGATGATGGTACCAACTCTGCTTTTCTCCTTTCTAACTACGCTTCACGGATCACGCCTCGGCCTTGGCTTCTGCTCTCAAATTACCTGTGTATGACCCCTTCTTCGACTAACGGACCCTACCGTTGGATTATCCCCTCACTGATCAAGTACTGCTCCTGTCTGCTCAACTGTTGTTGCACACTCTTCACGAGTGACGTCATCACCACTGTCTCTAAAACAGTTTGTGCCTCCCAGCAGATTGAGAAGGTTAGTGACAGTCACAAAGACTCTCAGAACCTTGCAACCAAGAACTGTCGACTAACTTCTCTATCTTAACAGATCGGCCCTCCCTTTGGACCTGGACCTCCACCAGCAGCAATTTTCTACTAAACTGTTTAAACCATTCCTGGTGTCTGGTGTTGCGTGCTGATTCAAACCCCAGGTCTTGTCATTTACATTGTTTGGGGGACAAAAAAAATAGTCCAACAATGACAAACATCATTAACAAAAAATAGAAACAAACATTATTTTATTAAAATTACATGTGTGTATACAATTAAAATACTTTACATAATATCCAATAACATATTACAAATTGCCAATACATTTAGATCAAAAAGTAAAGAATTAAAAACAATCCTCCCTCAAAGAACATAAAACCTGTTTGATGCTCCATAAGTCTTTAAATGAGCTAAGGATGCTGGTGAGGGTGTAAAAAGCATGCTCTACTTTCAAACGGGCTGCAAGTAATACTTTAAAACTCACAAGTACATTAATCTCACCCCAGCCTACTATCTGGTACTTTCTGGTCAACCATACAGCAAGTTTTGCAATCCCAAACAGAAAATCTATTGAGGTCAGGATCGTTTTCTTGTGTACAGTGTATTTAGGACCAAAAAAAGAAAAAAAAGAGTTAAAGAGAAGTCTTCTCCAAGAGCTAAAACATGCTCCTCTTAAAATACAAAAATACCTTCTAACCTTTGACATGATAGGACAAGATATTCTAAAGTCATGGTCTGGCAGTGGTGGGATGTAACTAAGTGCAAATACTTTGTTACTTTACTTAAGTACCCTGATGCATGCTCAATAATCCATTTACTTAAGTACATTTTTCATGTATCTGTACTTTACTTAAGTAGAGTTAAATTTGGGTACTTTATACTTTTACTCCACTACATTTTATTTCAAGTATCTGTACTTTCTACTAGGGATGCACAGATCCACTTTTTTTTACTTCCGATCCGATCCCGATACCTAAATCTGAATATTGGCCGATACCGATCCAGTTCAGATATCATGATCATCATTGATTTTAAATGAGGCTGTAATAATCTCCTCTCAAGTACAATTTGTACAAATAATGCATGCATGTCCAAAAAGGCAACTTGAGGTAAGTTTTATTAATGTTGGATAAGTTTTAAAGTTAGAATTAAATTCTGCTAACACAAAACACGTTTATTTTTATTCCTATCTTTAAAGTGGATATTTAAGTGATTAATTTAAGTGATTGTTTAAAGTTATTTTATATTTTTTTTAAATAAGGAGCAGATAAGATATTTTTTTCTTCTTTCTACACTCTTTTCATTCAATATTTTCTTTTTTATTTTATTTTTTATTTTGTTTCTTTTAAATGAATGAATAAATGAATAAAATAAAATAAAATGTTAAATGGCTTTAAACACCTGCTAAGTTCATGGCATAAACCAACAGACATGTTCCTGTTTTTAGTATTTCACATCACTTTATAATGTAGCTGTCTTTTGTTTTAATATATATAATTTTCAAATCATGGTTTTTTTTATGATTGTCTGTGTTGTACTGATAAATATCTCCTGGAGGGTAAACTATATCTTGATTGCAAATATCAAACTGTGAAATCCTTCGTTTTCTACAACTGATAGGAGTTGGACATTAATTATGAAGTTTAGCAACTTCTCTGTAAACATTAGAGCTCCGTGGTTTCAGTGATGTCTTCTTCTTGTTCAATTCGAAGCAAGCAGCCTGATTTGGGGCAGTCGCACTCAGTCTGTCCCTCCTCAGAGACGGGAAGACTGAGCGGGGCACATTGGACGCAGCTGGCCGAGGTCGAGTCGCCTCTTTCGGATTCAGCGAGAGTAGCGCCCCGCTGAAGCCACGGAGCTCGAATGTCCATTGTAAAACTAACTTTAACGTGATTTAATGTGGCGCTATGGCTCTGCAGACATTGCACGTTGCTGTCTTGTTTTGTGGTGTTTAGTGTAAAATACTTCCACACAGCGGACATGTTTAAATGAAAAGTTTGTTAGCTGTTAGCCACAGTGCTGCTAACTCAGTCCTCACGTTGTAGCTGGCTGCAAACTATGAACTGGATTCCCTGAATGTGAGGCAGGTCTTATTACTCTGGGTTCATGAGACATGCCGCCGTTCATGAAATCCATTCCATAGTTTGAAGCCAACACGCATCATGGATAGGAAATATCGGCACGTGGATCGGAAAATCCGATACGTAAATTATGCTGGTATCGGAGGCCGATACCGATACTGGATCAGATCGACCCCATCCCTACTTTCTACCACACTACATTTCTATAATGCATTGCATTACAAGTTACATTCATGTTGCGGCTTTTTGATTTGTTTGTTACTTTGAAAATCAACCAATTAGTTTGCTTGGGTTTGACATGAAGATTTTATCTAAGATTTTGGCTACTTGATTGGAAAAGGTAGTGCCTAACATAGTTAATATACACCAAGCTGGTTTTTATAAAGGAGCGACTGTCATCAAATAATACTAGACGACTTATTAATATTATTCAGCATCTTAACCATACACAAATATCAGGCATCATTGTTTCAATGGATGCTGAAAAGGCCTTTGACCTATCAAATTGGAGTATATGTTTGAAGTGCTTAAAAGATTTGGACATAGTGAAAATTACATAAATTGGGTAAAACTTATTTATAAAAAAACTAATAGCATCCGTTTTGACAAATGGCCTTTTGTCTGCATCTTCTAGACTAGGAAGAGGAACGGCACAGGGAAGTCCACTCTCCCCGCTGCTCTTCTCCTTAGCTATAGAACCACTTTCAGTTGCAATTAGAGAAAGTGATAATATTAAAGAAATATTGATAGTGACAAAATAGCATAAAATATTATTATACGCTGATGATATTCTTTTGACTTTGGCAGATACTGTAAAGTCTATTCTGGCTGTAATTGACCGTGTCAACAAATTTGGTAAGATATCTGGGTATAAGGTAAATTATGAAAAATCAGAAATAATGCCTTTAGTTGCCTGTGACCACAGAGAACCAACATTCATCAAACCATTTCAATGGGCTATCACAGGATGAAACTATCTAGGAATATGCATTACACCTAAAATTAGTCAACTGTATCCCGAAAACAAAAGTCCTATGATCATTCACATTAAAAATTAATTAGCAAGGTGGAAGAAGCTCCGCATATCGTTTCTGGGAAAGATCAAACTTATTAAGATGATAATTCTCTTTAAATTAATTTACCCAGTGTTCATGTTGTTCTTGTTTATTGACTCCAAAGACTTAACTGGGATTAATAAAACAATATCAGACTTTATTTGGGCAAGCAGAAAACCTCAAATTAAAATGGAAGTTTTACAACTTCCCAAAAACTTAGGTGGATGGGGTCTACCCAAGTTTGAGAACTATGTACTGTCTCTACACGCAAGAATTATTTCACTGTGGGCTACCGAAAAACATGTTCAGCAATGGTTTGAGATTGAGGAAAGCATTTGTAAACCATATCATCCAATAAATTTGTTAAACAAACAAAAACAAGAACTTCCATGTATTGTCAAAAATAAATTTCTGATTACTAATACTATTAAGGCATGGGTCATTTTGAGAAAAATGTTTGGACAGAATAATAATTTCTCAGCTTTGACAATGTTGGTAGACAATCTGGATTTGACAGTAGAGGGAGCTGGTCCCAATCTTAGATCATGCAAGAAGCTGACATTAACAGAATACATAATATATAGGATAATGGAAAATTCAAGACATTTGAGGACTTAAGAACACAGTATAACATTATTCCCAGATACTTTTACAAATATTGTCAGCTAAAGGCATTATGTCAAGGCAAAAATTAATTCAATAGAGTTCTCAGGGGACTGTTATTTACTTGAAAAACAATTCTTGATTGCCATAAACGTGAAAGATTTGTGTCAATATTCTACACTGAACTACAAGCCCTAAAAAAGATAAACTGGACAATTTAAGATTAACCTGGAACACAGTTCTTAAATGTAATTAAAGGTTAATAAATAATAAATAAAATCACAATCAACTCTGAAGCAAGGGAAGCAATTTTGATGTTGCCTTCTAAAATCTCAGTGTGTAACCGATATAAGGAAAAACAATATAACATTTTACATAATGTATACATATCTCCCTATGCTAAATGGACACAAGGAATTTCTTCGAACTATCCCCTCCCTGGGCGGCCACGTTACCGTGGTGGAGGGGTTTGAGTGTCCCAATGATCCTAGGAGCTATGCTGTCAGGGGCTTTACGCCCCTAGTAGGGTCACCCAAGGCAGACAGGTCCTAGGTGAGGGACCAGACAAAGTGCAGCCCAAACACCCCGATGATGAGAAAAAGAAATGGACTTGATGTTCGCTCGCTCGGACGTGGATCACCGGGGCCCCACTCTGGAGCCAGGCCTGGAGGTGGGGCACGCGGGTGAGTGCCTGGTGGCCGGGCTTTTACGCATGGAGCTCAGCCGGGCACAGCCCGAAGAGGAGACGTGGGTCCCCCTTCCCATGGGCTCACCACCTGTGGGAGGGGCCAAATGGGGTCGGGTGCAATGTCGGATCGGTGGTGGCCGAGGGCGGGGACCCTGGCGGTCTGACACTCGGCTACAGAAGCTGGCTATTGGGATGTGGAATGTCACCTCACTGGTGGGGAAGGAGCCTGAGCTGGTGTGTGAGGTTGAGAGGTTCCGGCTAGAAATAGTCGGACTCACCTCTACGCATGGCTTTTGCTCTGGAACCAGTTTCCTTGAGAGGGGCTGGACACTCTTCCACTCTGGAGTTGCCCCTGGTGAGAGGCGCCGGGCAGGAGTGGGCATACTTATTGCCCCCCATCTTGGTGCCTGTGTGTTGGGGTTCACCCCGGTGAATGAGAGGGAGGCCTCCCTCCGCCTACGTGTGGGGGGACGGGTTCTGATTGTCGTTTGTGCTTATGCACCAAACAGTAGTTCAGATTATCCACCCTTTTTGGAGTCCTTGGAGGGGGTACTGGAAAGTGCACCTCCTGGGGACTCCCTTGTTCTGCTGGGGGACTTCAATGCTCACGTGGTTTTGATCAAACAGGAAGTAATTTGGATGCACATCTAAAACTAAATGACATTTGGAATCAGTCCCATTCAAGATTACCACCACAGTGAAGAAACTTAATCAAATACAAATTGGCTATAACGCAGACAATTTTATAGACATTGACTAAAAGTTTAAAGGCAGCAGCTGAGTGACATCTTTATCACTTATTTTGAGCTCTCACTCAAATAATTTCTATTAACTAATGGAGCCAGCTGTCTGTTAGCAAAATTTCTCATGAACTACGTACTTGATGTATTTTGACAAAACTCACAAATTATGTACAAGTACAACTAATTCATTTTTGAAAACAATTCTATCTAAGATGGCCACTAAAGCAAATTGACATCAGTAAACATAATATATCTAACTCTGCCATTTTGATAGTAATTGAGATATATTTTTGTTTAAACATTAATCATTACCTGTTAAATAAACACTACATTGTTAAGAAGAACATCTCATGAACCATTTTTTAATGACAGTTTCAGAAAATTTCATCAAATATACTTGTACAACTCAATAACCCAAATCAAACTACTGACACAACTAATCAATATTAGCTGACACAAAATTGGGTATAACTTAGACAAGTTTACAGTTACTTAACTGAAATTTGATGTGATAGTACCTGGGGAGGGCCCACGTCTCCTCTTCGGGCTCTGCCCGGCCGAGCACCATGGGTAAAAGCCCGGCCACCAGGCACTCGCCTGCGTGCCCCACCTCCTGGCCTGGCTCCAGAGTGGGGCCCCGGTGACCCACGTCCGGGCATGGGAACATTAAGTCCATTTGTTTTTCTCATCATCGGGGTGTTGGGCTGCACTTTGTCTGGTTCCTCACCTAGGACCTGTCTGCCATGTGTGAACCTACTAGGGGCGTCAAGTCCCTGACAGCATAGCTCCTAGGATCATTGGGACACTCAAACCCCTCCACCACAATAAGGTGGCAGCCCAGGGAGGGGCTACTTATATAGTGTATTTCTATATATATATGATTTCAGGGAAGATAGCACCAATGTACATGGCCTGCCATCCACCTTGTGTGGTGGTTGTGTTTTTTTTTCTTTCTGTTTTTTGTCATTCTTCATCTGTGGCATCAACTCATTACTGGCTTATGAATGTCAACAACTCCTAAATATGCAATAATCTGTCAACAACCTCGCCTTTTTTGACCATAATGATCAGAGCTCTGAAACTCCATCCCACACTCGATGATGTACTTGTTTTCCTGCATAGCGCAGCTCTCTTGCCCGCTTGAATACATCACACCAGGTGCTGCAGGAAACAGGGCAGCCATCTTGTGAGGATCAAACTCTGCCTTGCAGTTTCGTCTGAGCCATCTTGAACTGATGTTCACCTGATAAATCGCCTGTCTTAGTGCTACATCAGTCCTATTGAGCCCTGCCTGGTTCCGTTGGTGGGGTCAATTTTTTCACAGCAAACCTGTTCACCACCATTTTGCTTCTAGTCTTTGGACACACAGGTCGAACTCCATGAATCTGAGATCGCTGGTCTGGGCTTTGCGGACAACTTCTCCCACTGTGGTTCCTACAAGGATAGCCCTGCCAATAAAACTTTTATCTTGAATGACTATTTTTCCACCAGTGGACTGGAGCTCCTCTGCATGATACTTTGTAGAAACTTGGCTCTGCTCTGGTGAGTTCACGGCCCTGTCAGAATTTCTGCCTCGGGACTGCTCTTTTTTTAATGCTCTGAGAACATCAGATAGAGGCAGTGAATTATTGACTTTTTTCAACAAACTTTGGAATGAAGTGCAGATAAGTCCAGGCACCAGCATTTTATTTTTAAGCTTTGAACTACTTTGTTTAGAGCTGGGTCACTCCAACCTGGTTCTGTGTGCTATGATCTACAGACCACTCAAATACAACAAGTACTTTATGAATGACTCTCTGACTTACTAACTGGAATATTACTCAGATATGACCAGGTTTTAATTGTGGGGGATTTCAATATCCATGTCTGTTGTCCAGAAAAACAGTTGGCTCAAGACAACATTTTTCAGTCAGGTCATCTGGACAGTTTCCTTTTTTTTTTTTGTGCTGAAACGTTTCACCTTCATTCCGGAAGGCTTCATCAGTCAAGGAAACACACAACAAAACTGATTCTTCCCCCAACAGCTTACTACAAAGTGGAACAAACCAGTTTTGTTTGTTCTAAGATGGTCTCTTTGGCATGCCCCCTCTTCCATTGCCATCCCTCTTTTTTGTTGACAGACATGTCAAACTGGTTGAAAACAACAAAAGTTTTGTAGTTGGCTCAAGAGTTTTTAGATGTTATCCCGTCTTTTAAACTTAGTACAGAATGTTGTTGGTCCAACTCATCAGCAGGGCCATACACTGGATTTAGTGTTATATTTTGGTTTATCTTTTATAAATTTGGACATTGCTGATTTTTCTGACCACAAACCCATTTCGTTCAACACTTCTTTTGTCTGTGAGTCTAAACCTCCCACTCCAGCCAGACCTTGTTGGATATTTAATCCTTCCATTGCTGTTCTAACCTCCTCAGCCTTTACTAAAAAAACGGTCATACTCTCTATGTCCTCCATTTGTATCAGCACCTACAAGCTGATCACTACACATCAGGAGACCTCTTAAGGTGTTGGACCTAGTCACCCTGTTAAAAATCAGACAACCAAAACACACACCTCACCCTTGGCTTAATGAGATTACCTGAGCAAATAGTCGTCAGTGCAGAAAATCTGAGTGCAAATGGAAGAAGGTCAAACTACAGGTTTCTTTTATTGTTAAAAACCTGTTGGAAATACTATCAGACAACCAAAAATCCCAAATCATTGCTTCAAACAGTCACAATCCCCATGTAACAGCACAACCTCCATTTTAACTGTGGCTCAGTCTGCCAACATGGAGGCCTCTGTAGACACTTGTAATTACTTTCTCAGATACTTTATTGAAAAGGTTGAGTTGATTAGGTCATCAATCCCTCCCTCCATAGCTGACAGTTTTGTTTTTTTTCTCCCACTGGCTCTCTAACAAGGTGCACACATTCCTTCCCGCTTCCTGTTTTCATCCTGTTTTTTTTTTTGTTCTCTGTCTGTGTATTGGAACAGCTCCTATTTTTTTTACACTTCTTCCGAAATTAAAATTATTGTTTTGGATCTGACCAACTGGACTTTTGATGCAAACTACAAAATCTTTTCAACAAAGCAACAGGGTCCTGGAGAAACCTCATCTGCTCAGACAATCGGAGTGTTCAAGAATTGCGCCACTCGGGGTGGCTGCATGTTGGAGTAGCTCTGTTACATTCATTCTGAGTTATGGCTTTTGAAAACTTTAATTCCTATTTTTTTCTGGATGTAAATCACTTTTTCCAGTTGATTATTTTCTCTGGTATCAGATGTTGTACAGCTGGAAGGATTTTTACTGAAACCTTTTTACATGTGGGCATTTGTTATGGTGCATAACCATGGCAACAAGGTGTTTAAAAAAAACAAAAAAAAAACAGGAGCAGATGATTATCATCTCAAAAGCTCAAATACCTCAGCTAAAGCACTAAATCCTAAATGATTGAAAAGGAGGCGCCGTGGCTGAATTCCTGTCAACTTGGTGGTGGTACTTGACTACCTTGACCCTCGAGATCCTGAAGCTGGTGGGAAACTTGGCTCGTAACAGCGGGAAGGCCCAAATCATACCCCAGCACCTTCAGCTGTCTGTCTGGGGCAACAAGGAGCTTTAGGGCAGTCCTGCTGTCCAAGAGGACCAAGAGGTCGCCAGATCTGACAGTAAGTTGAATCCAGGTGGACAGATCGGTATCTGTGGCCAGATTATTTGGCGTCACTGTAGGAGATCCCACAGCTATCAGCTTCTACTGTATAACAACTCTTGAATGAAACCAGGATGATGAGCTACGACAACATTTAATTTCCCTTTGGGATTAATAAAGTATTTTTGAATTGAATTGAATTGAATTGATATGTATATAGCTGGATATATCTCTGGGAGTGATGTGGCTACCTTTGCTATCGAACGAGGACATCGAAATTGCATATAAATGGTTTTATGATAATAGGTTTCCTGTTTGAAATAGTGTGGATCCTGGTTTATCAACATACAAAGAAGACGGCCACAGCTAATTTGCACCTCGTCAGGCTGTTGCCCATGTGAAGGTTTGGTTCATGCTGGGAGGACTCAAAATCTGCTGAGTTACAAGTGAAACCGTAAGTTGGAAAACGGAACCACAGAGGCTAGCTCCCGTTAGCGGTCCTCCAGCAGACCCCGAACTGCTGGGACCCCAGGCCGGCTGGGTGACGGTCTGGAACATGCATAGTGCTAAGGCTAAGCCCCCTGTTCACTAAAATTAATGTTGCATCGGTGTGTGACCTTGCTAAAACCATGTTGGACTCCTTAGTTTTCTCCGGCCCCCACCCCAACCTGACCAGCGATGACATGTTTAGCCATATGTTGTCGTTTAACCGCTGGGTGTCCAGATGGTGTTCTGCCAATGATGTGGGCTACATAGATACTGTAACTGGAGTTCTTTCTGGGGAAAACCTGGTCTGATGCGGAGAGATGGCATCCATCCCACTTTGGACGGAGCCACTCTTCTTTCTAGAAATATGGCTGATTTTGTTTAACCCCCAAATTATTGACAACCCAGGGTCAAGTCCAGGAAGCAGAGTTGTAGTCCTCCACACCTCTCTGCTTCTTCTCCTCTGTTACCCACCCACACCCACATTGAAACAGTGTCAACTCGCCCACGGCTCAAATTAAATAAACCAAAAATCAGCTCTAAAAATATAAACCATAAAAATCTGATTAAAATAAACATAGTTACTTTACCAGAGCAAAATCATAAAATCATTAAATGTGGATTATTGAACATCTGATCTCTTTCCTCTAAATCCCTGTTAGTTAATGAACTGATAACTGATCATCATATTGATTTATTCTGTCTGACAGAAACTTGGCTATAACAGGAGGATTTTGTTAGTATAAATGAATCCACTCCTGTTAATTATTTAAATTTTCATGTTCCTAGAACAACTGGCCAAGGTGGAGGAGTAGCTTCTATTTTTCAGTCAGGATTATTGATTAATGCCAAACCAGTTATTAGTTATGATGCTTTTGGATCGCTGTCCCGCATTCTTTCTCATCCAAAATGGAAATCAGAAAAGCCACTTTTACTAGTTGTTATATATCGTCCACCAGGCGCTTACTCTCAGTTTTTGTCTGAATTCTCAGAATTCTTAACTGACTTACTATTAAATACTGATAAAATCATCATAATGGGTGATTTCAATATTCATGTAGATGTTGAAAGTGATAGCTTAAGTATATTCTTTAATAATTGAATAGACTCATTTGGTTTTACCCAAAATGTCCGCACATCTACTCATTCTTATCATCACACTCTTGATTTGGTTCTGACCTATAGTATAGAGATTAAGGACTCAGTAATAGTACCACAAAATCCTATTCTGTCCGACCATTTTTTAATAACCTTTGATTTTACATTAAATGACTACACAGTCACTGAGAGTAAATTTCATCTCAGCAGGTGCTTATCAGAAAATGCAGTAACCAAATTTAAACAATCTCTTCCATCGATGTTTTCCTCTGTCTTGCAGAGTAATGCATCAGAGAACAGTGACTTAGATCATCTAGTTGATCATCTTACAACATCAATGCAAACTTCACTTGATAAAATTGCTCCACTGAAAAAGAAAGTAATCAATCAGAGGAAACTGGCTCCTTGGTTCAATTCTGAGTTACGTACTTTAAAGCAGGCATCTAGAAACCAGGAGAGTAAATGGTGTTCTATTAATCTTGAAGAATTTTATTTAACTTGGAAAGATAGTCTGCTAACATATAAAAAAGCTCTCCGTAAAGCTAGAACTTTATATTACTCATCTTTAATAGAGGAGAATAAAAATAACCCTAGGTTTCTGTTTAGTACTATTGCTAGACTAATTAAAAGTCACATTTCTGTTGAACCATGTATCCCTACAACTATAAGTAGTGATGACTTCATGAGATTCTGTATAAATAAAATGATTTCAATTAGAGAGAAAATTCAAACCATCCTTCCTTCTACTATCTCTAGTCCCCTGTCAAATGAGGCAACTTTAAAAATTTCACTAGAGCCTGATTTATGTTTGGACAGTTTTTGTCCTGTTGAGCTCTGAATTGTCAAAAAATAATAACCTCATCCAAACCATCTACATGCCTGCTAGATTCCACCCCAACCAGACTGTTTAAAGAGGTATTTCCCCTAATTAATGTCCACATTTTGGATCTACGTAATTTGTCTTTAATGAATGGTTATGTAACACAGCGCTTTAAGGTTGCTGTTATTAAACCTTCACTTAAGAAGACTGACCTTGATTCAGAAATTCTGGCCAACTATAGACCTATATCTAATCTAACTTTCATCTCAACAATTCTAGAGCAAATAGTTGCAGGTCAGTTGCGTGAACATCTACAAAGAAATAATCTGTTTGAAGAGTTTCAGTCAGGGTTTAGAGCTTATCATAGCACAGAAACAGCACTAGTAAAAGTAACTAATGATATTCTCATGGCCTCAGACAATGGACTTGTGTCTATACTGGTCCTGTTAGACCTCAGTGCTGCATTTGATACAGTTGATCACAATATTTTACTACAGAGGCTTGAATATGATATTGGGATTACAGGAACGGCTCTAAAATGGTTTAAATCATATCTATATGATAGATTCCAGTTTGTAAATGTAAATAATAAATCTTCGTCATACACCAAAGTTAGTCATGGAGTTCCTCAGGGCTCAGTGCTTAGGCCAATACACTTTACTTTATATATGCTTTCATTAGGTAAAATTATTAAACAGCATGGGATAAAATTCCATTGATATGCTGATGACACACAATTATATTTGGCCATTAAACCCAATGAATCCAATCATCTACTTAGACTAAAACCATGTCTTAAATACATAAAAACCTGGATGACCCTTAATTTTCTCCTGTTGAACACAGACAAAACTGAGGTTTTGGTTTTTGGACCTGAGCACCTTAGGAATAATTTTTTCAGTCTTTCTCCCTCCTTAGATGGCATTAATCTGTCCTCTAGCTCTAATGTTAAAAATCTTGGTGTTGCTTTTGATGAGGATATGTCTTTTATCCCCCACATTAAAAACGTTAATAGAACCACCTTCTTCCACCTGCGTAACATCACTAAAATTAGAAACATCTTATCTAAGAATGATGCAGAAAAACTGGTTCATGCAGTTGTCACGTCTAGACTGGACTATTGCAATGTTTTATTATCTGGGTGTCCAAATACTTCCTTAAAATGTCTTCAGTTGATCCAAAATGCTGCTGCCAGAGTCTTAACTGGAGTTAGTAGGAGAGATCATATCCCTCCAGTTTTAGTTTCTCTCCACTGGCCCCCTGTCAAATCCAGAATAGAATTCAAAATCTTACTTCTAACCTGCAAAGCCCTCAACAACCTGGCTCCATCTTATATTACAGATCTTAATGTTCCATATTTTTCTAACAGAGCACTTTGCTCTCAGGCTGCAGGTTTACTTGTGGTTCCTAGAATTTACAAAAACAGAATGAGGCAGATCTTTCAGTTATCAGGCTCCTCTCTTTTGGAACCAACTTCTAATCTCTGTCCGTGAGGCGAAAACATTATCCAGTTTTAAAACTGGGCTTAAGACTTTCCTTTTTGCTAAATCCTATAGTTAGGGTCAGCTTGGGTTTCCTGAGCTGTCCCTTAGTTATGCTGCTATAGGCTTAGACTGCTGGAGGACAAACTGACTTCAATTTTCACTCTGCTGCCGTCTTTACTTACTCTGCTCAACCTGTTTTGTATTTGTAATTATTTTTTCTATCCTTAACATGTGTATTTTTTGTCTTTCAGATATACCTGGACCTATACATGGACGTACCATTCCATGTTCATCTGACTCTCCTTCCTGTCCTCTCAAACCAGTCGGTCAAAGCAGATGGCCGCTTGTCCTGAGCCTGGTTCTGCTGGAGGTTTCTTCCTTTTAAAAGGGAGTTTTTCCTTTCCACTGTTGCCACTGTGCTTGGTCAGGATGGGAGACTGCAACAAAGCCAAGATTCAACTTGTCTGCTGGATTCCTTAGATAGAGAACTTTACTAATTGGATTTATGTATGTGATTGTTCCTGTAAAGTGCCCTGAGACAACTTTGTTGTGATTTGGCGCTATATAAATAAACTGAATTGAATTGAATTTAAATCGCAGGCCACACTTTGGGACTCGTCAGCATGGAAACGACCTTCAAGAGGCTTGTAAGCACGGACCAGTAGACTGCACCCTAATCTTGCCATTTCGGACCTTGGAAGTCAGTACAGACTCCAAGGCTGTCAAGAAAAAAATAATAAAATAGCCTGCCAGAATAAGTCAACAATTGTGATTGACTGAATTTGACTCCCTGGTCGGCCTCGAACCAGGTCAACTTATCAATTTTTCCTGGGAAATGTGTAAACTAAGGAAACACTCTGTCTATCGTAACCCCCCCCCCCCACACACACACACACACACACACACACACACTCTGTGGAGGCTTATCAGAAATGTGCCGGCTGACCATCATCTTATCAGGACAATGGACTATATGTTAGTGCTTCATGGACCACCTCGTCTTAAATGCAGATGTAACATGTTCATAAATGTGCTTTCTGGCTGTTTTTTTTTTTTTTTTTTTTATGTCTTAAATTGTGTCCTGTTAAGACAATGTGTGAATGAAGAGATCGTTTTTTTGTAATGTCACTATCCTAGCATAATAGCCCCACCCCCCCCCCCCCCCCCCCCATCAAAAAAAAAAAAAATCTGAAAAGAATAAGAAGGCCACGCTTCCAGCAGCAGCTTTGTGCACTCCGCCCATGTTTCGGACAGCTGTACATATATTTTCTTGTTGTATCTCGGTGCAACGATAATAAAGCTTATTCTGATTCTGACCCCTCTTTTCTTGTCCCTTGCTCAGCTGTCTTCAATCAGTTTGAATCTGTTTTACTCTCAGTTTTAAATGATGTTGTTGGTCATATGAAACACTCAGGTTCCCTTGCAGACCCCATAGCTGTGTTGTTTTTTAAAACAAGTTTTACCATCAATTGGACCTGCTGTGGCAGCACGGTGGCGCAACTGGTAGAGCTGCTGCCTCTCAGCGAACAGGTCCCTGGTTCAAACCCCGGTCCAGGGGCCTTTCTGGGTGGAGTTTGCATGTTCTCTCCGTGCATGCGTGGGTTTTCTCCGGGTACTCCGGTTTCCTCCCACAGACCAAAAACATGCATGTTAGGCTGATTGATAACTCTAAATTGTCCCTAGGTGTGAGTGAGAGAGTGAATGGTTGTTTGTCTCTATGTGGCCCTGTGATGGACCTGTGTAGTGAACTAAGCCTCAGGTCAAAATCTGGCCTTGAGAGCCTGCCTGGAACAAGAACTGTATTTCATTGATTTGAGTCCAGAAACACAAGATTAAGTTCATCCAGAGACTTTCTAAGTGTCCTGCACTGATCAATTGAAAGAACACTCTCTTTTTCTATTATCATTACTATTTTAAAAATGTTTTGATAATCAAATTGTGTTTAGTTCAAACCATTTTAAAATGTTGAAGTGAACTACTCATTTTTAAATCAACTGTGAAACAGTATTAGTGATTTTAATCCTCATTCAAAGTAGAAATCAGGTTAATGATGCATTGTCTGATTTTCTGTCTTCAATGAGCAAGTTGTGTAAGTTGGTCAAAGGTCAAGTTTCGGTCAACTGCAAGTTTACTGAAAAAGAAATGTCATGTTTAACTTTTACAGAAATATACTAGAGAATTGACTCCACGAAGTCTGGAATCTTCATAGCAATCTTCTGTCTGTTCTTAAAAAACTCAATCTTTTTCCTTGACTTTTAATAACCTCTTACATCACAAAAACACACCTCTGTTTGGTCGAATTGACCAATCAGGAACCTCCCAAATGAACCGGAAATAGAACTCTTTAAATGTCGGTACTTCCTAGTTCAAACCGGCTTCAGTCGTTTGCAGCTCCAGTCGAGTGCAGTCGCGTTCAGTTCTGGGAGCAGAACCGAACGGAAGAAGTCGTGGAGAACAGAAGTCCAGACAATGATCCAGAGCTCTTCCGAGTCTTGTGGGAATTATGCAATCTTCCACACCTGAGTGGAACTTCTGAAGGACTCCACTCATGTGAAGTCCACTCGTGAGGTGAACTGTTGCACAGTGATTGCTGGACATGGGCACCAGCGACCCCCGTGACCCAAAATGGAATAAACGGGTAAAGATAATGGATGGATGGATGGACCTGCTGTTCTTGCTATTATAAATAGCTGTATTGTTACAAGTGTAGTCCTTGATTGTTTGGCTTGGAACACTCTTTTGATCAGAACAAAACATCTTGTATAGGTTCAGTTGATTAAATACCTATTGTAATGAGTTTCTGACACCATCTGTATCAGTTGAAATCATCTGTATCAGTTTGAGGGTGAGGAAAGAAAATGACAGTGCAAGATAGCTGGAATACTTGCTGATGTGTTTAAACGTTGACATGTTTGGTTTTTAACAAACAGTTCTAAGTAAAAACAGCTTATGTAAATACAGAGTGATAGTTCCAGACAGGCAGTTTAAATTGATAACAAATGAAAAACTCTTACAGTTGTTTAACATTTTACTCAAATACGCCCCCTAGATTATTCCAATAGTTATATCTCAGTTATATATCATCAAAACTGTACCAGATTTATTGTGCGTGATCAGTTAACCATTCTACACACATTGGTATTGTTGTTTAACAATTGACTCCAGTGTGCCCCTTAGATTATTCCAACAGTTTCAGTGATACATCATCTGGTCTAGACCAGATTTTTTATGCTTCATCAGTGAACACTTGTAGACACACTGTTATTGTTGATTCATGACTTGACTTAAGCCCGGCCCACTCAGAGAAGAAACTGATGATTATTGGGTGACTCTTCCAGCTTGGCACTGTGTAAGATATAAGACTGAAACAGTATTTGCTAACTGTTGATTACCTCATATGACATGTTTAAAAGCCTAAAGGAAGTCCTTTACATTCGTGACAAAACAGGAAGTGGCAATAACTCCCGTCTGGAAGGTCGGATTTTAGCCAAACTTGTAAGGCTTGCAGCCGGACTCATACTGATATGGGCGGAAGGAGATTGCAAAGTTTAGGCATATGCACACCCTGGTGGACGCATGCGGTAATGGCATGAGAGCGTTCGCGACGGCGACTGGGAGGCGTTGCTGGAGCATCTGTGGTCGCAGGTGATGTCGAAGGTTCGGCAAATGCGCACCCCTGTGAACGGGCACGGGATAGGTGCGAGAGCGTTCGCAATGGCGACTGGGCAGACTCACTGGAGCTCCCGCGGTCGCCGTAAGGCCAGAGTGGTGCTTTGCTGTGAGGGCCTTAAATGCTGCTTGCAGCTTTAATTGTTTTTTGTGTTTTTTTATTTTTCATGCTTTAAGTTACTTATTGTTGTTATTATTTGTCTTTAATTACTGTCTTGATCTTGTTGTTAAGCACTGTGGTAACAGTTGCTGTTTTAAATGTGCTTTATAAATAAATTTGACTTGACTTGACTATCTAATCAAGATTCTCAAAGTTTTTTACAACACAATCGGTGCCCTCATTTACCACAACAAACACATTCATACAACACTCTACTGCATCTCTACAAATATAATCAGCATCTGTAGAGCCTAATCAGAGCTTTAGATCATATTAATTCACCAATGGGACACACATCAGAGACAATGACAGGTTCAGTGTCTTGCCCAGGGACACTTCAACATATGACTGCTGGTGGAATCAAACCCCCAACTCTCCTACTGGAGGACAACTGCTTTAACCACACAGCACTAGCTGCCCCAGCTGTGTTGTCATATCAAAATTAAAACACATAAATCATAAAGTGAAAATACTTGAGACCTACAGGCACCTGCTGAAGAAGACAGTGACAGCCACTGTTATTTTATAAACAGGAACACCATCTGCAATGACTGAAATGGCTGAGAAGTGACACAGAGATGCTTTGTGTTTGGATTAAAGGATGATGGACAGTTCCTCTGAAAAGTGACATATATATATATATATATATATATATATATATATATATA
>NC_056498.1:81142989-81158931 GCF_014905685.2 Nematolebias whitei
CCTCCGATACCAGCATAATTTACGCATCGGATTTTTCCGATCCACCTGCCGATATTTCTTATCCATGATACAAGTTGACTTCCAACTATAGAATGGATTTCCTGAATGGCGGCGTGTCTCATGAACCCAGAGTAATAAGACCCGCTTCACATTCAGGAAATCCAGTTCATAGCTTGCAGCCAGCTACAACGTGAGGACTGAGGTAGCAGGACTGTGGCTAACAGCTAACCAACTTTTCATCGAAACCTGTCCGCTGTGTGGAAGTATTTTTCACTAAAAACACCACAAAACAAGACAGCAACGTGCAATGTCTGTTGAGCCATAGCACCAAATTAAATTGCGGTAAAGTTAGTTTAATGATGGACATTTGAGCTCTGTGGCTTCAGCGGGGCACTGCTCTTTGCTCAACCGGAAAGAGGCGACTCGACCCCGGCCAGCCGCGTCCAATCTGCCCCGCTCAGTCTGTCCGTCTCTGAGGAGGGACAGACTGAGCGCGACTGCCCCAAATCAGGCTGCCTGCTTCGGATTGAACAAGTAGTAGACGTCGCTGAAACCACGGAGCTCAAATGTTTACAGAGAAGTTGCTAAACTTCATCATAATTAATGACAAAACACTATCAGTTGTAGAAAACGAAGGATTTCACACCTTGATACTTGCAGTCAAGATATAGTTTACCCTCCTGGAGATATTTATCAGTACAACAGTAGACAATCATAAAAAAACATATGATTTGAAAATTATATTAAAAACAAAAACAGCTATATTATAAAGTGATGTAAAATACTAAAAACAGGAACATGCCTGTTGGTTTATGCCATGAACTTAGCAGGTGTTTGAAGCCATTTAACATTTTATTTTATTTTATTAATTTATTCATTCATTTAAAAGAAACACATTTTTTTTTAAATCATCAAAAAGAAAACCTTGAATGAAAAGAGTGCAGAAAGAAGAAAAATAATTCTTATATCTGCCGCTTGTTTAAAAAAATATAAAATAACTTTAAACAATCACTTAAATTAATCACTTTAATATCCACTTTAAAACTAGGAATAAAAAGAAACATGTTTTGTGTTAGCAGAATTTAATTCTAACTTTAAAACTTATCCAGCATTAATAAAACTTACCTCAAGTTGCTTTTTTGGACATGCATGCATATATTTGTACAAACTTTACTTGAGAGGAGATTATTACAGCCTCATATAAAATCAATGATGATCATGATATCGGAACTGGATCGGTATCGGCCGATATTTAGGTTTATGTATCGGGATCGGATCGGAAGTAAAAAAAAGTGGATCGAGCATCCCTAATATACTTGTACATATATATTTATATATATTATCATCTTTAAATCACATCTTGGTCTGTTGCCTTCGTACATTTCCTCCTACACGTCTCTGTGTGAGTGCAACTACAGCGTGCGCTCTCAGGGCATTATTACATGCAGTGTTCCCTCACTGAGGACTGAACTTGGCTAATGGGCCTTCTCCTACTCTGCTCTTGTTTCCTGGAATTTCTTGCAAAAAATAAAAAATTAAGCTCTCTAAATGGCTTTAAGAATCTGTTGGACTCCTGGCAAGGACTGATGCAGACATGTTTCTGTTTTTAGTTTTCTACATTCACCTTATAATCTAGTTGTTTTGCTATTTTTTTGCAATCTTTTTTAATTTGTTAAAAAAAAATCTGTATGCCTCTTTTATAATTGTCTGTTGTTGTTGCTGTTGTCCTTTGTTGTCATCATTCTTTGTTGAAATCAGGTCTCTCTTGTATAAGAGTCCTCGAGGCTCAATGGAATTAACCTGTCTAAATAAAGGTTGAATGAAATGTATGCCTTAGTGTTACTTAGGGCTGTGGTAGCTCAATGGCCAAGTGCTGTAGCCATACGATACTGGGGCTGCCTGATCGACCCCAGGTTGCATGAGGAAGGACATCCGGTGTAAAATAATTGTCAATTTTTTCATGGAAGTTCACTCGCTATGGCGAGTTCCCTGAAAAACGGAGCAACTGAAAGAAAGTTATGTCTCAGTGTTACTTAGAGAATTAGCCTAAATAATTTAAGTAAGGCCATGGTTGAGTGGTTAAAGCAGTCATCCTCCAATGCAAGAGTTGGGGGTTCGAATCCACCAGCAGTCACATGCCTAAGGGTGCATTCACACCAGCCCTGTTTTCCCGAACTCTAGCCCGTTTGCCTAGGAAGTTCATTTGGGGAGGTGTGAACTCGCCATCGATCTCTGTCACGGAACAAAAAGGCGAACTCTGGCCTGGTCTAAAACCTAGGTCTCGGTCCGGTAGAAAAAACTTGAGTGCGGTTCAAGTTCAGTGTGAATGTAAGCAGACCGGGCACCGCTCCACAAGCAGGAAGAGGACTACAACGCAGGGCAAACAAACACACAATTCTCCTACCTCATGTGGAGCTGTAAGCTTGCCTTGTGTGAAAAACAACATTCTCCATGGTCTTCTGCCTCATCTTCTGCTCATGCTGAGACCATTGTTGAAAAATGACAAAATAGAACTCCTAAAACCACAAAAATTTGACGCCACTCCGTTTTTGTTTTTATTTCCAGAAGAAGAAGAAAAAGTGTCTTCTTCAGAGGTTTTTGTGTTCTTTCTTTCAGTAGTTCTTGGTGCAGCGCCACCACAGGTAAGTGGTGGAAACAGGTTGGTTCAAACAGGTTGGCTCGACTGCACAGTGCAGTGTGAATGCAAACGCACCAGCTCAAGTGTAAACAAAATGTCATGAATATTGGTCCTCAACCGAACCAAGTCTACCAGACTATCAGGTGTGAAAACAACCTGTGTCCCTGGGCAAGACACTGAACCCCTCATTGCCTCTGATGTGTGTCCCATTGGTGTATGAATGTGATCTAAGGGTGCATTCACATCAGCCCTGTTTAGTCCGCTTTAATCGAACTCTAGCTCGTTTTCCTAGAAAGTCTGTTACGTTTAGGGAGGTGTGAACGCGCCATCGAACTCTGTCACCGAACAAAAAGGCGAACTCTGGCCCGGGCTAAAACCTAGGTCTCGGTCCGGTAGAAGCGAACTCCGTCACGGTTCGAGTACAGTGTGAATGTAAACAGACCGAGCCCGCTCCGCAGGGTAAACAAACACGCATTTCTCTGACCTTATATGGAGCCGTCAGCTGCCTTGTGTGGAAAAACAATATTCTCCATGGTCTTCTGTCTCATCTTCTGCTCATGCTAAGTCCATTTTTGAAAAATGACAAAATATAACTCCTAAAACTGCTAAAACTTGATGCCACTTCGTTTTTATTTTTATTTACAGAAGAAGAAGAAGACGTGTCTTCAGAGGTTTTTGTGTTGTTTCTTTCAGTAGTTCTTGGTGCAGCGCCCCCACAGGCGAGCGGGGGAACAGGTTGGTTCAACAGGTTGACTCGACTGCACAGTGCAGTGTGAATGCAAACTCACCAGCTCAAATGTAAACAAAATGTCATGAATATTGGTCCCGAACCGAGTCTGCAGGACTATCTGGTGTGAAAACGACCTAAAGCTCCGATTAGTCGCTTTAAAATGATTTGTTCAATTAGCTTTGTATAGATATAGTAGAGTGCTGTATGAATGGTAAATGAGGGCCCAGACTGTAGTGTAAAGTGCTTTGAGTGTCTTCATAAGATAGAAAGGCGCTACATAAGTACAGTCCATTTACCATAGTTAAAATAACATATTTGAAAGTAAAAAATATATTTTTCTAAGTTGCGATCAGCCTGGTAATCACTCGTGTATTGATTCAGGAGCGTTGCGGTGTAAATTACATCACATTTTACAATACTGAACTTTATATTATTACTCTGCATTGAAAACATGTGTGTGTAGTGGGGAGGGGGGTTGCATGTGTGTGAAATATATTTTTGTTTGATAAGTACTGGATTCTTAGGCCTTCTCTGAAGGCATAGAAGGTCCTGAGGGTTCCCCACCGGTGCTTCTCTACCACTGTTTTTAGTTTTATCTCACAGGTAAGGATGAACAACTGTAAATTCAGCTTTGAACATGTGCGTGCTTGTGCTTGGAGGGCAGAGGATGTGAGGGACACAGCTGTTTAAATTCACCACTGGGACAGAGAATAACCCCAGGTCTGCATGGCCTCCTCACACAAAGCGCATGGAGAAGTTGTGGTGTGCAGACAGGCCTTCAGGTCAGAATTCACTGGCCTCAAATTACATTTCACAACATGACAGAAACAGAAGTAAAGTGGAATTATTTCATTTTTGATTTGACCAGAGTGTTGAGATGCCCAGTGGCACTACAACCCTAGTTTTTGTTTCCTTTTCATCTAAAACACACATTCCCCCCCCCCAAACACACTCACACACACACACAAACACATACAGGCTAAAAGGGAAAGTAATCTTAAGACTTTTTCAGGTTTTGAGCTACATATACTGAAACAATTTTGTGAAAAAAAACATGACACTTTTAAATGATACAAACGGATTATACACTCGCTCTCTCTCTCACACACACACACACACACACACACACACACACATATATATATATATATATATATATTAGTGCTGGGCAAAGATAAATTTTTTTAATTGCGATTAATCTAAAATATTTTTCTGATTAATCTCAATTAATCTCATTAGTATGCGTACAATTTAATTATGAGTTCAAGATGTTTAGAACATTTTTAAGTTACTGTTTTATATAAACAATGTTCAATACATTTAAAAGGCACTTTCTAACAGCAGTGTTCTCCTAACAACTAAAGTATTTCTAATAACAAACATGAACATATCAAATATTTAATAAAAATTTGCCAGGGCAAAATGTTTTGAGTTTTAATATAAGAGAGAAAAAAAATCCTTCAAACAAAAAAACACAATCATAACAGATTAACAACAAATTCAAAATATATATATTTTTTGTTTGTTTTTCAGAAATGTTACAAGAATAAAAGTTTTTAAATCATGAGAATCATGAACAGTTTATCTCATGATGCTGCTCAATAATCCAGGTAGATAAATCTAACAAGGTTAAGTCAGGTCAGGATTCTTCTTTGCTGAAATGTTTTGTCTATTTAAAGCACAAATCTTGTCACATCATGGCACAATTATATTTTCTAAGTAGACAAACTAAACAAACGAAAGTTAATCTGTAAATTGTGCCTGTTTCTTGTAAAGTAAGAGCCAGGAATGCAGACAAACTTGAGGAACTTGTATAAAAAAACAAATAGATTTTTAAATTTAATTCAGTTGATTTATATAGCGCCAAATCACAACAAAGTTGTCTCAGGGCACTTTACAGGAGCATTCATATACATATAAAAGCCAATTAGTAAAGTTCTCTATCTAAGGAGGCCAGCGGACCAGTTGAATCTTGACTTTGTTGCAGTCTCCCATCCTGAGCAAGCACAGTGGCAACAGTGGAAAGGAAAAACTCCCTTTTAAAAGGAAGAAACCTCCAGCAGAACCAGGCTCAGGACAAGCGACCATCTGCTTTGACCAGCTGGGTTGAGAGGAGAAAAAGGAAAGAAACAAACACAAAATGGTAGGTCCAGATATACAGTAGGTCCAGGTGTACCTGAAAGACAAAGGAAACACATGCTAAGGATATAAAAAAAATAATTACAAATACAAAACAGGTTGAGCAGAGTAAGTAAAGACAGTAGCAGAGTGAAAAAAAAAGTGGTCAGTTTGTCCTCCAGCAGTCTAAGCCTATAGCAGCATAACTAAGGGACAGCTCAGGAAACCCAAGCCGACCCTAACTATAGGATTTAGCAAAAAGGAAAGTCTTAAGCCTAGTTTTAAAACTGGATAATGTGTCAGCCTCACGGACAAAGATTGGAAGTTGATTCCTCAAGAGAGGAGCGTGATAGCTGAAAGCTCTGCCTCCCATTCTGGTTCTAGAAACACTAGGAACCACAAGTAAACCTGCAGCCTGAGAGCAAAGTGCTCTGTTAGGAAATTATGGAACAATAAGATCTGTAATATAAGATGGAGCTAGGTTGTTGAGGGCTTTGTAGGTTAGAAGAATGATTTTGAATTCTATTCTGGATTTGACAGGGATCCAATGGAGAGAAGCTAAAACTGGAGGGATATGATCTCTCCTACTAACTCCAGTTAAGACTCTGGCAGCAGCATTTTGGGTCAACTGAAGACATTTTAGAGAAGTATTTGGAAATCCAGATAATAAACCATTGCAATAGTCCAGTCTAGACGTGACAAATGCATGGACCAGTTTTTCTGCATCATTCTGAGATAAGATGTTTAATTTTAGCAATATTACGCAGGTGGAAGAAGGCAGTTCTAGTAATGTTTTTAATGTGGTGGATAAAAGATGTCCTTATCAAAAATAACACCAATTTAACATTAAAACTGGAGGCCCGATTAATGCCATCTAAGGAGGGCGAAAGACTGAAAAATTAATCCGTAAGGTGCTCAGGTCTAAAAACCAAAACCTCAGTCTTGTCTGTATTCAAAAGGAGAAAATTATTGGTCATGCAGGTTTGTATGTATTTAAGACATGCTTGTAGTCTAAGTAGCTGATTTGATTAATTGGGTTTTGTGGAAAAATATAATTGTGTGTCATCAGCATAAAAATGAAAATGTATCCCATGCTGTTTAATAACTTTACCTAATGGAAGCATATATAAAGTAAAGAGTATTGGTCCAAGAACTGAGCCCTGAGGGACTCCATGACTAACTTTGGTGTATGAAAAATATTTAGTATTTACATTTACAAAGTGGAATCTATCAGATAGATGTGATTTAAACCATTTTAAAGCTGTTTCTGTAATCCCAATATCATATTCAAGCCTCTGTAGTAAAATATTGTGATCAACTGTATCAAATGCCAAATGACAGTTTTTTTGATCCTTTGGACACTTTTGGTGACACTTTTTTGTTTGTTTGTTTTGAACCAGTTTGACATGACTGTCAACAAGGAAGAGGGCTGGCACAAGAGGAGGGGGCATGCCAAAGACACCGTCTTAGTACCAACATAACTGGTTTGTTCCACTTTGGAGGAAGCTGTTTGGAGGAAGAATCAGTTTTGTGTTGTGTGTTTCCTTGACTGATGAAGCCTTTTGGATGGAAGTCGAAACGTTTCAGCAAAAAAATAAACTGTCCAGATGACCTGACTGAAAATTGTTGGAATGTATACTTATTGGGCATGGACTTTTTTGGGGTTTTGAATCAGTTTGACATGACTGTCAACAAGGAAGAGGGCCGGCACGAAAGGAGGGGGCGTGCCAAAGACACCATCTTAGCACCAACATAACTGGTTTGTTCCACTTTGGAGTAAGCTGTTGGGGGAAGAATCAGTTTTGTTGTGTGTTTCCTTGACTGATGAAGCCTTCCAGAACGAAGGCGAAACGCTTCAGAAAAAAAAAAAAAACTGTCCAGATGACCTGACTGAAAATTGTTGAAAACATTCGGACGACACTGCAGGGCAAGGATGTGATCCGGAAGGTTTGGCTCCTTGGGATTTGTAGTTTTAGAAAAGGTTTTTATAGACACGGGGCTCACCTGATGACATTGTGAACCCAGAAGTGGAGCGATGGCGGGAGTTGTAGTCCTTCTCTCTTCTCCACTCCCAGAAACGTCCGACGATAGCCACCGCCAGGTCAATTAGCTCGTCAAAACTCTCAGGTTTGTCCCGTGCAGTGATCTGATACTTAATGGGATCGGATAGAAAATGTAAAAAGGTACCTTGAAGGGCGAGATTGTTCCTTCCGGTTTGGGCCGCGAGGATGCGGAACTCCAGGGCGAACTCAGCGACAGGACGGCTGCCCTGATGAAGTCCGAGGAGCCGCTTTATGACATTGGATCTTTGCAGCGGCCGGTCGAAGAGTCTCTGGAAATATCCTTATGCATGCTCAATAATCCAGGTAGAAAAATCTAAAAAAGTTCCATCTGGTCCTCTGGACATTCAAAAAAAAAAAAAAAAAAAGGCAAAAAAATGTAGATACGTTTCGTCTTTCATCCGAAATACTTCCTCAGTCTGAGGTGCTGTATTCAGCTCTGTCTCTTAAATACAGAATCAGCCATCCGCAACAATAAAATGAAAGAGGGTGAAGCAGAACAACCTCAGCCTGCCTCAGCAATGCCAAACCACCACCTTCCAACATCAGTAGAGAGGAGAGAGATGCACTCACCACTCTTAGCAAGGAAAAAAACATCATCATTCTCCCAACAGACAAAGGAAGGTGCACAGTGATTTTGAACCAGAAAGACTATCATGAGAAAGTTATGACACTCCTTAGTGACTTAACCACTTATGAACCTCTGAAAAGAGATCCAGGAAGTATGGTATGGTATAAAGTTTATTCATTTTAAAAAGGTACAAAACAATTCCATAACAATATAAAGAAAGATACAAAAGATTTAAAATGAAAGGCAGCAGAAAGAAGAAAAAAATCTTATTATATCTGCCCCTTTTTTCAAACAATTATTTCAATCATAATAATTTTCATGTAACAGAACAAAATGAATAACTCTTTCTATTTTTTCTAATTCTAATACAAAACACACACTAAGCTACTTCATATATTTTTTTTAACAATCCAGCTTTGATCTTTTTCTTAAATGTACACATTGACTTGACATTTTTCACATCACTCTCTAGACCATTCCACAATCCAACTCCTTGGATTGAGGTAGACCTTCCCTTCAGACTAGTTCTGAATTTTGGTTTGACAAATATTTCTATCCCCTTAAGATTATAACAACTTTGTCTTTTAACAAAATTTCTTTGGATATTTAATGGTAATGTGTTATTTTGAGCCCTATACATAACTGATAAAATACTGTAATCTACTAAATCATGGAACTTCAATAACTTCAGTTGATAAAATAATGTGCTTGATGGGTGACAGTAATGCTTTCTGGAGATAATTCTTACAGCTCTTTTCTGTAAAATAAAAATAGGTTTTGTAAATGTTTTACATGCTTTCCCCCAAACATCAAATCAATAGATTAAATGTGGAACAATGATTGTGTTATACATGTACAGAGCTTTATCATTTAATAATTCCCTGACTTTGTATAGTACTGCAATAGATTTAGCTATTTTTGTTTTTACAAAATTCATGTGATTTTTCCATGTTAGCTGTTCATCAACGATTATATCCAAAAATTTCATCTCATTAACTCTACAAATCTCAACACCCTCAATTTTAAATGGATCGTCAACAGTTCTCTTTTTGTTGCTAAATATCATGTATTTAGTTTGATCTAAATTTAATGATAATTTATTCATTTTAAACCAAGTTTGTATTTTATCAAATTCTGTCTTCATCAATTCCAACATCCGTTTTACATCTTTACCCAAACAAAAAAATGTGGTGTCATCTGCAAAAAGGACACATTTGAGGAGTCCTGATACATTCACTAAGTCATTCACATATAAAATAAATAACTTTGGTCCAAGTACAGAGCCTTGAGGAACTCCACAAGTGATATTACACAGGTCAGATCTTACACCATTTATTTGTACAAACTGTTTCCTATCTTTCAAATAGCTAGATACCCAGTGTAATGCTGGTCCTCTTATACCATATTTATTTAATTTTTCAAGGAGAATAGTGTGGTCAATAGTATTGAATGCTTTTTTAAATCAACAAAAATACTAACACAATACTGTTTTTGATCGACAGCAGTAGTTATTTGTTCTATTATTTCCATGAGAGCCACTGATGTAGAGTTTTTTGCTCTAAACCCGTACTGACTGCTACTTAGAATGTTTTGTTTAGTAATAAATTTATCTAATCTGGTCACAAATAGTTTTTCTAGAATTTTTGAGAACTCTGGTAATAAAGATATTGGTCTATAATTATTGACCACACATTTATCACCATTTTTAAGGAGATGAACTACCTTAGCTACTTTCATATTGTCTGGAAATATTTATTTTGAAAATGATAAATAACAAATGTATGTAAACGGCTCGATAACATGACTCATTATGTCCTTTACAAACATCATATCCATGTCCACCCAGTGTTTTGATCTCTTATCTGTAAGATTTTTTTATCACATTCATTATTTCTTCTTTGTCAGTTCCATTAGGAAAAATACTGTTGTTACAACTTATAACTGAATGGTTCACATTATTGTCTACTTTTGGTATTTTAGCTGCAAGGCTTGATTCAACGTTCACAAAATAATGATTAAATCCATTTACAATTTCATTTTCATCAGGAAGTGGTTACAAGAAGAAGTTAATAGATTGCCTGAAAAATTTGGAGCAGGACAAGGCTATTGACCGTTTTCTGTACCACAGACTGTACCCAGGTGAGGCCACACCTAGTCTGTATGGTTTACCTAAAATCCACAATCAAGGTGTACCTTTAAGACCAATTGTTAGTATGATTAACTCTGTCACTTACAATGTCTCCAAATATCTGGCATCTGTACTCATCCCTTTAGTTGGCAGCTCAGAACACCACATACAGAACACCATGGACTTTGTGGACAAGATGAGGGATGTCATCATGGAGATTGATGAAACAATGGTCTCTTTTGATGTCACATCACTCTTTACGTGCATTCCTGTTGATGATGCAGTAGAGGTGGTCAGTTAAAGATTAAAATCAAAATCCACTCTGAGCAGCAGGACCATGCTTTCCACAGAACAACTGTGTCAACTCTTGAAACTGTGCCTGCAGTCAACCTACTTCACATATAGGGAGCAATATTATAGGCAGAAACATGGGTGTGCTATGGGGTCTCCAGTTTCTCCTATTGTTGCCAACCTGTACATGGAGGAGGTAGAAAAGAGAGCCTTGACGTCCTTTTCAGGGACACCACCAAGTCATTGGTTCAGAAAGGTTGACAACACCTGGGTTAAAATTAAATTTCAGGAAGTCCAAAATTTTACTGATCACATCAACTCTGTGGATAAACATATCAAGTTCACATGAGAAGATGATGTAAAAAATGGCAGGTTGGCTTTCTTGGACTGTGAGGTCTCAGTCTCTGATAGATGACATTTGCACACTGAGGTGTACCACAAACACACCCACACAGACCAGTGTTTGCAGTTTGACTCCCATCACCCTTTGGAGCACAAGTTAGGAGTCATCAGGACTCTGTATCACAGAGCAGACAGTGTCCCCACTAACCCAGGAGCCAGGCAGAAGGAGAAATCCCACACAAGACAGGCTCTAGAGCAATGTGGATATCCTAACTGGGCCTTCCTGAAAGCAGAGAAGAAACCCAAACAGGACTCCAGTCAGCCATCAGGTGAAAAGGAGGAACCCAGACCCAGACCAGTGGTCATTCCATATGTTGAGGGAGTATCAGAGAAACTGAGACACTTATTTTCTAAACATAACGTCCCAATGGCTTTTAAACCCCAAAATACATTATGGCAAAGACTGGTTCATCCCAAAGATCCAGTCCCCCGGCACAAACAGAGTAATATTGTGTATGCTGTTCAGTGTCAGGAGGGCTGTGATCAGTCTTACATCGGGGAAACAAAACAGCCACTGGCCAATAGGATGGCCCAGCACAGATGATCGACATCATCAGGCCAGGACTCTGCGGTCTACACTCATCTCCAGGCCAGCGGTCACTCTTTCAGGGATGAAGATGTTCACATCCTGGACAGAGAGGAACGGTGGTTTGAGAGAGGAGTAAAGGAGGCCATCTTTGTGAAAAGAAATTGTCCATCATTAAACAGGGGTGGAGGCCTCCGTGTTCAACTGTCCCCCTCTTACAATGCTGTTATTGCTAGTATCACTCAACCCCCTATGAATAGTAAACAGCCATCAGTGTGCTAATGATCCATTGTTAGGCTGATGGTCCTTTTTGACAATGTAAGCAGCTGGTTTTGGTTGTCAGCAGCAAACTGGTTGATCCACTCTGAGAAGGTGCTATTTAAGAGACTGAGCTGAATACAGCACCCGAGACTGAGGAAGTCTTTCGGATGAAAGACGAAACGTATCTACATTCTCTGGAACCCTTTCAAGAAGGTATCAAAAAACACAAGATCTGGGTCATGTAATTGTAAATAGGAGTTAGCCCAGCAAAGCCTGTCACCCTTTAGTTGACGGGTAAAATATGTGATTTTTTTATGGCATCTGACATGCAAATCTGAAGGGCACCCTTGATTTTGCACTGCAGAAGAAACCCTCCACACAGGTTGGAATCTCCAGAGAAGAACTCAGAAGGTTTTTTGATTACTTACATATTCGAGGGAATGGCTTCAGGAGTCGTGTTGGGGGTGTAGCTTGCAGGAGGTGTGGCAGGAGCTGCAGGTGGTGAAGGTAAATTTTTCTTATTTAAAGAGAAAACCATACCTCCTAATTCTCTCAAGTTTTACTGTGCTGCTTCTTGTTGGGTTAGGACTTGCTGCAGCATATCTTCAAGCTTAGTTATGTGCTCCATCTGGGAGGTGGATGGAGATTGCTCACCTCTGGTCTCGTTCTGGGCCTGTTTTGTCTGGAGAATTTCTGTAATGACTGTCGGAATCCAGATTAGTACAAAACCAGAACGAAGCAGACTCAGACGTAGAAAAGGTAACAGTGTTTATTATATACAGTGAAAGTATTGTATGCTGGTTCTTTGGAGCACCTAGGAAAGAGAACAGGGTCATTAGGTCCAGTTTAGGGGGAAGATTTGTTGAAGGTAATTATTTTCTTTGTCTTACAGGTGGAGGCGCCGTACAACGACGTAGAGTGGGTTCCACGAGGTGCTCCAGAGGGAAGGACCAGGATGGATGAGCAAGGCAGGTCTGGCAGGAGGATGAAAGACAGAGACTCTTGTAAATAAGTCCTCGAGGCTCAACGGGATTTACCTGTCTAAATAAAGGTTGAATGAATGAATGAAAAGACTTGACAGGTCTGGCAGACAGGGAGCAGGCAAGGCAGGTCTGGCAGGCGGATGACAGGCAAGGCAACATGAACAGGATCAGAGCAGGCAGGATACTGCGGGCATAAAGAACAAGGTAAGTCTAATCTTTCAACTCACACATTTCAGGCTGAGGGCATAAATACTAAATAAGGCTCAATGCTCCAGCGTTGGGTTACACTTGGCTGCAGCCTTAAATAGAGGTGTTCCTCAACAGGTGGATGGCCGTCAGCTGTTGTTAATTGGCGGCCATCTTGGAGCAGGGCTGCAGACAGTGAGATTCCTACAGACTTGGTTTGGTATGGTTCCGAGGCTTTTTCCACTAGCAATTTTTCATGGAACTGGCCCCCTTTTTCAGTCCCTTTTTCTCTGTGGTTCCATCCGTGCTGAGATGGCACCAAAAGGTGACATCACAACACTGTCGGTCACTGACTGGTCAGGGGGCGTAGTCACAGGTTGTTTTAGAATTTTGCCAAACACCCTGATCCGCTATTTGCAATTACTCAAACTCAGTGCAGTGGCTGGACCTATTTTTATGATTTTATACACAATAATGACAGCATCATGGTCTAAGGCTGAAGTCCAGGCATTTTTTTGTGTTTGGTAACCGACGACAAAATTCAAAGCGAGCTTGATGGAGCTCCACCAGTCCCTCCCAGTCCTCTTCACCAGAGCCTTGGAGTCCCCTAAGGCTCGGCAGGGCGTCATCACTCAATACATTACCAATCAAATCAGTTAATCGCTTGGATTTGAATTGTAAATATTTGACATTATAAACATGTGACAGATAAACTTAAACATTAACTTAATTTAAGAGTAACCAGGACGAAGAAATGAAAATCCTTCTTGAAATTTCTCAGTAAAATGACACTTCCTCTTCTTTGAAAGAGCCATCTTGTCATTCGGTCTCGTCTTTCTTTTCTTTCCTCCTGTTTCTTTGCAACACTCATCTGCTCGTTTTCTACTCTTTGCTTTATTCTTCTTTCAAAAAAAAAAAAAAAAAATCATTGTTCAATGTTCTATCTGTCTTCCTATTTTCCTCTGCTCTCATTCACTCTTTTTCTATCAGTCTTTGTATTTTTCTTCTCTCTCTTTAACTCTTCTTTCTATTAGTCCCTTCTCTCTCCTCTTCTATAAGTCTTCCACTACTCTAGAACTGAGACATAATATAATCACAACCCCCTCCAAAAATATTAAAATTTATAACATACAGAAAATTTACTACTGTATTTAACAAAGAAAACAATATTTTTGTTTCAGATATCTTTTAGATGTTGATAAGTTTTAGATGAGAAACTGTGGTTATCCTAATCTTATTATAAATATTAACATTATTTTTAATTATTTAGAGCTCATCATAGTACAGAAACAGCACTGGTGAAAGTTACTAATGATATTTTCATGGCCTCTGACTATGGACAGGTGTCTATACTGTTCCTGTTAGACCTCAGTGCTGCATTTCATCCAGTTGATCACAATATTTTATTACACACCTAAGCCTGAAAGTCTGTTCACAATTCAATTCAGCTCAGTTTATTTATAAAGCTTCAAGTCACAACAGCAGTCATCTGAACAGAAACATTCATATATAAAAGTAAGTTAACACTATTTATCTGAGGAGCCAGCAGATTGATTTGAGTTTTAATATATTAGCAAAACAACTCATAACTAGCTCTAAAAATATAAAGTAAAGGTCACCAATCAATTCTAAAGCATCTTACTTTGAATGAACCCTTGGCACGTGCACCCTCGTACAATATTCAACACATCAAGTCTAAACCAGCCTAACTGAGCCAGTTGAAGGCAGTTAATCATCCTGTTATGATTTCTCCCTCCCTCTCTCACTCGAGCTGCAGTTACTCCCTGTGCTCTCTTCTTGCCTTTAGTTGATCTGTTTGTTAATAAAGCTTGATTTTGGGGTCTTCATCTTTGGTAAAACCAAACACATCTCAGCCTGATTTTTTTTTTACCTGAACACAGCTGACAGCACTAGAAACATTTCCTACAGCGAACAAATTTTTTATCACGGTAAGGATCAGTCCAGTTCAAACAAAATAAATCTGTTCATACATGCCATCACAGGAGAGCTCCCTGTTGGTATTGACAAACTCGTGCTGCACTTCTTCTTCTTCTGTTTTAAAGGCGGCGCGCACTGCTCTTCCTCTTCTTCTTCTTCTTCTGTCTGAAACGTCAGCGCTGTAGCGTCTGCACGACCAGCTGCTACAGTAACAGTATTTGTTGCACGCAATTGCAAAATGCATCCACGCACCAAGCTACTGTAAAAACAGTCTACATGCAACATTATTTTTCTCATTCATAAAATGTTCAAATAGGGGACATTTTCGGGACAGCTTTAGCTGGGGGACAGGTCGTCCAAACCGGGTATCGTCCCCAAAAATCGGGGACGTCTGGTCACCCTACTCACGAGCTCCGAGCTCCGCTGGTCACTGCAGAGAATCATACGACCTGCTGACCCGCATCAGTGCGTGAGGCTGGCCCCCAAGCCCAGGCCTCGCGTGGTCCCGAAGGCGGGACCCGGAGCCCCAGCAGACGCGGGCGGATTAGGACGGGTCTGGGACGGAGGGTGGAAATTATTTTAAAAACATTTTATGTATAAAAAAAATGTTTGTTTTTTTAATCATTGTAGATTTAAAAAATAAATAAACAGTGACAGTTTTATCAGGAAATCCTGTTTTCACTTTAATGACTTTATTAAATAATCTGTGAATCAAAGTTAACTCAGCTGAAAAATCATAGAAAGACACAGAATTTTGGGATCTCTCAGGAATATTTCCCTCAAACATGTTTAAAGAAGAGATACAGCCTTTAGTTCAACTTTATTCTAACCCACAGATGTATATGTCACAAACAATAATTAAACTTTAAAGCAAAGCTAAACTAAATAAATAAAAATCTGTATACAAGAAACAAAACAACATGTCTAGATTGAACAACAAAAGTAGACACAATGAGCGCGAGTACATCAAATGAAGAAAACCTATAAAATTTTAAATATAGATGTTTTTGTAGAATCTGGTTCATCAGATTTAATGGTGAACTAAAGTTCATTAGCAGGATTTCTACACACACACACACACACACACACACACACACACACACACACACA
>NC_056498.1:81168931-81179437 GCF_014905685.2 Nematolebias whitei
TCTTTTTGGATCACGTACTGGATACTTCTGCTGAACAACTGACTTCACGGTATGAACTCTGCCTTTCCCTTCTGACTGTTTCATGGATCACGGATTAAAGGTCAAGCTCATTTTGTATCACGGACTTATCCTTACCCCTGAATCTGATTCCCACATATTCATTTCCCCAATTAGTCTTTTTCCCCCTGAATCTACTAACCTTTATCTTTTAATTGCAAGCCTGTGGGACTCCGTTCCAGTGGACCTTAACATCAGTCTACTTCTACTGGCAGCCCGCCACTACAACACTACCCAATCAGAAGATCGGAACCAGCCCAGAACAGGACCAACTCCAGAGTTTACTTTAGTTCACAATAAATCTTTTAACCCTCTCAGTGGTTGTTGTTGTTGTTTGCGATCCGGCCTCTGGTTCATGACAGATACCATTGTCCTCTAAAAATGGTACCAACTGGTTGTAGACAAGTTTAAGTCATGTTTATGAGCTAAATTCAGACTTTATGATATTCATGGGTGTGTGACAGTAATAATCGTTGGTTACGTACTGTAACCCCAGATTCTATGAGTATAGGCGTAGCCCTTTAAGGAAGTCACTTACTGGGTTTTATCCCGTCATGCAAAGCATTACACTGAAAAGTTTAGGCCATGTCCACCTGCTGTGTGCCCCCCCCCCCCCCCTGGTCCGTATAAATTACCTTAAGAGCGGGTAATCGGCTCCCAAATAGCTTTTTCTTCAGCCATTTAGGAGCCAGTGAGGCCCAACGCTTAAAGGGCTATGCCTATACTCATAGAATCTGGGGTTACAGTAGGTAACCAATGTTCTATTTTGTATAGGCTTCGCCCTTTAAGAGCTGTCGCTTAGTGGGTTAAGGGCGAAGCGGATGTGGTCCTTGCCTCACTGGGTCCATTCGAACACCGTATGAAGCGGAAGCTTGCCCAAAAAAACGTCTTGTCATTCAGCTCCCCATGTGCGTAATTATGCGTTGCGTAATTATGTGTACCATGCACAGACGCATGCTGTGTTAAGTGTTCTGAATGCATGAACGCCCCGGAAAGTTTCAACGGGGACGGGAAGATGCTGAAAAATGGGGCCATTAACCAACTGGTTCACGGCTGAACAGTATGAACAGATTAATGATAACAAGTGAACTGATTATTAATCAAATGAACTGATTGGTAACAATAGTCATGAACTGATTAGTGACAATAGAACCAAAATAACAGTCACAACTTGTGACTGATAACATCTCACACTGTAATGCATGCAGTCAGATGTGAGTTTAAACGGGGTTTCATGAAACAACAATATTCATTCTGTTAGAACACTAAGTACAGAATGTGTCATGGAAAGAGCCGTCACATCACATAAATTGAAACAAATAAATGAGCAGGGTGTTGACCACGCGGCCGCAGTGCAAATATCCTGCAGTCATACCATTATGCAAAGTAGTCGAAGATGCGATACCTCTGGTCGAGTGCGCCCTGAGGTTGACAGGAGTCTCTAAATCTGATGCTCTGTAATCTTCAGAAATGGCCTCACACAGCCAGTGTGACAAGCACTGGGTGGATAACGGGCAGCCTACAGATGCATCTCTATAATCTACAAACAAATGCTGAGTTTGACGCACGTCAAGTCCGCACAGGACAGAGAAGATGGAAAGATGTTCCTTCTTCTGATTTGTGGGGGGAGGGAAAAACTCCTCCAACTATATCGCTCTTGATTTAAAAGAGCTCATGATGTTTTCAGGCATAAACGCTGGATTTGGTCTTAGATCAGCTGAGCTGCCGTCAGCCTGAATTCTGAGACATGACGGAGCAACAGAGAGAGCAGATAAATCACTCACCCTCTTAGCAGATGTTAAAGCCAGCAGCAGGGCTGTTTTAAGAGAAAATAAATAATTGGAACTTGATCCAGAGGCTCAAATGGAGCTTTGATCATGGCTCGCAGGACCAACGTTAAATCCCACTGTGGAACAAGTGGGCATGAAACAGGCCTGCGTCTCTGTACACCTTTAAAAAAATGTTTCATCAGCGGATGATGAAAAGCTGTTCTGTCCCCAAAACCTTCATGACAGGAAGAGATGGCTGCAGCATACGTTTTAATTGTGCTGAACGCCAAATTTCTGTCCATCAGCTGCTGCAGAAAAGACAGCACATCTCCTAGTGGACATGAGGTGGCCTCTACACCTTTCTCTGTACACCAACGCTGAAAAGCTGTCCACTTTGATATGTACAGCGCTGTGGTGGATGCAGCACGTGAGTCCTGGATTGTGCGCACTACATCTTGTGGGAGACCCATCCTTTCTAATCAGATCCGCTCAGCAGTCAGACCCACAGGTGCTATCCTATTTCTGGGTAACTCCTGATCACTCTTCCCACCTGGAGGAGAGCGTCCTCCTTCCACGGCAGTTTCCACGGGTACCCCGATAACAGGCGTCATAGAACTGGGAACCATGGTGCGTTCACGCGTTTGGGAGCCACCGGGAGAGCTGTCAATCCCTCCTCCTGAACTCTGTTCAAAAACTGTAATATCAGAGGAGGTGGGGGAAACGCGTAAAGAAGCGTTTTGGGCCATGGCTGTGAGCAAACGCGTCCACCCCCAGCGGTGGTTTGTCTCGTGGTCTCAGTGAGAACCATAGTTTACACCAGGGGTGCCCAACCTTTTTTGAACCAAGAGCTACTTTTGAAGTCGGCAATTTGCCGAGAGCTACTCGTCCAGTCTCATTATCAACAAACATAATTTTTCATCAATCCCTACTCCTCACTTCTTTAAAGTAAATAAAACAGAACGTGATGTGTCTATAGGAGACAACTTTTTATGCAAGCTGTATAAAATAAATGTGTCTCTACCTTAGTGGGACTTCTGACACTGAGAGTAGGAGGCCAGGGTCTCATAAGCTGGGCAGTATGAGGTGGTTGCGAGGCGCAGGCAGGTCTCCAGATGATCATCATTCATTGTGGATCTGTTTTTGGACTTGATGATTTTCATGTGTGAAGAAGCAGACTCACACAGGTAGGTAGATCCAAAAAGTGCTGTTAAGTTCAAAGCACATCTTCGAATGTTAGGATACTTTTCTTCTGACAGCAGACTCCAGAACTCTCCATCCACGCCAGGTGATGCTCTGGATTTGATCCCAATGTCATTTTGCAGAGTCAACACCTCATTTTCAACACCAGAGCTGTCCAGCTGAAACACGGACACCAATTTGGACACAATGTCATCCACATCAACATTTCCAAAAGGATAACACATGTAGCTGGTAACAGGCTCGATGGAGGAAAAGTCAGTAAATCGTCTCTCAAATTCTGCTGAGATGCTCTGAACCTGCTTAGAATAGTGTGCACTGTCCAGTTGTGGGACCTCTTTCCCTTGGCACTGTAGCTCTGCCTCCATGTGTGGGAAGTTTCGCAGGTCCCTGCATTGCAGCCGACTTGTGAGCAGTTGCAGCCTGCTTTTGAAGGTGCTCACAGAACTGATTATGTGGATTATGTTTTTGTCCTTTCCCTGAAGCTCCAAATTCAGTTCATTGAGCAGGCTGGTGAGATCTGTGAGGAAGGCTAAATCCAAAAGCCACTGGGTGTCCTCTAGTTTTGAATGTTCACCATGATCTGACAGCTTCAGAAAATCCCTGATCTTAGGCAACAGCTCACTCAATCTGTCCAGAAATTTACCTGTGCTTAGCCACCTGACGTCCATGTGCAGCAGCAGGTCTGTGTGGTCTGCTCCTGCCTCCTCCAAGTGAGCCTGGAACAACCTCCTCTGCAGACTCCTGGCCCTTATAGAGCACACAGTTTTCATGGCAACATCCATCACTTCCTTCATGTTTAAAATCTTCCCACACAGGGCCTGTTGGTGGATGATGCAGTGATAGTGCAAAATGTCTGGGAAAGCATAATGCTGCTTGCAGAGTGCAACAAATCCACTGGTGTGACCAGTCATTGCTGGAGCGCCATCAGTTGTTATAGAAATTAGTTTAAAGAGGGGCAAGTTGCTTTTATTAACAAACTCCATAAACACATTCAAAATATCTTCTCCTCTTGTGTGTCCCTTCAAAGGCAAGATGGTGAGCAGCTCCTCTTTTGCACTCATGTCTGCAAAGGCCATTCTAATAAAAACACACAGCTGGGCTACATCCACCATGTCTGTCGACTCATCAAACTGAAGAGTGAAACACTCACATTGTTCCACGTCCTTTTTTAGCTGCTCCTCCACATCCACAGCCATTTCCTCACATCGCCGTGTCACTGTTTGTCTGGACAACTGCACGTCTTTAATAGCAGCTACGATCTCACTTTTATTTTTAAAATCATGAAAAAGCGCATCTGCAGCCTCAATAAACGCTTCTTTCATAACTTGTCCATCGCTGAAAGACTTCTTATGTTGAGCCAGGATGTGGCTAACACGGTAGGAAGCTATCGTAGCAGCTTTACCTTTTGTGCTGGGCCGAGTGAAGACTGATTGCTGGGCTGCAAGCTTGTTTTTTAGCTCCCGCACTTTCTGAGTCCGTAAAGAACTTTTAAGAGGGAAATCTGTCTCAAACCGTTTGTGCATCGTCTTGAAATGCCGATCCAAGTTACACTTTTTGGGTAAGGCAACGCTTGAATTACAGATGAGGCAAATGGACTTCGAATTAGAATAAACAAAAAAATACTCCTCCTCCCACTCTGTGTGGAAAATAATAAATTTTCGTTTGCTTGTTCGCTAGTTTTCCATCCATGTTTTCTGAGCACCGACATTACTCCACTACTGAGACTAAAGTCTCGTGAGAGCACTGTGTCACCGCACCCAAAACTCGCGAGACTATGTCTGTGAGAATACAAGTCAAGGCTTTGCTTCGCGGGCGACTGGTCGCCCGCGAGCGACTGGTTGGGCACACCTGGTTTACACTGAGCATTTTCTCGTGTCGCAAACAGGTCCACAACTACTTTGCCAAATGTCTGCCACGTCTGGGCCATCAGATCTGGGTGGAGGGTCCAGTCCCCATGATGCGGACTGCCCCTGGACATCACATCTGCCCCTTTGTTTAGAAAACCAGGGATGTACACTGCTCTGGTGGAGAGCAGATTTTAGTGTGCCCAACACAGTAGTTTTCTCACAATGTGTAACATTTGGGCTGAGCGCACACCCCTCTGCCAGTTTATGTAAGCAGTAGTAACCTTGTTGTCTGTGTGAATCAAAATGTGTTGATTCTGCAGCACAGGAGCAAAGAGTTGAATCACGTTCAGAACCGTGCAACACTCCAAAACATTTATATGAGCTGTTGTGTGATGGGGCCACAGCGCCCCTACAGCTCGAGATAGGCATCCCCCCCCCCAACCTGACAACGACGCGTCTGTGAAGACTGACACGTGTGACATGGGTCTGCTGACGGAGACTCCCTCTGACAGAACCAGGGTATTTTCCCATTGTCGGAGGTCTGTTCTCACGGAGGGAGGAACAGTGATCAACCGTCTCTTTTGCTTTACCGGATCCATGCACAGACGAGCAAACCATCTCTGGAGGCGTCTCATGTGTATTAAACCCAGCAGGACCACTGTGTGAGCTGACAACATCATTCCTAACAGCTTCATGATGGAAACAGCTGTTACTACTCTGCCCGGTCTTAGGTAGTGGAGCTAGACTCTTAGAAGGTTGATTATTGTTTGTGTTAAACGAGCTCTTCATGGTGGTCGAGTTTAGCTCCACTCCCAGATAAACAATCGTCTGAGCCGGGAGAATCAAGCTTTTTTTTCCAATTTATGGTGAAGCCAGATTTAACAGGTGTGATGTCAACACCTGAGCCTGCATCGCTGCTTCCCGTCTGGACCGTGACATCAGTAGCAGGTCGTCTAGGTAAAACAAAACTCTCATCCCTGCTTTGTGTAACGGTTGCAGGGCCGTATCCACACACTTACGTGTGGAACGTACGAGGCGGGAGGGAATACCCGAACGGCAGCCTGTTGTACTGGTACTACATCCGTTGAAAGGAGAAGCGTAGAAATTTTCTGTGTTTTGGGATGATTGGTATGTGGAAGTAGGCGTCTTTCAGATTGATGGAAACAAACCAGTCTTTTCTCTGGATGTTGTCCAACAGTTGCCTGGTTGTCAACATGTGAAACGGTCTTGCCATGATCGCCTTGTTGAAAACTGACAAGTCCAAAATTGGTCTTGTTCCTCCGGTCCGTTTTGGAACCAGGAAGTAACGTGAGTAAAAACCTGTGTTTTCCGCTCTGTCGGGAACCCTGGAGATCACCTCTTTTACCAGGAGTTCTTGGACTTCTGCATGTAGGGATGAGACCTGGTCTGGTGATGACAGGACCATCTCTAAAACTCCTCCGAATGGAGGGGGTCAGGCTGCAAATTGCAACATGTAACCCTAATTAACAACCTGGTCATCCATCTGTCTGGCGAGTATGTTCGCAGCTACTCCGCGTAACGTTCGTGGAGTAGGCGCGCGTTTAGGTGATGCGTCATGTTTTTTACGGATGTCAGCCAGTCTACTGCCTCGACCACCGTCAAGTGCCGCGGGAGTGTGTTCCGCGTGACCCAAGGTGAGGCTTCCTCGAAAGGGCTCTGAGCTGCACTCGGGCTGCGGGTCCACATTCATATCTATGTGGATCGGCGTGTGAAAACTGTTGGTGCCGTGGGAGCACGCGTTTGACATCACTGTGGTGAGATGCGTGTCGCTCCTGCCGAGAGCAACGTCCTTCACTGGGCTCGCTCTGCGATCTCACATTTATGCTGACGTGAGCGGACGAGCGCTGAGAAGCGGTGAGCGTGCCTTCATCAACGCTGTGCTGTTTGAGTGAAGGCTGCAACGCTGCAGAAGCACATGTTTGCTTTGGTGGGGCATGCGCCGCTTCTGCTGAGACCAAGGTTCATCACTGAGCTCGTTCAGCGGTCTCTGACACCTCCTCCGACTTTTTCGAGTTTTTCAGCATGGCCTTGAAACTGCTCCCGAACAGCGCATACGTCGTGATGGGGCCCTCCATCAGGTCTTTGTGCAGTTTTTCCGGCAGAGAGGGGGAATGACAGAGCCAGGTGGACCTCTGAATCATCGTCATCCACGCTGCAATTCGGGACAGGCAGACAGCAGAAGAGGCGCACATGTTGAGGATGATGTCAGATGTCTTGCAAAGGGAGCTCTTCATCTCCTCAGGCAGATCTGCGGTCTCCAGCCTCTTGGACACGCTGTACTCCAACAGCGCCATGTTGTTGTTTGCTGCGGCCGCCTGAAACGCACACTGGTGAGCTCAATTGGAGAGCGTAGTCACTGTCTGCTCATGTTTCCCAGAGGGACGGGACACTGCTCCAACCTGGACAGATTCACTCCGAAAGCTTCCGCCAGGCTTGGCTCCGGGGGGGGGGGGGGGTTACCGAGGGAAAATTCAGTTTGGTGAACCCCTCCACTCTGGTGATGGGAGCAAAAGTGGAGGCGGGCGCTATTAATTTACCAGGACCGGCCGCAGCCTCATTCCAGTAAGACGCCACTGCTGGAAAACGAGGCCAGATGGGATTAGGACGGCGAGCCGGAGTGGAGCCAAACCTTCTTGCTAGATCATCCAATCTGGGCGGGGGGAGGAGAGGGACGGAAAGTCCCTTCGTGTCAGCAGCTTCCCGGATAATGTATGGCAGCTCCGAGAGTAGGGCACTCCTCACGGCAGGGAGTGATGTGGCCGTTGAGGCGGGAAAGCCCGGAGGGGGTGAGCATCCGCTCCGCCCCCCTCGTTCTAACACTATGCTCTCTGGGAGGGAGTGAGCATCGGGGATGCTGCTGACGTCGCCTGTCCCACAGGAACCATCCGATTCGCTCCGTGAGCCGGCGTTGAAGAAGTCAATCTCATCGTCCAGCGAACAGTCTCCCACCACGGACAGGCAGTCCTCGACGTTAGCCTTAAACAAGGCTGCTCTCCTCTGCCTTTCCTCCAGAGGAAGGAGGTCAGAGAGGTGGCAGGAGGAGGCACGGGCGACGTGGCGGGGACCCAGGCATCCTTTGCAGGTGTCGTGCCGGTCAAAACTTAGCAAGTAGCCGGTCTTGCAGGACAGACACAGGCGGATGGTGTTGGTGCTGGACATCTTGTTGAAGGTCAGTGCTATTAGCTTGCTGAAGAAATTTGGGGAGCCTATTACCCGCTCTTAACGTAATTTATATGGACCGGGTGGGGCCCACACAGCAGGTGGGCGTGGACTAAACTTTTCAGTGTAATGTTTTGCATGACGGGATAAAACCCACTAAGCGACAACTCTTAAAGGGCGAAGCCTATACGAAATAGAACTGATATGAATTATGATTTATCTGGATAAATTCTGAAGCTTCCAGGTTAACCCTTTTGTGTGCTAACTTTATGACCATTCATGATCCTTAGGGAAATATCAACCACCTTATTTAACTGCATAAAATACATTTTATTTTATTCACAAAATAAAACAACTAGTTAGTCTTTAAGAGAGAGCTAACTCAGCCTGAAAACATCAAATTTTAATGACTTGTTATTTTAACTCTTCAGGCCATTTTTATTATTAAAGTTTCATCCATCCATCCATCATCCATCCGTCCATCTACAGTGTTTGGTAAATAACAAAAGTAAAGTGTCATAACAAAAGTAAAAATATTTTTAATACATCTTTATTGTCAACATCTATACAGAAATGATGTGTTGATGGTTTTAGGACAGAGAAGGTAACAGCCTCTTCTTTCATAGCACACACTGTATGCTGTTGCTCCAGAGCTGGATGTAAACAGATTGTAGGTCTGCTGCGATTATTTTGCTAGAGAATTATCTGAAACACTCACACAGCATGTATTACTAAACCTTATTTAATCAACATTTACTGGTACATAATGTAATGCTCAGCTCCCACTATATAACAGATTAGCATTAGCTTACCCTTACACATTGTCTAACTTGCAAATTTATGGCTTCCCACAGTCTCCTGTACTTCTCTGGAGTCTTTTGCCTCGCTGCCCACAGCCTTTTCTGGGTCTGTCCACTTTGATGTTTAACAAAAAGGCTTTGGAGGCAGCAGATATAGGAGGAAAACTCAAATAATCACTGATAGGAGGAAGAAGATGGATGGATGGATGGATGGATGGATGGATGGATGGATGAATGGATGATGGTTGGATGGATGGATGGATGGATGGACGTGTAGTGAACCTGATCTGACCTCGAATCTTGATCAGATGAACAGTGACTGTTATTTCATTGATCTGCATCCAGAAATACAGTTTGAGCCATCTGATGACTTTCTTTCTTGAATTAATCAAGCAGAAAAGACAATTCTCTATGATCATTACTATTTTACAAATGTTTGATAATCAAGTTGTGTTAGTTCACTCAATGTTTACAGGTTGAAGAGAACTACTCATTTTTATTTTACATAAACAGTAAGTAATGATTTTTATTCCTCATTCAAAGAAGAAATCAGGTTAATATGCATTTCTTGATTTTTCTGTCTGCAATGAGCCAAGTTTTGTAAGTATGTTAAAGGTCGGTTTTCGGTCAACTAAAATGTTTACCGAGAAAAAATGTCATGTTTAATCTTTACAGAAGATACAGAAGAGTTTGACTCCACAAAGTCTGTTTTTCTGCAATAATCTTTCTGTTAGTTGTTGAACAATCTCATTCTCTGACCTCGAATTTGATAACATCTTACATCACAAACCACACCTTTTCCTGGTCCATCGACCAATCAAAAAGCTCTCAAATGACCCGGAAGTCGACCCATTTAAAATGTGGCAACTTCCCAGTTCATGCGGAGTTGCTAGAGGCTGAGACGCTGAGTTGCTGGAGTTTGGTGGTTGCTGTGTTGCTGCACTCAGAAATGAGTTCAACTAGAGAGTGCACAGAGTGATGGAGTCAGAGTTCTTGGGTGCAAACGCGTTCAGGATGATCCAGAGACGTTTTGGGATTATAACTTCTGTTTGAACAACCTCGTACGACTCTCTAAGGGTTTGGCAGTTCTCACGGAGACGCTGAAAGAGTCAGAAAGGAACCTACGCCGACGCTGATTTCATCGTCAACCAGGTAGAAGGTTCTATTTTCGACTAAGTGTACCGGAGGCCAGCTGAGATCTGATGGAGCGTGCACGTTTTCTGGTCAAACAGATTAATTCCCTCACAAATCTCTCTGTAAGATAAATCTCCATTTCCATCTTAAACTCTGCTTTCTCTTAAAATCAGTACAGATATTTAGAAATATCTGAAGCTAAGTCCTCAATCACCGCCGCGTGATTGAAGTTCATTATTTGTGAAACTTGTCTGTTATTATTTTCATATTTTGCCAAATTAATGTAAATGTTTGATGTTAAACTTTGATTCTGAAAATAAATGACCGCATTCATTTTGATGGGTCAAACATAAATAACGTCTCTCGTTACATTTCTGTTAAAACTCAATGCACGACATTTACACAGTCAGAAAGATGAGGAACTCGTGAAAAGTATGAATATATTTCCCTATATGTCATACTACAGACGGACGGATGGATGGATGGATGGATGGATGGATGGATGGATGGATGGATGGA
>NC_056498.1:81179447-81185036 GCF_014905685.2 Nematolebias whitei
GGATGGATGGATGGATGGATGGATGGATGGATGGATGGATGGATGGACATATGCATAGATGATGGTTGGATGGATGGATGATGGATGGATGTATGGATGGATGGATGGATGGATGGACATATGCATAGATGATGGTTGGATGGATGGATGGACATATGCATATATGATGGTTGGATGGATGGAATGATTTAATGATTGATTTTAATTGTCTCATCCTCCTCTCACTCTTGGGGCAACAGATACAGAAAAAATAATCTTCCTTGTAACTCCAGAACAGAATGATTTAGATACTGGCAGCAGAGTAGTGTATGAATTGTCATGTAAGTGTTACCTGAAAGACCATTCTTACAAACTGCACCATAGTAAAACATATGCTTACCCAATATAGGGTTAAATCTCAAGTTGCATTTAGACTTAGACCTACACAGGCAACTTCAAGAGCAAATCATTCACCATGTGGGTTTTCTACACCATGGAATATTATTTAAATTATGTCACACAATTGTATAAACCTGTTGACTAAAGGCAAAGCTATGATTAGCTAGAACAATGTCAGTAAAATTAAAAGTGGAATCCTTAACTATAAAGCTTTTTGCATAGAACTTAAAATGCTGGGTGTAAGAGGATATGAAGCGCTTATTTTCTTAGTGAGCTTTAACAAAACTTGCCAATTTCTCTCTCCTCGGTCTGTATTTCACATCATATTTATTTATAACAGTCCAGTGTGTGTTGTGTTTTGTACTTAGTCTTATCTTTGTAGCCGTCAGCAGTTTCTGTCACTCTGAACAAATGTTTAAACCTCCTAAAGTGCTGCCATATGGCAGTGCCCTTGTTGGGAAAAAATGTGAATTATTTGGCCATTGGGGTTTCGGGGCATAATGTTTCAGCAACCAGAGCAGGAAAATGGGGACTAACATGTTCTGACACCCAAAGGAAGCATTTGTTTAGACGTCACACTGGTGAAGTAAAGGCACTGGGACTCCAGGGAGGCATTAACGCCATCGTCTTCAAATTTCACCTCTCGCCTGACTGACCATGACGATCACTGCCAACAGTGACAGCTGAGCTGAAGCCAAGCCAAGAGTATGAACATTTCCATACAGAAATCAAATATTAGGCATTTTGAATACAGCTTTTAGTTTAATGCAGACAAAACGGTACTAAGAGATTCAAGTTGTCATCGGAAACTTCATCTAAATTGTTTTATTAAATAAATAAATAAACTGTTTATGTATGTTTTTGTTGCTCCAAATAGGCAGCATCTGCCAGTCTGGGAAAATGTCAGAACTTGGCAGAGACCTCTTGATCACAAATTTCAGAGTGGTGATAAGTGTTATAAGATTGTGTTAATGAACAAGGAGAGGTGGGGGTGGGGGGTCTGGAATTAGGATGGGGTCCAATTAATCATCGGATTACAAGTGTAGATTTAATTTCCACACACGTGTGTATTATGAATGTGTGTGTATTCATGCGTGAATGGCCTGTCGTTCCAGTTGACTGGCAGGTGATAGCACTACGTTTCAGCTGGTGAAGCACACTGTTAAAAGCATCATATCATGTCACGAGTGCTGAACTATTTCTAAGATATTTCTGTGAAAATGAGTCACATGCTAAACTGAGGAAGATTTTAATGTAGAGCAGAACGTTTTAAAGTCATTTAATAATTATTTCATGACAAAATTAGTTTATAAACCAACTTTTAGAATTACTAAATGACTCCAGTCTAGGTTTTTTTTTTTTTTTTTTTTTTTTTTTTGAATGTCCAGAGGACCAGATTGAACTTTTTTGGACTCCAGTCTAGTTTTTAAAACTGCACAACAACAAAAAAACACACACAAATCAGAAGAAAATAAATATAAAGTTGTTTTTTTGTGTGTTTTTTTAGTTTGTTTGCTTCAGAAATTTTAGATTAAAGCTGAAATATTGAAATACCATTTTAAAATAAAGTTAAGTTGTTGAAAACAAAACTGTTTTATTTTAATTAAAATATGAGTAAAAACCAAACCCTATATTGGCATAAAGACTTAGAATAGCCCAACTTTTGGTGGTGACCTAAATCTTTGGAATAGCATTGAATTAGGATTCTTTTGACATTTGCACATACACCACAATTGTCTTGATTCTCAACATACCATTTAAAGATTCTGTTGATTTATACCCAACTTAACTAACTGCATTTGTTTTACTAAAGTACAATAAAAATAAAATTATGATAAGATAACTCAATGGGATTTTTCTGGTTAAATAAAGTTTAAATAAAATAACAGGATTAAGATCAAGTATTTATGGCTTGAATTTAGAAATTCAACTTGATTTTTTTTTTTTTCCATCTTTTTGATTTTAACATTTGAAATGTTAAGTGCTGTTGAATTAATTTTTTGCAAAACAAAATGACTGATTAGAGATCAGGGCAACATGGTGGATCAGTTGGTAGAGCGGTTGCCTCTCAGTGAGAAGATCGCCAGTTCATATCCTGGCCTGGGACCTTTCTTGGTGGAGTTTGCATGTTCTCTCCATGCTGGATTTTCTCCAGGTACTCTGGTTTCCTTCCACAGGTCAAAAACATCATGCATGTTAGACTGATTGGTAACTCTAAATTCACCCTAGATGAGAGAGACTTCCCTGTATGGTTGTTTGTCTCCGTGTCCCTGTGGTGGACTGGAGACCTGTCCTGGGTGTCCCTGTGATATGAATGGACTTGGTCACTGGTTGTCATATGATGCTAATTATCTTTTTTTTTCTTCTACTTCTTCAAACAAGTCATCAAATGGATATGAGCATACAAAACAAATAGCCTAAAAAATCAGCTCTAAGGATAGGCTATTATACAAATGAACAAAAATATTTTTAGAGCAACATTATTTTGAAAAACAAACAAGACTATTTTAATTGAACCCGCTGCTCACTCCGGCTTTTGTAAATGCTGCTACATCCTTCACCGCAGATGACAGCAGGTGTGGAGATGCATGCAGCAACTGGCGATCAGCTGATTGATCCATCCATCCATCCATTATCTTTACCTGCTTCTTCGTTTTTGGGTAGTGGGGGTTGCTGGTGCCCATGTCCAATGGTCCCTGTGCGAAAGATGGGGTACGCTCTGGACAGATCGCAAGTCCATTTCAACCGAAGAGTCAGCGGACGCGCGCGGATGGTGACAGGTGTCCATCTGAGCTTAACGCAACCTTTTTAAACCTCTTTAAACCGGCTGGTTGGACCGATCTGCCTCCTCCTCAACAAGTAAATTACAATTTCATATTGTGCATTTAGTTTTATTTGTGCTGTAAGATTCGTAAAACCACAGAAGCCTAAACCCACTTGCACAATTATTGCGCAATGTGCCAGTGATCTCTTCCACAGTCTGATTAAATGCTGCATTCTTCTTTCTTTCGTTATCCTCTCAACATATAATCTTAATGTCTCCTCCTCAGCATTTAGATTAACACAATTTTACATTGTGCATTCTTATTTATTTTGCTGTATGATTCGTAAAACCGCATCACAGCTCGAGACCGGTCCGGCCCGCACATTAATTACATTATAACGGCCTGGACCGGCCCTAATCCGGGTCGGTCCGGGACGGATTTCGGGTTAGAAATACCATACCATACCAATTTATTTATAGAGCACTTAAAACAGCTACAAGGCCAACCAAAGTGCTGCACAGACAGAACAACAGACAACACACGAAGCAATATACAAAATGAAGTAGATCAAAAATATAGACATAAAAACGATGCGGATAATAAATATGACGACCAACCAGTGTGGAGCATACAGGTTCAAAACACAGATCATCTGGTGTTGAAAGCTACCGAATAGTATTCGAAAAACGTTCAATACAAAAACAACTGGACTTTATTTGTAACAGAAGACGCATACACTACACCACTCTGTTTGTGTATTGGTGTTTTGTCCTTAGTGTGGACCAGCCTCTGTCTGAGAGTCCTGCTGGGTTTGAAATGTACTGGGATGTTGTGTCTGTTGAAAATCCTTCTGAATTTCTCTGATACTCCAGCAACATAAGGGATGACAATGTTTTTTCCGTCTGTTGTTCTCCTTTTTCTGTTTATTAGTGTGTTTTGTAGATTTCCTCGCTGACTTGACAAAAGCCCAGTTAGGATATCCACATGTTTGAAGAGCTTCTTGAATGTGTTTCTGTTCTTTTTCCTTCCCTTCTGTCTTTGTGGGGACGCGTTCGGTCCGATGTTGTAAAGTTCTGATGACAGAGAGTTTGTGTTCAAGTGGATGGTGGGAATCAAACAGAAGATACTGGTCTGTGTGGGTTGGTTTTCTGTAAACTTCAATGTTGAGGCTGTCCTCTCTTTCCATCTGAACCAAACAGTCCAAAAAAGGCAGCTTGTTGTCATTTGTATACTCTCTGGTGAACATGATGTTGTTATCGACCGAGTTAATGTGTCTGGTGAATGCTTCTATTTCCTTATCTTGGATTTTGACCCAGGTGTCATCCACATATCGGAACCAATGGCTTGGCGTTGTTCCCTCATAGGAGTTTAGAGCTCTCTGTTTCATATCCTCCATGTAGAGATTGGCAACAATTGGTGACACTGGAGATCCCATGGCACAGCCATGCTTCTGTCTGTAAAAACTGTAATTGAACTTGAAATTGTAGGAGTTCTGTCCTGTCTTCTTCCTTCCTCAACTCAGGACACCTAATTGGCAACAGCTACAGCAAATCAACTCTTCATGCAGGAGGAGTATAAGAAGCCACAGAGACCATGCAGCAGGCGCTGGGACATCCACTACCAACGGTAGAGTTGTTCTAGCCAGTCTGTCTCTAGGAAGCCTATGATTATTAATGCCTCATGTTTTTGTCTGCATTCCCAGAGTTCACCTGCCGTCCTACCACTCTGCTGTGAAAACCTTTGTGAGATTCTCATCCTCCTGCATTCCTTCAGCTGCTCTGTGCCACCACCACTCGCCTGCCTGTTTTGGATTACTCTGCTCTATGCTCTGGACATTGTTTGGTACCCTATCTCTGCTCCAAACTCGACCATCTCCAGTAAGAAAACCCATCACCAGAGTTCTACTAAAATCCTCCAAACTATCTATTCACTGCTCCCTCTGCCCCACAGAAGAACCAGCACCTTCACATGATGTCACTTTAATATTCCACTTTGTAAATAAACACTGTAAATTGGTATTTAGTCCTGGTCTCTGTTTTGTCTCAGTCCTTTCATTCTGGCTACACCTGTTAATATAACAGAAATAAGTGGTGGAGAGGCAGAGATCCAACAGGGTCCATGAATTCATCCAACATGAATTCCAACATGAATTCATCATGTCCTGGATGACTGAGAATCTTCACCAGCCTACTGAACAGTAGTGAGTTTTTAAACGGGATTTGAAAACTGAGAGGGAGGGGGCCTGTCTGACAAGCAGAGGTAACTCGTTCCAAAGTCTTGGTCCTGCTACAGAGAAGGCCCTGTCACCTCTGCGCTTAAGACGAGTTCCTGGAACTGTGAGGAGCAATTGGTCCGCTGACCTCAGGGAACGTGGTGGGACATACGGTTATAGCAGATCAGAGAGGTGTGTGTGTGTGTGTGTGGGGGTGGGGGGGGGTGGGGGGGG
>NC_056498.1:81185136-81191778 GCF_014905685.2 Nematolebias whitei
GGGGGGGGGGGGGGGGGGGGTGGGCAAAACTGTTCAGCAATTTGTAGACATACAGGAATATTTTGAACTGGATTCAAAGGTGAACCGGTAGCCAGTGCAGTGAGGCCAAAACTGATGTAATGTGCTCTCTTTTGCCTGTACTGGTTAAAAATCGGGCTGCTGCATTCTGGACTAGTTGTAGTCGTGCAATGGAGGTCTGACTGATACCAAACAGGAGTGAATTGCAGTAATGTAATGTATGCAATGTATGCAATGTAAAGAATGCATGTATTACTGTCTCCAGGTTATTTTTGGACAATATGGGCTTCAGTTTAGATAGCCGTCTCAGTTGGAAAAAAACATGATTTAACAATCTTGTTTACATGATTGTTAAGTTTCAGGGAAGGGTCCATTATCACTCCCAGATTAGTGACTCTTTGTTTTCTGACAGGGTTAGAGTGGAAAGGTCGATGCAGTGGTTCGTGATCGTGTCATTGGGAGGGAACAACATGACTTCAGACTTCTTTTCATTGAAAATTAAGAAGTTTAAAGCCATCCAGTCCCTGATGTCAGCCAGGCAGTCGAGCAGAGGTCAAATAGCGCATGTACCATTGGGTATGTTTACATGGACATAAGTAACCGGATCAAATGGTCGGTCGGAATAAAAGTGTGTCATGTAAGCACTCCGTTCGGGTTATTTTTTGTGTATTCGGCGCGATCCATTATAATTTCTGATCAGAACGAAACGGGTGGTTTACGCCGATCCGTAACCCGATCGGTGTGCATGTAAATGCTTGATCTGTTCGTTTTTATCTGATGGTGAAAAACTGACTTGACTGCGCATGTGAGACTTTGCCATTTCCGCCTGGCTAACGCTAATAATATTAACATGTCAGGGAAGTAAAACTGGTCGGTGAGCGACAAAACATTTCTACTAGAAACTTTTAAAGAGCTCAAAATGATCTGTATTACCTGTAGCTCAGTCAGGGAGTGCAGTAACGTCTCCACCATCATTAAAACCTGTTGCGGGTCCATTTTGGGTGCTCAGGTTTGTTTACGTTCACCCGGAAGTAGAACCTCTTCTTCTGTGTTTTTTTTTAAGGAGAGTTTACCACTCTGCACATGTCAGTACTGCTGTTCAGAACAAAGCCCGCTGCATGTAAACGCTCATCATGAACAGATTGTGCCCATGTAAACAATACATTTGAATTATTCAAACAGAACTCATTTCAATCCGGTCAAAGAATTCTGCGCATGTAAACATAGCTAGTGTGTCTTAGGGGGAAGTAAATTTGACAGTCACCGGCGTAGAAGTGAAACGGTATGTTGTGTTTCTGGAAAATAGCACCAAGTGGCAGCAGGTATAGAGAGAATAGGAGGGGACCCAGGATGGACCCCTGCGGAACCCCCATTTGAGCTCTGTTACTGCATAACTAAAATCCTTGATGGAGACAGAAAATGATCTGTCAGTGAGGTAGGATCTAAACCAATTGAGGGCTGACCCTGTGATGCCCACCCACTGCTCCAACTTAGCAATGAGGATCTCATGGTCGATGGTGTCAAAGGCGGCTGTGAGGTCCAATAGGATAAGAAGCACAGAATCACCAGTATCTGTGGATCTGAAGATGTCATTAAAAACCTTCAATAGGGCCGTTTCAGTGCTGTGGAGAGGTTTAAAGCCAGATTGGAATAGCTCTAAGATGGCGTGATCCTCCAGGAAGCACTTCAACTGGGACTTGACTATTTTCTCCAGTACTTTAGAAACAAATGGGAGTTTGGAGACAGGCCGGAAGTTGGAAATGACTGAGGGGTAAAGGTTTGTTTTTTTTCAGGAGAGGCTGGACAGCAGAATGTTTAAAGGTTTTTGGCACCATGCCAGTGGATAAACTACTTTTTACTATGGCAAGAATGGACAGACCTAGAGTAGGAAAAACCTCCTTTAGTAGTCGAGGGGGGACCACATCAAAGGGGGAACCAGAAGGTTTCAAGCTGCACATGATCTGCTCTAGAGAAGATAGAGTGATGGGTTCAAAATGGTCAAATAGAGCTAGAGATTGAGGTGGGGTGGATGGGTCATGAGTTGGAGGGGAAATGAGAGCCTGGGTGGTTGCAATTTTTTCCAAAAAGAAATGTAAAAAGTTCACGCACAGCTCAGTCGAGGCTTCCAGAGGTGATGGTTCAGTGAGGTGGAGAACAGAGTTTAGGGTAGAGAAGAGGACACATGGGTTGTGAGAGTTTGAGGTTATGATATCAGAAAAGTATTTGGATTTAGCAGCTTTTACTGCTTTCAGATAACGGTGCCAACTGACAGCTCTACTGTACTTGAGTACCTGTGGTTCAGTACATCTCCGCTTGGCCACTTGAGACTTTCAAGTTACAAGTTTACAGCCCTTTGTGATCCTAAGCCAGATAAACTACTAACATGCACCCCTTGTGATTTCTCCAGTCCTGAGTAACTTACCTGTGGAAGTCGTGTTTTCTTGAGCACTTCCTGAGTTACCTTCCTGTGAAATCAACAAACTGGAGCACTTACCTTAGTGCCTCGTCTTCTTACTGGGTCATTCCTTGAGTTTCTGTCCTGCTACTCTCCTACTTACCTACAGTATATTCACAACAACTTACAGTTACTAATCAAACTTATCCTCGAGATTCTCTGATTGAAGTAAGCCTTTTCTTGAGGCTAGATATGGGAAATATAACTCCAAGAGGGGAAACAGATCTGTTCACTACAAAGAACAATTTAATTTTGAACAATAGCGATGTACAGCCGTATGGTTTTGCTTTGATGAACTTGCATAGAGTAGACATGCAGGTAGTTGGAGTGAGGACAGAGGATGCAGTGGACAGGGTGAGATGGCATGAGATTCACTATGGCAACCTCTGAAGAAGGAAAAGACGAAAGAAGAAGAAGATGCACAGCCTTATGTCATAACATAAAGAATACATAATGATGTGATGACAATGTCGTACCATGTGTCTTGTCAAGTGGGAATTCCCCAACCTCCACCCCTCCTTAGCTGCTGCACTCCTTCCCTTTTCCTCTTCTCCTTTGTCTTTTTCATCCATCCATCCATCCATCCATCCATCCATCCATCCATCCATCCATCCATCCATCCATCCATCCATCCATCCATCCATCCATCCATCCATCCATCCATCCATCCATTTTCTTTACCCGCTTGTTCCATTTTGGTTCACGGGGGTCGCCAGTGCCCATGTCCAGCAATCACTGTGCGAGGGGCGGGGTACACCCTGGACGGGTCGCAAGTCTTTGTCTTTTTCACCTTGTATATTCATAATTCTTCTGCTTGTTAATTTTAAATGCACACACATATCGCAGGTGACTTCTGGAATGCAATAAGGAAAATTAACAACTTCATACAATGACAGATTTGATCCCATTTCTCTGCATGGTTGTTAAGTGGTTTTAAACTAAATGTGTCTTTGTAAACATATACATCAGAATCCATCTGTTCATTCGTTGTTGAAGATAAATGCATTGAATCATATTGTGTATGTGTGGATGGGTGTTTGTGTGTGTGTGTGTGTGTGTGTGTGTGTGGGGGGGGGGGGGGGGGGGGGTTAAGTGAGTGTGCTGCAGATTTCTTTAGTAGTCAGCAGGGAACTCCATTAAAGTGAGATTTTTACAGAACCCGTGTTCATCCCATGCTCGTTTGGCTTTTGATCTCTCAACAAACACTCATGCCACATAAAACAAATGGCTCAGGTCCCTACAGCCTCTGGTGCAATAGAGACGACTAGGTGAGAGAAAATTAAAACACACACTCCCCATGCTGTCACAGATACCACACTTCACAGAGGAAACTTTTTGAACATCAGGTTGTAAAATTAGAGCAGTGATAAAAGGGAAATGATGAGCTTTGTTCAAATGAAGATTTTAGGCACAGTACAATAGGTTATAAAATTTCCTGATGCATGCTCAATAATCCAGGTAGAAAAATCCAAAAAAGTTCAATCTGGTCCTCTGGACATTCAAAAAACCAAACAAAGCAAAACAACAAAAAATATAGAAATGTTTCGTCTTTCATCCGAAAGACTTCCTCAGTCTGAGGTGCTGTATTCAGTTCAGTCTTATAAATAGAACCTTCTCAGAGTGGATCAACCAGTTTGCTGCTGACAACCAAAACCAGCTGCTCACATGATCAAGAAGGACCATCAGCCTAACAATGGATCATTACCACACTGATGGCTGTTTACTATTCGCAGGAGGCTGAGTGATACTAGCAATAACAGCATTGTAAGAGGGGGACAGTTGAACACGGAGACCTCTACCTCTGTGTAATGATGGACAATTTATTTAAAAAAAAATGGCCTCCTTTACTCCTCTCTCAAACCATCGTTCCTCTCTATCCAGGATGTGAACATCTTCATCCCTGAAAAAGTGACCGCTGGCCTGGAGATGAGTGTAGACCGCAGATTCCTGGCCTGATGATGATGATCTTCTGTGCTGGCCCATCCTTTTGGCCAGTGGCTGTTTAGTTTCCCCTACGTAAGACTGATCACAGCCCTCCTGACATTACTTAGTTTGTGCCAGGGGACTGGATCTTTGGGATGAATCAGTCTTTGCCGTAATGTATTTTGGGGTTTAAAAGCCACTGGGACATCGTGTTTAGAAAATAAACATCTCAGTTTCTCTGATACTCCCTCAACATACGGAATGACCACTGGTCTGTGTCTGGGTTCCTCCTTTTCACCTGATGGCTGACTGGAGTCCTGTTTGGGTTTCTTCTCTGCTTTCAGGAAGGCACAGTTAGGATATCCACAATGCTCTAGAGCCTGTCTTGTGTGGGATTTCTCCTTCTGCCTGGCTCCTGAGTTAGTGGGGACGCTGTCTGATCTGTGGTATAGAGTCCTGATGACTCCTAACTTGTGCTCCAAAGGGTGATGGGAGTCAAACTGTAAATACTGGTCTGTGTGAGTGGGTTTGCAGTACACCTCAGTTTGCAAATGTCATCTGAGACTGAGACTCCACAGTCCAAGTAAGCCAACCTGCCATTTTTTACATCTTCTCAAATCTTAATACCTAAAAAATATTATCACTTTTTTTGAGATTTAGATTTTTGTTACTTTTCCACTCTTTAAAGTAAGTAGTTTGGATAAAACTTGTAATGATTTGAGTGTTTCAGTTACATATTTAGCAGTCCTTTTTAGTATTTTTTTTATTTATTTATATTTATTCCATTCATGGTTTGAGTTTTGGGTCTTTCTGTTTGAGTTATACTTGTGTTTTAGTGGTCATCTATTCACTTTTCCACAGATCAGTTCCTGCTTTTCAGTCTGCCTGCCCTGGCCACTCTCAGCTGTTCTTGTTTTTGCATTTAGCACATGTTTATGCAATTAGCTCATCAGCCCAATCCTTTAAAGTCTGTCTTTCTCCACATTCAAATCAATTTGGTATTGATGGTCATATACAACATGGTGTTTTCCTCCTGAGTATCTGTAAGTTTGTCACGTCAGCTCTTGGTTTTATTGAATAAATCCCTTTGTTTCCTTTGTAGTGAACTAGGCCTGAGGTCAAGTCCTGACCTTAAGGACCTTATGGGACAGAAACTGTCATTTCATTGATTTGAATCCAGAAATACAGGTTGACCCATCCTGAGACTTTCTTTCTTGAATTAATCAAGTGAAAGAAGACTACTTTCGATTATCATTACTATTTTACAAATGTTTGATAATCAAATTGTGTTAGTTCAAACAATGTTTAAATGTTGAAGTGAACTACTCATTTTTAAATCAACTGTGAAACAGTAATAACGATTTTTAATCCTCATTCAAAGTGGAAATCAAGTTGGAATATGTTACAGAGTAATGATTCAATTTCTTGATCGTCTGTTTGAAATGAGCAAGTTGTGTAAGTTGGTCAAAGTTCAAGTTTCGGTCAACTGCAAGTTTACTGAAAAAGAAATGCCATGTTTAACTTTTACAGCAAGATACTAGAGAATTGACTCCACGGAGTCTGAGTTCTTCATAATATATTCTGTCTGTTCTTAAACAATCTTAATCTTTTTCCTTGACTTTTCATAACACCTTACATCACAAAACACACCTCTGTTTTGGTCCATCGACCAATCAGAAAGTTCTCAAATGAACCGGAAGTGAGCCCTTTTTAAAGGTGCAACACTTCCTAGTTCACTGTGGATGAAGAAGTTCTGTAGGAGCTTGAGCAGTTCTGCAGTTCTGAAACTCGGCAGTTCCAGAGTCCAGAATGCTGGAATGCAGAATGTTGGAATGCAGCATGCTCAGGACATCTGCAACTAAGCTGGACGAGAGAAGTTCAGAGGAATTATGAATGTCTGTTCTGGATGATCTCACGACTCCCGAGGTTTAGCTGTTCTTACGGAGACGCTGAAAGAGTTGAAAGGAGAGCTCTACACCAACGCTGAAACTATCATCTGCAAAGGTAAAAGAGTCGATCTCAACCAAAGCGTACCGTTGGGTCAAGCTGGTCTAGAAGGAGCGTGCTGTTTCTGGTTATAACAGACACATTCCCTCCCCATCTCTCTCAACTTAAACTTCATTTCCCATCTTTAAAATTCTTCTATCCTGCTAGCAAATCATTCCAGATATTTTTAGAAATGTCTGAAGCAAAGTTTTTCAACCACCGCCGTGTGGTTAATGTCTGTGTGAAGCTGGAAGCAAGGT
>NC_056498.1:81191878-81194547 GCF_014905685.2 Nematolebias whitei
TGATAATTTCAATAATCTGTATTCTTTTAAATTTACCACCCTGTGTATGAGACCTGTTTCAATCAATCAACTTTATTTCTATAGCACATTTAAAAAACTGCAGGTGTAGCCAAATTGCTGTAAAATAAGACAAAAAGATAAATTAATTAAGACAATAAAAACATACAAAGCATACACAAAGAAACACAAAAATATACCAGTTTCATGGCAGGTGCGTTTTAAGATGCCATAAAAGATAGGATCACACGTTAAAAGCCAAAGATTAAAAGGATGTCTTTAAAAGAGATTTAAAAACAGGAAGAGAGGAGGCCTGTCTGACACTCGAGAGTAAATTGTTCCACAACCTGGAAGCAGCAAAAGCAAATGCTTTGTCACCTCTGAGCTTCAGGCTAGTTTTAGGGACTGTCAGCAGCAACCGATCAGCTGATCTTAGGGATCAGGGAGGGCAGTAAGGCTGAAGCAGCTCAGACAGATAGGGTGGGGCAAGGTTGTTCAGTCATTTAAAAACAAACAGCAAGATCTTAAAATTATTTTTGTAGCGCACAGGGAGCCAATGAACGGACGCCAGGATGGGCGTAATATGCTTGCGCCTACGGGCCTGAGTTAACACGCGAGCAGCAGAGTTCTGCACATGCTGCAGACGGGCAAGAGAGGTATGGCTAATGTCTACATACTGTGCATTACAGTAGTCAAGACGAGCTGTGATAAAAGCATGGATTAATGTTTCCATGTCAGGTCTTGCTAAGATTGGTTTCACTTTTGCTATTTGGCGAAGTTGAAAAAAACTTTTCTGAACAACACTGCTGATTTCTTTTTCAAATTTAAAATCAGACCCAAACTTCACCCCCAGATTGGTGACACAGGCCCTTAGATAAAATGACAGAGAGCCAAGACCTATGCTGGGAGAGGGACAGCAACTCAGTCCAAACATCATAACTTTAGTTTTGTTCTCATTTAGACTAAGGAAGTTAAGAGAAAACCATGCCATAACATCATTAAGGCAGTGTGTAAGTTCCTGAAATGTTTTGTGCCATGGGAAAATATATCTGGCAATCATCAGCATAGAAGTGAAATTAAATGCCATGTTTCCTAAAAACAGAGCTGAGGGGGAATAAGTAAAGAGCAAATTAAAGAGTGACAAGGATTGAGCCCTGGGGGACACCATGTGGAAGAGGAGCAGTGGAAGACATACAATTGTCAATTTTTATACAGAAACTCCATCCATCCATCCATTTTCTTCCGCTTATCCATGGTCGGGTCACGGGGGTAGCAGCCTAAGTAGGGAGGCCCAGACTTCCATCTCCCCAGCCACTTGGGACAGCTCTTCCGGGGGAATCCTGAGGCGTTCCAAGGCCAGCCGAGAAACATATTCCCTCCAGCGTGTCCTGGGTCTTCCTCTGGGCCTCCTTCCGGTGGGACGTGTCCGGAACACCTCACCAGCTAGGCATCCAGAAGGCATCCTAAACAGATGCCCAAGACACCTCAACTGGCTCCTCTCAACGTGGAGAAGCAGCGGCTCTACTCTGAGTCTCTCCCGGATGATCGAGCTTCTCACCCTATCTCTAGGGGAAAGCCCAGACACCCTACGGAGAAAACTCATTTCGACTGCTTGTATCCGAGATCTCATTCTTTCGGTCACAACCCAAAGCTCGTGACCATATATGAGGGTAGGAATGTAGATCGATCGGTAAATTGAGAGCTTCGCCTTTTGACTCAGCTCTCTCTTCACCACGACAGACCTGTACAGCGCCTGCTTCACTGCTGACGCTGCACCTATCCGCCTATCGATCTCATGCTCCATTTTTCCCTCATTCGTGAACAAGACCCCAAGATACTTAAACTCCTCCACTTGGGGTAGGACCTCCTCCCTGACCCGGAGAGGGCACTCTACCCTTTTCCGGCTCAAGACCATGGCCTCGGATTTGGAAGCCGCGTCACATTCGCCTGCGGACCGCTCCAGCGAAAGCTGTAGATCATGATCTGATGAAGCCAATAAGATCACATCATCTGCAAAAAGCAGAGACGCAATCCTAAGGCCACCAAAACAGATCCCCTCAACACCTTGGCTGCACCTAGAATTTCTGTCCATAAAAGTTATGAACATAATTGGTGACAAAGGGCAACCTTGGCGGAGTCCAACTCTCACCGGGAACAAGCCCAACTTACTGCCGGCGATGTGGACCAGGCTCTGACACCGGTCATACAGGGACCTAACAGCCCGTATCAAAGGGCCCTGTACCCCATACTCCCAGAGTACCCCCCACAGGGTTCCCCGAGGGACGCGGTCGAACGCCTTCTCCAAGTCCACAAAGCACATGTAGACTGGTTGGGCAAACTCCCACGCACCCTCCAGGACCCTGCTGAGTTTCCTACAGAAACTCCTATTAGATAAATATGACTGAAACCAATTGAGGGCTACACCCCTGATGTCCACATAGTGTACAAGATGAGATATTAAAATCCTGTGAGCAACGGTGTCAGATGCAGCAGACAAATCTAAGAGCACTAAAAAAACAAACTTTCCGGAGTCTGTAGACAAGAATATATCATTTGAAACCCTCAAAAGTGCACTCTCTGTACTGTGGCAGGCTTTAAACCCAGACTGAAATTTCTCAGTGATACCTGTCATAGCTCTGCTCTCTGTCAGCTCCTCTGTCATGCTGCACACT
>NC_056498.1:81194647-81196576 GCF_014905685.2 Nematolebias whitei
CTCCCTTCTTCAGGGGTCGCCACAGCGAACTAAGTCGCACGAAGACTTGGCAGTTATTTTTACGCCGGATGTCCTTCCTGACTCAACCACAGACACTGAGCTACCACAGCCCTCTGTGTGGAGCAGAGAGCTGCTATCTAGGACACCTGGAGGAGCAGATGGTGGGGTTAAGGGCCTTGCTCAAGGGCCCAGAGTGGGATGAATGAGGGTGGGTCAGGTGTGGGTGCTTCACCCACCCCACCCACATTTTTTTTTAATGTTGTCGGTACCAGGGCTTGAACTGTCAAAACTGTTTGTTTTTTAAGTGAACTCAAAGAAAACAGGATAACTAAGTGATGACTCTATGTTTATGGTGTATTATTAGACCTTCACTCTGTTCAGTTGAAGGTCCAGGCATCACTTGGAAGAACCCACTGGTTTTTGTCATTTGTTTCTTTTTCCTTTTGTACCAAATCAGTACTAAGGCGTAACCCTCATGCCAATGTACATACGAAACCATGATGTTGCCATGTCATTAAACTCCTACTTTCCACCAAAAAAAAAAAATAATAATAAATTTCAAGCAGATCATTTCATTGAACAACAGCTCTGTTTAAACGTTAACGTACTCATATTGAATGCACACTGTCAGGATGTTTGCATTACACAGCGCCACTTTTGAGCATTCGTTTTCAGCGACATCACTACAAACTGCATGGATAAAAGTACACAAATGTCCTCAAAGTAAGTTTTTTTTATATGCTTCTGGGATGAAAACAATTTGATGTCGCTCTGATAGAATCACAATGTCCCTTCCCAGTGGCTTCCATTCAATGTAAAAACAGCAGAGGAGGTGCATATGAATGACAATGTGGTTTGTGTCAGTGCAGGCTGACTTATTGGGTATGTATAGTGCAGGCCAGGCCATCTTTATTCACTCTACTCTGTTATTTACCTCCTTTTTTGCTATAGCTGTTGCATTTTTATTACAGACAGAATCAGGAAGATATAATTGCCTACCAGGTATCTGCTTGCATTATCAGACCTAGGATGGCATTAACTATAAATAGATAAAGGACATTATGCTTCCACATTGTGCACTCTGTAGGTGTTTGTGTGTGTGGAAGGGATGCTGGGTGGATGATATGACCAGTAAGTGTTTTTGAAAGTCTGTTGGCATGCGCGTGTGTGCTATTTGATTTATTCATACTACACAGCCCGCAGTTTACAACAGATGGAATATACAAATCTATTGTGAGGTTAGAATTAGATATTTGACCAGACAATGGGATAAGCTGCATCTCCAGAAGTGACCTCCATAAACCCAGGAGGCATGAATATGTACAGTGTGTGTGTGTTGGGGGGGGGGGGGGGGGTTGCGCAGGCAGTAATATAGGGTAGAAACTAATTCATTTTGGAATTTTATTTTTTGTTGTTCTTGGGGGGCATTAAAAACGTGTGCTATGTGCTGCATTATTTGTTCAAATCATCCACTAATATGAAGTTCAAACTAAGGGGTAACTACAGAATAAGTCTCATTTTTTCTTCTTTCTTCTTTTTTTCTTTTGTCTGGCGATGTGGGCACAGACAAAGTCAAACTGCTGCTCGCACATATTTGGGCGGCTATTTAATTAAAAGTGGATTACAAGAGTGTTGGGTAAACAAAGATCAGATTAACAAATAGGCCGCCGCTGCTTTCCCATTTGCTAATGCAAATTTGACTTGACGATGGGATTGGTCGTGCAGAAGAACGGATTCGCCACTCCCGCGGAATATTAAGACCCGGTCTGGAGCACAAGTTAAGTCAGGACGACTTGCAGAAGTTGGCTAAGCCCCCATCCTTATGCCCAGTGTGTGTTTGTGAGACTGAGTGTCATCTTTGAACATGGCAAAAAAATGGTAAAGTAGTTTAAAGAAAAAAAAATAAAATAAAAAATAAAATATATATAT
>NC_056498.1:81196676-81200197 GCF_014905685.2 Nematolebias whitei
GAGTGTGCATTTATGTGAGTAAAAGTTGGTGCACAAACTGTACTGTTATAAAAAGCTCATGCTCGAAGGCTTTGGAGAAAATAACAGTGAAATGTCGACCACATTATCTACCCCGCAAGTTCACAGTGACTTTCATTACGGTTGTTTACATTCCACCGAATGCTATTGCTTATGACGCCCTACAGGAGCTCCACGATATCTTAAGCTCGCTGCAGAATAAACACCCTGAGGCTCTTTACATGGTAGCCGGAGACTTTAATCACGTGAATCTATAGGTCTGCCTCCCAATTTTTTATCAGCATGTGGGCATACCAACACGTGGAAACAACACGCTGGACTGTGTTTACACGAACGTAAAAGATGCATACAAAGCCGAACCCCACCCCCACCTAGGATTCTCTGATCACATCTCAATCTTATTAGTCCCTGCTTACCTCCCCCCTCTGAGACGCTACAGACCAGTACAAAAGAAAGTTAAATGTTGGATCCAGGACAGTGGTCCCATATGGAGAGATTGTTTTGAACAAACAGACTGGCATGTTTTCAGAGAAGCTGCTGAAAATAGAGGATCACTTGATCAGACCCAATGTGCATCCTCAATTCTGGGTTACATTAGTACATGTACTGACACCGTCTCACCATCAAATATGTTAAATGCTACCCAAACAGAAAACCTTGGCTGAATGCAAAGATGTGCACCCTGCTGGAAGCCGGGAACACTGCCTTCAGATTTGGAAACTCGCAGGAGCTGAGTAGGACAAGGAAAGAGCTGGTTGCTGGTATTAAGAAGGCCAAGGCCACACATGCACAGAGGATTGAGGGTCAATTCACCTCACAAGACCAACGGAGCATGCGGAGGGACATTAAGTGTATAACAGATTATAAAGGAAGCAGCGAACAATGCCCCAAAGACCCATCTCTGCCTGATGCCCTCAACAAGTTATATGCATGCTTTGAAGACCCAAACAGACCACCCAGCACCAGACTCACCTCACCACCGGATGAAAAGCATCTCAGCGTGACTTCAGGAGAAGTAAGGAGTACCTTCAGGCGGATTAATCCACACAAGGCAACCGACCCAGAAAACATACCCGGAAAAGTGTTGAAAGAATGTGCCGATCAGCTCTGTGAGGTGCTGGCAGACATCTTTAACACCTCACTTACCCTGGAGACAGTTCCCACCTGCCTGAAGACTGCCACTATTATCCCAGTCCCAAAAACCTCTTCAGTGACTGGTCTGAATGACTATCGGCCAGTGGCCCTCACCCCGATAGTCGGTAAATGCTTCAAAAAACTGGTCATGACTCACATCAAAACAAACATCAACATCAATGAGGACCCTCATCAGTATGCATGCTGCAAGAGCTGATCAACAGAGGATGCCATCTCCTCTGTGGTCGACACTGCGCTGAATCACCTGGAGCAGAGGGTCTCTTACGTCCGTATGCTCTTTGTGGACTTAAAGTCTGCCTTCAGCACCGTGATCCCCCAAACCCCGATGGACAAACTATTCACACTAGGACTAAGCCCCTCCATTTGCAACTGGGTACTAGACTTCTTAAAAAACACATCACAGTCAGTGAGGATCCACAGCTTCTCCTCCTCCAACATAACTCTCAGCACTGGCTCTCCTCAGGGATGTGTGTTGAGCACTCTCCTGTTTACTCCGTTCACGTATGATTGTGCAGCTACCAATCCAGGCGGTCACATTGTAATGTTTGCAGATGATACAGCAGTGGTGGGATGCAACACAAACAACGATGAGTCCAGCTACAGGCAAGAGGTGGAACACCTGGAGAGCTGGTGCAAAGATAATATCTTCACATCACATTACTTCTTCAAATCACTTCTTCACATCACAATGTGAAAAAGACAAAGGACATGATTGTGGACTTCAGAAGGAACAGACTCACCTACACCCCACTGAACATAAGAGGATCTGCGGTGGAAGTGGTCTCCAGCTACAAGTGCTTGGGTGTATACATGAATGACAACCTCAACTGGGACAACAACACTTCCAGCCTGATCAAGAAAGCACATCAGAGACTCTACTTCCTCAGGCAGCTGAGACGAGCTGGTCTGGGAAGCTCAGCCCTCACCTCCTTCTACAGGTGTGCAATGGAGAGCATCCTGTGCTCCAGCATCAATGTGTGGCATGGAGGCTGCACAGCTGCATAAAGAAAAGCTTTGCAGAGAGTGAAGAAGGCTGCACAAAAGATTGTTGGAGTCAGTCTCCCCACCATCACAGCCATTTTCACCTCCAGATGCAGGAGGAGGGACACCTGATTCATGAAGGACCCCACTCACCCAGCACACATACTTTTTGCCCTGCTCCCCTCAGGAAGGAGTTTGAGGCACATTAAGTGTAGAACCACTAGACTGAGGAACAGCTTCTACCCTGAGGCTGTTAGTCTCATGAATCTCTAACCAGAATAATCACTGTGAAAAATCACATCATGTTGCTGCTGATCTGTTTCATGTTGATGTGTTCATGCGTGCACATCTGCTCACACAGACTCATGCTCATGTTTGTGCTGTTGTTCGACGTAATGCTTTTATGCTATTAGCGCTTAGTGTATTTTTAGTTGATGTTTTTCTTAGTTCATATCTTAGATGTTATCATTGTTTTTATTTCATTTTTATATTGTTGGATGTAACTGGGACCCTGTGTACATAATTTCGTCCCACCACATGCACCACGTGTGGTGTGAACGACAATAAAGAAATATATATATATATATATATATATATATATACATATTTGGGAATACAATGATAAGTATTTAACATTGAAAGTCAACCCTATAAAATATAGTTATCAAAGCACAATATCTCATAAAAGTTAACGTATACTAATAATAAAAATGTTCATGACCTTTTACAAAACCCTGACAACCATTCTTTAAGATGACTCCCAAAGCTAATCAAAATTAGCCACATTTTAAAAAAAGGACTCTATCTCCTTCAATTTTACAGATATTTAGATAAAATTAGTGTGGTTAAAAAAATCTGAAAATCATTCACAGAACATGCTCGGAACATTTTATGCATTGAACAACATTTTTGCTTCAAACTTTGATATAAACATTTTGACTCAAAACTCAGTCTGTTAGCAAAATATTTTATGAATCACCAATGACACTCTGGGAAATTATAAATTAAAAGTACAACTACCACTGATGAATTTTGGGAGCCACACTAATTAAAAATGGCTCAGCTAACAGACAGTAGCAAACACAAAATGTGATAAATATTCTCTCAGTCAGTTTTACAAACACTGAACAAAAAATTGACATGATAGTCTCTGAGAGTCATCTTCAACACAAGAGCTAAAATCTTGTGGTGGTATGTGCAAAATCATAAAATTTACTGACTGATTAAAACCACTGTAGCAGTGTTCTTTTAAATCATAGCATGAGTTTTTTTATAAGCACTGCCATGAAAGGCAGCCAGCGATATGCACAGATTTAAAGAATGACAGGCTTTTAATGAAGACATAAAGTTTACTGTGAAAGATATAT
>NC_056498.1:81200297-81216436 GCF_014905685.2 Nematolebias whitei
GTGAGTCAAAGATAATTAACGTTTCCGTCCACATTTTATTAAATTCAGATGCACGATATTATCCAGTCCAGAAAAATGAAAGAATCCGTTTAATTTATGAATATATATCAGCATATGTTCATTCTACACCTTCAAGATTCTCATTTGCAATCTGCATTTTTGGGTCCTAAGTTCCTGCTACCATGATATAATGTAGAACGTAACCCAGGACCTAGTTGACTGCCTTGAGGATCTTTGCAACAAGTAGATATTTAAATTTCACATTGTGGCGAAAAGTTTCATCGGTCTGGTGGCCACCTTCTTTGATATGTGGGCTCCAAATATGGCCATCTCTGACCTCCTGGAGGTGTATGCCCACCACCTCTGAATGGTTGATGCACTAGGCATGGCCGATCTACTGGAAGAAGTGAAGAGGGACCAAACCTTGGGCCAGACCTATCTTCTCCAATGCATTGAGTCCTGGCACAATCATGAGCTCAGCAGTCTCTTGCAACCAGTCACATCCCCCAAGCTGACCATGTTCTCAGAGTTGGCTTCTTGATCTCCAGAGTTGGCCTCCAAACCTCTTGACTTCAAGTAAACAGCTGTAACACCACTTGAATTATTGCAACTGCACAGCATAATATCAGAAAGATGGCAGTGGAACCATCAGGAGGGTAAGGCCCAGATGGGGCCGAACTCCTCCTCACTGCTGGTCCCTGAAGAGTTCCAGATGGAACTCTTATACATTGCTTGTACACCTCCAGTTTTACCTGTTCCAGCTGCACAACCAACCTCAGTCATTCTGCAGCAGATCCAACCTCAGCAGTCCCTGCAGCAGATCTAACCTCATCTGTTCCTGCAACTGATTAATCCTCAACAGTACCTACTGCACCTCAGGAGACAATACCACCTGTCATTTGGTTGAGTTTTGAGGTGAGAGTTTCAACACTGGAACCCTGGCCTCATCACTGTAGCCCAGAGCTTGAGATCCTTCCCTCAGCTCTAATGATGCATGGGGAGAAAAGGAGAGCTCTCTTCTGGGGTACTCGTTTGGCTATTAAACCCCTGTCCACCAAGAAGAATTCCACAGTATGGCCAAGCACCTCTTCGTCTCCAGCGCTTCACAAAATCTCCACATCCAGTAGTGCTGAGCAAAGCCACTCCTCTAGAGCTGAGCCTCCATCCCAAACAAAACACAGCTTATTTTGAGGACCAGATTCTCTTCCAATTCCAGATTAGTCTTTGCGCCTCAGTCACTCCAAGCATCACAAACATTGCCACAGAAGAAAGACAAACTTTGTAGTATCCAAGGAATTCCAGTCACCAGTGGATCTTCAGTCCTTTCAAGTCTCTCGATCACCTCCAGCTCCAGCCTTTAAGTCACATGGGTACTCTGAGTCTTTCAAGACTCCAAAGAACTCCAAACCATCACTGTGCTTTAAGCCCCTAGACTCTGCTTCAACCCCAGAGTCGTCTGAGCAACTGGTAGCATCCGATTCTACTGAGCTACCAAGTAGCTTAAAGAGCCTTAACCGCTTCAGAGCCCTTGTGTAGTCAACAACAGCTCCAGTCTCCTCACTTACAGCTATTCCAATTTCCTCAGTGCCAGAAGCTCCAGTCACACAACCACCTGCAGCCCCAGTCACATCCTGCATTTCAATATGGCATATTCTGGCACATGAGAATGACTAATGATGATCTATACCAGAAGACCAGATGTGTCAGTTTGAAGGACGATATAAAATGCCATAATCTTAAATGGCTGGGTCATGTACTGAGGATGGACAGTCAGCATAAATCTTAAGCATCATTGTGTTGAACATCACCTGGTAAAAGGAAACGGGGGAGGTCAAGAACAACATGGTGTAGGACAGTGACATGAGAGCTGTAGGGGATTCATCTTACATGGTATGAAGCACAGCATGTGGCCATTGACAGAAGCGAGTAGAGGCAGCTAATAGTGGCCTTAAGTCTCAAAGCGGATGAAGAGGACTAAGAGATCAAACTATCTCATTAGCCCAGTTCTTTAAAGTCTGTCTTCTGCCACATTCATATCGGTTATTTGCCACAATGTTGGTTTTCATATGGTGTTTTCCTCACGAGAATCTGTAAGTTTGCTTCCCCATCAGCTCTTTGTTTAATTTATAAATCTCATTGCTTTTACAATTTCCTCATGTGCAAACTGCATTATGGTCCTAAGTCAAGGTTCAAGGTTCTTTAATGTCATTCACATAACATGTGGTACATGAGGTGTAATGGAATTGTGCACTCAGTTACACCCAAAAATAGCAATAAAATACACAATAAAAAAGAAACAGTATGCAAGGGTCTAAGATACACACTTGATATAAAAATATGTTTTATAAGGTATTAAGTTGCCTTTATGCCTATTCAAACATATACATTTTGTGTGTGTTACTTTTCAGAATTAAATCAGAATTAAATGTCTAAATTGCCATAAAAGGCAAGGGTGGAATGATATAGGAATGATTATTTTGATGCTTTTATGTCAATTTATACTTATTTTACACTCATTTACATGTAGTTTGAAAACACACTTATACAACGTGTTATTCACATATTAGGGATTGTATTTTGTATTATGTTTTATAAGGTGTTAAGTCGCCTTTATGCCTGTTCAAACATATACTTTGTGTGTGTGTTACTTGTAATATTTAGACACTCTTTGATGGTTTGCAGAGGGACGGAGGGGTGCTCTTTAGGAATGCTTTAATAAGCATTAGGAGTGCTTTTGACCTGGAAGCTTTGGCCCGCTTTTACGGTCACGGCGCTCCTTACTGGAAGGATGAGCCATCGCTTTGATGATGGTTTAATTAGATCTGTCCTTCTGGTAACCATCAAACTTGTTTTGTACTGCTCTCACGCGATCCGGTAAAAGGTATAAAGGAGGTGTGACAGGCAAGGGAATTTTGGGAGGTCTGCCGTGGACTAACGCGCGTGAGTGCCCGGCGCAATTTTGATGTGATTCTTCTTTACCTGGGTCGAAAACGACTTCCCGGCCAGTGTCACGGTGAGAAGTTCTTTCATATCATTTTGTGTGTTAAGAGTGTACGAGTGTACATGTTTTTGCTTGGCTGTTTTCTGTGGCAGGTTAATAAATGACACTTATTATTCCTAGCAGTAACAGTCTCTGTGTTTTATTTTTCCCTCTTGTCTGAATATCTTGTGCCGATCGTTCACGAACCCTTTTGATAAAGAATTTCATAATACAACACTAAACAGTAATAATATATTATAATACAGTATATTAAACAGCAGCCTGAACATGAGTCTGTTGTGTGCAGATGTGTATGAATATAGCAGCTTAAAGTTAGAAATCAGCAACTCTCCCTCTTGACTCTCCCTTAGAGACAGGGTGAGAAGTTCAATTATCCGGGAGAGACTCGGAGTATAACTGCTACTCCTTCACGTCGAGAGGAGCCAGATGAGGTGGTTCGGGCATCTGGTAAGGATGCCCCCTGGGTGTATCCCTAGGGAGGTGCTTTGGGCATGTCCAACTGGGAGGAGACCCCGGGGAAGACCCAGGACACGCTGGAGAGACTATGTCTCTCGGTTGGCCTAGGAACGCCTTGGAATCCTACCAGAAGAGGTGGCTGTGGAAAGAGATGTCTGGGTCTCCCTGCTCAAGCTGCTACCCCCGCAACCCGACTGCGGAATAAGTGGAAGATAATGGATGGATGGACTGATGGATGGATTGATGGATGGATGGTAAATAAATTGTTGTGCAATAAGTCCAACATATTGATGATCATGTTTCTTGTTTCACTATCAGTATATTTTACTTTTTCTCTCCCAGTCAGGACTTCTTCTTCCAAAGCAGCGTTGTGCTCTTGCTTTGCTGTTTGATCACATGACCTTCAAATCTGAATGTTTCCTTGGGGCTGTATTTGATCCTCTGTGGAGGAGAGTTTGGTCACTTACAGACCTGACACACTGAGCACCAAAAAAAAAAAAAAATCATCTTCACACATTTGCAGATGAAGTGGCATTTGTGTCTTTGAGGTGATGTCAGCTTACCTCTGCAACAATTGGTTTGGACAGGCTTGGTGAGTGTGTATGTATGTTCACGAAACCTGACAGGTGTGTTTGCTCGTTCTCCCTGTGTCCAGACTTTTCATTTCAAACTTGCTTCATATTTAAACGGAGCTTGTCATTGCGTGCTGCTGAACACATTTGAAGTTGTGCGTGTGTGTGTGTGTGTGTGTACATGTGTTGTCACTGCACCCTGTCAAAGGCGATTTGAGGTCGGTTCAGTCAATGTCAGGGCTGAGGCCAAGCCTGTTGTGGGCCGTCTGTGTTTATCAGCTTTGTTAGATCCTGTCATCCACCAAGCTCATTGCAGAGCACCAGGGACGGATGCAGGTAAAAAAACATTGAAGTGACAAGAAAGGACCTCTTCCAACACAACAAATTAAAATCAGATGATTCAAACTGTTAGCACTTATCTGAGTATCTCATTTAGCTGAAGCAGTTCAGTTGTAAATGAACGCTCAGGGTTAAAGTTTACACTCAATCAGTTTCGCAAAGAAATAGCATAATTTTTGCTGTATAAGTCACATTTTTTGCATAAATTAGCATGCCTGCAACTTAACAGCGAAGCAACTTATTTATATATATTTTCCCATATTTATACCCCAATTTTTGGCTGAGATCTGACAATTTAATTTATTATGACATGGAAAATATTGAACACTACCATTTTCAGCCACTAGAGGGCCCTCGACTAATATGGCAAGCCAATTGTCTCATCAGAAGGTAAAAGTGGCTATTAATGAGACACTTGGCTTGCCATACCAAGCCACCTTCGTCTCACTCCAGAACTCCTGGAGCAAACATCAAATCAGCTGCATTTTGGCATGCTACCCAGGCCAAAATGCAGCTGATTTGACCGTCAAAGTGCATTTTTTTAAGGAAAAGTTAGACTGAGACTCACTTTTGCTATAATTTCAATCAAACAAATAACTATTTTGAATTGTTAATCTTGTTAAACTCTTGTTAAAGCCCTACTATGCATGCTCCCGCAGCCGCCATTTGGCAGCCAATTGATTTTTGACGCGCCGGTCCACGTTTTTGGGTGGTCAGCAGTGACGCATAACAAACCCAACGCATCAGCGGTGATGCATAATAGATGCAACTTGTATTCAATTCAATTCAATTCAGTTTATTTATATAGAGCCAAGTCACAACAGAAGTAATCTTAGGGCAAATATAGGGCCTTATATTGCTAAGCCACGTATTTGTTTTTTTTTTCATATTTGTACTGATGCAATTTATATGGCGGTGTGACGGGTACGGCGGAAAGTATGGTACATATATCCAAAAACGTAGACGTTTGAATATTTACCCTCAACCCTAACACTGATTTTCTTTTGCCTATTTGAATGTATTAATATGTTACATACATACATAGCTAAATAACCACACAGCTTCATTTTCATCACTACCCTCACTGAAAAAAGCACCTAGATGGAGTGTACATAAAATAAAACGGCACTTGTTGAAAGGTCGTTGGCACTGTACAGGTCTGCCGTGGTGAAGAGAGAGCTGAGTCAAAAGGTGAAGCTCTCAATTTACTGATCGATCTACGTTCCTACCATCATCTATGGTCACGAGCTTTGGGTTGTGACCGAAAGAATGAGATCTCGGATACAAGCGGCCGAAAGGAGTTTTCTCCGCAGGGTGTCTGGGCTCTCCCTTAGAGATAGGGTGAGAAGCTCGATCATCCGGGAGGGACTCAGAATAGAGCCGCTGCTTCTCCAAGTCCAGAGGAGCCAGTTGAGGTGGCTTGGGCATCTGTTTAGAATGCCTCCTGGACGCCTCTCTGGTGAGGTGTTCCGGACACGTCCCACCAGGAGGAGACCCAGAGGAAGACCCAGGACACGCTGGAGGGTCTATGTTTCTCGGCTGGCCTGGGAACGCCTCGGGATTTCCCCGGAAGAGCTGGCCCAAGTGGCTGGGGCGAGGGAAGTCTAGGCCTCCCTACTTAGGCTGCTACCCCCGTGACCCGGCCCCGGATAAGTGGAAGAAAATGGATGGATGGAAGGATTGTTGAAAGGTCATGTACAATATCAAATCAAAAAGATAATTCAAGGTTCAAAGTGACTTTATTGTCATTGGCATCATATGTGGTACATGAGGTGGAAAGATATTGTGTACTCAAGGTCCAAGTTACACCCAAAAAAGCAAAAATATAAAGTATAAAAAGAAACCGTATACACAAGGATCTAAGATACACAAAACAGTATTAATATAATAAGGTATATTTAAACAGCAGCCTGAATGTGAGACTGTTGTGAGCAAATGGGTATGAATGCAGCAGCTTACAAGTAAAAAATAAGCAGCATGGATAATCAGCAGCACAGATAAAGTGTCAAATCTCCAATTAAAGTGGAATTACAGTAATTTCCTCAGTTAGGAATTTATGAGTGGAGCTGGAAGTACAGATGTATTTTCATGGCTTTCATCTATATTGTGTCGAATCACCAATGGCTTGCTACAAGGAACAAAATGTTCATCAACTGATGTGTGATCAATTTCAGTTAGTCTAAGAGTCCAAGTACACTGTCTAGACAAATGTATCTGACCAAACCTGACCAACACACTAACAGGGACTGGATGGACATGGTCCCGCTTGGGTTTTCTTCCATTTACACCTATTCATGCAGTAAGGCATGTATAAAGTTAGTGTATGGTGTTGTAAAAGAGGTTTTGCTTTGGAACATCTTTTCTATGTTCTCTGTTCTGTATCTTCTGTTCATCCCAAAGGTGCTTGATAGGACTGAAGTCAAGGTTTTGTGTGGTTCTGTCAAGTTCGTTCACATTGAACTCATCAAACTACTATCATAGACAATGCTTTGTGTACTGGAACAAAGGCATGTTGGAAAAGAAATGAACATTCACCAAAGTGTTGCTACAAAGTTGGAAGCATCACATTTTCATTGTTAGTAAATTGAAGCAGTAGGGTTGATCATCCCTGGAGATGATAGGTCTAGCCCACAACTTTGACTGAAATGTCTTTTTTGTCTTGAAATGTTTTTTTTTTCATTCATTCAAAAAATAAAGGTTGAATGAATGAAAAAATGCCTAAATCCAAAAATGAACAAGCCAGACCATTTTGGACATAGTGTATGCTAAAATTGGCTACATGTCTGACTTCTTCAACACATTATTTGTTTGAGTGTCATAATTCTCATCACCACTCAGAGATGTTTCATTGAGACATTTTGTGGAAAATAGTTAAAGAATAATGATTACAATGAAAATGCTGAAATGCTGGAATGAGGTTTTCAGGCTGAACTTGCCCTAGAGATAAGCTAAATGGTTCAAAAATTTGATAAGGGGTCAGAGAAGAATCTCAGCTCTTATGAACTGAAAACTGAGGTGAATTGTTTGGACAGCTGGTAAAAATTCATTTTAAACTTCTTCCTATGGAGATGGTTTAGACATGTACCAGTTAAAATGCCTCTAGACAGATCCAGGACTTGTTGGAAAGGTTTCATATTTGGATTGACTTGAAAACACCTCAATATTATTTACAAATAAGCTGCAAGAGGAAACTTGCAACAGAGGATCATGGATTGAACCTTGAGACTTATTCTGGGGACGCTGAATCTGTGTATCCAAAGAAGTCTGTTAAGGTTTATTTGGACATTTAATCTGAATGTTCCCTGGTCTTGCATTTGGAGGTTATTTTATGGCACATCCCATGAAGAGGAGATTGAGAAAATCCTAGAAATTTCTTGATGAATTGTAGATCCCTCCTGTCCTGGGAATGTCTTGATGAATATTTTTTAAGAGCTGGAGAATGTCACTGAAAAGAAGGTTTCCTGGGTTTCCTTGCTGGTTTGTTACCTCCTTTACCTAACCTTGAATAAAAATAAATACATATGTAAGAATGAATGAGTGGACTGGTGTCCACAGAAGGACTGTATTGAAAAGTTTTATTTGTCCATTTGTGAATAAAAGTGCTTCACCAACAAAAAGCTTTTGACAGAATTTAACCTTTGAACTTTTGGTACAACATTTGTACAGGTTATTTACAACAACAAGTATAATTTTCTGTAAGATTCTAAAATGGTGAAACAACAAGTCACAAGTGTGATGCTGAGCTGTTTATTAAAATTGTTCCACATGTAAGATTTTGTCTGTTTTTTTGGGGGGTTTTTTTTCTTACTGTGAATGTACCACTGGACATAATCACTTTATATGCCTATCACTTTTTTTTTCTTTCAATATGCTGGCATTCAAATTTTAAATGAAATATTCTAAATGTATGGTTGAAACAGATTTTTATGTTTTTTAGGAGAACAAGACAAATTGGATGACTTGGCTGCGTGAATAAAAACTGCATGAAGACAGAAGGAAATGGAGCAGGAGGTGGGGAGGGAGACAGAGCTGCTGGAGGAGGTCAGGATAATGACTGTGGACAGGTCCAGAGAAGCCAAGCCGTGAGTTCTATCACTAATAGGATTAAGAGGGATGGGATTCCCCCTGGAGGACTGGACACACTCACACCAGAGAGGGAGAAGCAGCAGCATCTCTGCCTCGCCTTGCAACACACCCGCAGGACTGGTTTTGTGTGTATGTGTGTGTGTGGTGTGTGTGCATGGGTGGGTGTGCACATGTATATGGCCATGAGCTTGTTATCCCTAAAAGTAAATACGGTGGTCTCACTAAAATAGCAAAATTAGGAAAATTCTACTAAATTATATGAACTTTGAAACATTATCTTACTTTATGTTTGTAAACTACAATAATAATGAAAATACCATCACAGTAGCTTTTTATCCCAAATACCAATTTATTTAAAATACTACTGAGTCTTAAGATAAGACTGAACTTTATTGATCCCACAGGGAATTGTTGTGCCAAAGTTTCACTACAAGGGAACATACACAAGATATTAAAAAAAAAGAAAATATAAAAATAACACATATATATTTTTCTTAAATAACAGAGAATTTAAAAATACCAACAACTGAGTTTTAAACAGGTGCAGACAGAAACATTAAAGTGTTTATTGTAGTACACGAGTAATGTTATTGTTCAATGTGCAGAAAGGGGGAGGAGTTGAAAAGTTTGAAGGACTTCCTGTGGTGTTCTGTGGAGCACCTCGTTGGTCTCAGTCTACGATTGAAGGTGCTGTGGTAAGAGTCCAGTGTGACTGTTTCAGTATCTGGAGCAGTTTCCTCAGCAGCTTCTGTTCAAGCTAGAGTTGTGATTTATGGCCTGAGCCGGAGTCAAACCCGACTCGAAATTTGTGCTGGGTTTGGCCAAAATTATGTGCTTGATGGGCGGGCCGGGTCGATCTTGGGCTTTTGATGAGGTTTCATGAATCATACAGCACAAAGAAAACTAAATGAGAATGCACAATATAAAATTGTGTTAATCTACTTGTTGAGCAGGAGGCAGTAAGTTTATATGTTGAGGAAAGAAAATAGAGTGCAGAAGTTAATTAGACCGTGAAAAGAGAGAGTAGCGCTGGCACAGTGCACAACTAATTGCGCATGTGGCCCCGCCCGCCCTGCTTTGCTCTTATCACACACCTGAGGATTTGCAATTGACCCACAGCAAGTGACATAATGGAGCTAGAAAGTATTAAACAAAAGCTAAAAATGGGAAAACTCACTCTACAAAATCAGCACAGTGAAACCTGCTGATGTATTTCAGGTGCACGCTCAGGTCCGACCAGCCGGTTGAAAGAGGTAAAAAAAACAAAAGTCCCATTAAGCTCCCGATGGATCACCGGATCATCGGCTGCACACATCCCGCTCTGCACCCTGTTTCACACCTGCTGTCATCTGTGGTGAAGGAAGTAGCAGCACCTGAAGCTACAAAAGCCAAAGCGAGCAGTACGTTTAATTAAAATAGCCTTGTTCTATATTTTTCCAAATAATTTTGCTAAAAATATATTTTTGTTCATCTGTATAATAGCCTATCTTTAGAGTTGATTTTTTTAGGCTATTTGTTTTGTATGTTAATATCCATTTGGTGAAACAAGAAATCTTCTTTTCTTTGACATATGTTTTTAAAACTGTCTTGTCAAATTGATTTACTTATAAAAGCAGTAAAAGTTTATAATAACATGTCGGTTTTGCTTCAGGTTCGGGCCTCTAATTATACTTAATTAGCTGGGTCGGATCGGGCTCGGAGACAATGCCTATAGGCTTTGTCCGGGCCAGGTCGGATGTTTTAGGCACAAATGCAACTTTAGCTCAGACACCTCTGTCAGAGACTGCAGCTCCACTCCCAGAACTGAGCCAGGTCTCTTGATGAGCTTATCGAGTCTGTTGCCATCAGCTTTCCTCACCCTGCTGAACCAGCACACCACAGCTGGGTGTTTGTCCTTAATCTAATATTTACAGTTTCTACATCACACAAATACAAACTTGACAACATAAAACATAAACACGTGGGAGTGGTGGCGCAGAGGTTAGAGAAGGTGGGCCTGTTATTGGAATGTAATTTGTTCATCTCCCTGAACCGACATCAAAATGTGGGTGGGAAAGGTGAAACATCCACACCTGCCTCCACCCTCATTTGCCCCACCCTGAGTCCTTGAGCAAGACCCCCAACCCCCACCCTCTGCTCCCAAACAGGTCTCTGTTGAAAATGACTCCTCATGACTCAATGAAACTACCTGTATATATAAAGACTAAATAAATAAATGAGTTTTTTTTTAGTTAAACTGACTTGTTTAAGCCTGACACCTCAGTAGCTCTGCTAAACAAAAACAACAACAAAGAGTTAGTGTTTTGTGCAAGCAAAAAAAATACAAAACGTGAATGAATAGGGCTGTATGTATAATTTTGTCCTTGAACAGATTAGATAAAAACCCTAATGAATTAAAACTTGTCCGCCCATGTCTTACTTTCAACTTTCACTGAAGTTGTATGTTACATATTCATTCCAACATGAGAAAGAACCGTTTAAATAAATGATTAAAAGCCCAAAACAAAAACAAAATAGTGCTTACGATATGTTGATGCCAACTTTTAACTACGCAGTTACATAAAATGTCTTGATATGAGATCGCAGTTCATTTTTCTAGTAATTCATATAGTATCAATAACTGATAGTTGGAATATAAAAAAACCCAAAACTAAACCATGTGGTTTATGTGCTTGGCCTCATTTAAATAGTTGGAATGAATAACACAGAAAATAATAAATAAATACAACAAGAAACAATTGTTAAATTGTTTGGTTTAAATCGGGGAGGCTGTAGCTGAGTGGTTAGAGCAGTTGTTCTCCACTGCAAAAGTTGGGGGTTCAATTCCACCAGCAGTCACATGCTGACGTGTCCATGGGCAAGACACTGAACCCCTCACTGCCTCTGATGTACTTTGTATGTCCCCTCAGTGTATGAATGTGATAAAGCTCTGATTAGTCTTTGTATACAGTAGATCAAGTAGAGTGCTATGAATGGGTAAATGAGGGCACAGATTGTAAAGAGCATGGAGTATATTGATAAGATAGAAAGGTGCTATATAAGTACAGTCCATAATATTTTTGAATTAGTGTGAAATGCTTTGTTCTTTTAATACCTTTTACCTGTGAACATAAAACAGCTCTTCAAATGAACATTACAATGAGTACAACCACATGACCATGATTTAGCTGTATGAATATCTGGAACCATACAGAAATTCAAATATTGTATCACATTTAAAAAAAGAGTATTTTCAGACAAATATGAAACGTTTTGCAAAAATTATTTTTAAAGACAAGTAATTAATACAGATTTTATATAATAATCTGCAAAAAGAGACACAACAACTTCTGCTAAAGTCCTCATTCTGCTCTCCACCCCTGTTTTGTTTTTTCCCGCTCTGGAACCCACTCCCTGCCTCCAGCTCAGAACTTAGGAAGCAGATCTCGAATTGTACTGTCCTCAGAGCCCGTTAAGACCGAGGCCCAACCCACTCGTCTTGTCTGCCCATTTTATGACCAGAGCCAAGTGGACAGGGCTGACAGATGGACCCCTGAAGCTGGGACCTCGCTCAGCAGAGAGTACCGAGGAGAGAGGGTTGTCGTTACAGAGGTGAAGGAGGGAGGCGGGAGCTATAACGTGTTTCAGCGCTCGTTAGACTTTCCTAATCCATTATTGCCGGGCCTTGCTTTAGGTGACTTCGTGTCGACGCACCGAACAGCGAGTGTGTCGAGATGTGACAGATTGGGTGTGTGTGCAGCGCGTTGGTGCACGTGTATGTGCAAGCCGTTGGCAGATGTGTGCAGTAATTGCTGCCCTTTCACATGACTGTTGGAGACTGTCTGGGGAGGGAAAGTCAGTGAAGTCAGCTAACACTTTCTTTACGGCGCTCAAACTTCAGCTCATCCTTCAGGGGGTGTTCTGAGGAGAGAGCCACGATTCAAAACAAACCTCACCGTTCAACACGTGCAACTAAGCTCAGAAGAATTTTCTTTAAGATTTTGTCTCCCTGGTAAGGTCTATTCGGGAGTTCTGTAGAGGAGGGTCCCTCGGATAGTCGAACCTGGGATTCAGGAGGAGCAGTGCGGTTTTCGTCCTGGTCGTGGAACACTGGACCAGCTCTACCCCCTCAGCAGGGTCCTGGAGGGTGCGTGGGAGTTTGCCCAACCAGTCTACATGTGCTATGTGGACTTGGAGAAGGTGTTTGACTGCGTCCCTCGGGAAGCCCTGTGGGGGGTACTCTGGGAGTATGGAGTACCAGGCCCTTTGATACGGGCTGTTAGGTCCCTGTATGACCAGTGTCAGAGCTCGGTCCGCATTGCCAACAGTAAGTTGGGCTCGTTCCCAGTGAGAGTTGGACTCAACCAAGGTTGCCCTTTGCCACCGATTCTGTTCATAACTTTTATGGACAGAATTTCTAGGCGCAGACAAAGTGTTGAGGGGATCCGTTTTGGTGGCCTTAGGATCGCTTCTCTGTTTTTTTGCAGATGATGTGGTCCTATTGGCTTCATCAGATTGTGATCTACAACTTTTACTGCACTTAAAACAGCAACAAGGCCAATCAAAGAGCTGATAGTTAAAAGCAACTAGCTAAGCACAGCAAAAAGCTAGCTAAATCAGGAGCTAAAGATAAAGTAGAAAAAACCTACTAAAATTTTAAAACAATAGTAGCAAATGTATGTATATTTATGAGCGTTTAAAAAAAAAAAAAGTGTAGCATGCAGAGCCCCAGCACAGGAAGAAAACTATTTTTACTCTATATCATAACCAACGTTTATATTCTCTTGTAACCAGTTTAACGTAGAGTTTTAAATTATTCACAACCTTGTAAAGTTCCTTTGTGATCAGAGCTAACAAAGCCTGTAAAACGTGATTATAGATATTTATGTTTGCTAAGATTCATTAGACATATTCTTTCTATTTTAATGCTTTATATCCTGAAAATTAAATTCCATCCATCAATCATCCTTCATCATCCATCCATCATGCATGCATCCATCTATCTATCCATCTATCATCTGTCCATCCAACCATCATCCATCCATCATCATCCATCCATCCATACATACATACATACATACATACATACATCATCCATCATCATCCATCCATCGTCTGTCATCCAACCATCATCCATTCATCATCCATCATCATCCAGCCATCATCCATCCATCTATCCATCATCATCCATACATCCAACCATTGTCCATCCATCATCCATCATCATCCATCCATCATCCATCATCTGTCCATCCACCCATCCATATAGCATTCATGCATCCAGCCATACAGCTATCATCCATCCATTCATCCACCCATCCTCCATGCATCCATCCATCCATAATCCATCCATCCATCTAGCCATCAGTCCATCCATCCACGCATCCTTCTATCCATCATCCATTCATTCATCTAACCATCCAGCCAGCATATATCTATTGATTCAACAAATATCTATCCATCCATCATCCATCCATCTAACCATCCATCCAAATATCCATCCATCCAGCATCCATCCATCCATCCATCCATCTAGCATTCATTCATCATCCACCCATCTGTAGCGTCCATCCTTCCACGAACCATAAGGCAAATATCCTCAGAGACACTACATCTCCCCTACCCCCTCCTTTCCTATTAATCTGGGACAGATACTGGCATCCTGCTCTGACACAGGAAGTGTATTTGCTAACTTTCTCTGTGTGTGTTAAAATCTACAGTTGGGACCACCCTGACATGTTGCATGATTCTGGACCCCCTTCTGTGTAATTCACTTTCTATCAGAGTCGGACATTATTTATTGTCATTCGCTCCTCATGTGGTACATGTGGTGGAGCGAAATTATGTACACAGGGTCCCAGTTACATCCAACAATCAAATGTATAAGAAAAACTGTAATAACATCTAAGATATTGTCTGCTTTCCGATGAGCAAAGGTAACCACTGGAAGTAGCGATAAGCACCTTTGCTTGCAGCCTCTCCTCCAAGGGGTCCGGAAGTTTACTTCAGCGCCGTGGTATTACCTATAGCTGTCTAAAGTAGCCTCATTAAGGCTGCGGCGAGGTGATTCATCCAGAATATTAACGACCTTAAATCCGTGAGTCACACCCTAATCTCACTCTGTTACCTCGAACCTCCAAGCAGTAGGGAATGGATCTTCTGGTCCAGAGAAACTCGCGTTGTGGCCGCTCACCTCTCACTTTAGCGTTGCAATTGTTAACTGTTCTGGTGATTTTTAGGGCCCTGGAAATGGGCACAAGGGTGTTTGTTACTCTGTAGCTAATAAACCTGTCAAAACCTCCTTTATTGATGTTTTTTAAGTGAACCAAGCATTACCATGTATTTAGTTGATAAGAATGAAATAATAGTCCAGATTTGTACGTTTTGCTTTGCTTTTAATCAATAATTTGCGCAGGGGTACAGCAACAGGCACAATTTTATAATGATTAAATTTTCATGAGTACATAGGATACACTTTCTTCCCTAAACAAGGCGGTGACTACTATCTGTGGAACTTTAAACCTCAAGAGCCCTTGAGGGTTTACAGATACTGCCTTCACATAGACCTTTCACAACTCAAGCCAAAAGATGTTCTCCCTCAACTCCCTCATGAACCAGAAACACCTTCGAGCAAATCTCACCAGTAACCAATTCAGTACTCCCAAATTTATTCTGTATGCTGTTCTTCCAATTTGTTGAAATAATTTAATTAGAGCAGAGTAAGAATGAGGTCGTCCGCTTACCATGATTTTGGGGTGACCCTTAGTGAGTCACTGAGGGGGTAAGGGCAAATTTCCGGTTTTCTAGGAGAGAGATACAGGCCAACCTCGAAGGCAAGTACAACTATTCCAAATTAGAGAATCAGAGTTTTTGGACGGGCCCAGGTCAAGCAATTAATAGAAGTTGGAAGCTCATCCAGTTTAAGTATTGACGAAAGAAAGCTTAAATCCAATCCCATGTCGGTGAAGAAAAGAGTTAACTTCCAACATCGTCCCCAAAACTGATAAAATCCAACTCCTTTATGGGCTCCCTCTGATCCGCCGAGCTGCCTTAGCCTGTAATTCCCTCTGCTTGGCTCTTCAGTCCAGCTTCGACTCTGCATTGACCAAGTTCAATCCGGTCAGTCTGTATTTAAAGACTTCTTTTTCTCTCCTCCTCTTAAGGAGGGGTTTTGGAAAATTACATCATTTCTTTTCCAGTAACTTCTCTGCTGTTTTGCACCTCAACCGGTTTAGACCAGTTTTCTGGTACTTTCCAGAACTTGTTTTGCTCAAAGATGCGTCATCATGAGATGAGCTGTGTTTGAACCCTATGACTTCTTGTTCTCCTCTATTGCTCGAGGCAAGCCCAGACTTGTCCTTTGGTGGGCATGTTCAGACATGTTTCACTGTTACATGAGGCCTCTTTACTTTACCATTTCATAAGTAAAAATAATCCACACAATCATACAAAAATTATACAATATCTTAAAGATTAATACTTCCATTAATTGATTATTTGTTGATTATTAGTAAAACAGTAAAACCGCCTAGTTACACGTTATCAAAACAGTAAAACACTTTTGGTTACACATTATCATTTTCAGCTTGATTTAAAGCAGGAGTTCAGTCCTACTGCTGCTGAGGAGAACTTTGATCAGGCTTCATCTTTAGTAAAGCTGGTTGTCTGTTCATGCATCATCACTACAGACACCTGGTTTATTGACA
>NC_056498.1:81216536-81221493 GCF_014905685.2 Nematolebias whitei
CCATTGTTAGGCTGATGGTCCTTCTTGAGCATGTGATCAGCTGGTTTTGGTTGTCAGCAGCAAACTGGTTGATCCACTCTAAGAAGGTGCTATTTAAGAGACTGAGCTGAAAACAGCACCTCAGACTGAGGAAGTCTCTTGGATGAGAGACGAAACGTTTCTAGAATTTTTTTTTTTTTTGCTTTGTTTTGCTTTTGTTTTTTTTTTTGAATGTCCAGAGGACCAGATTGAACTTTTTTGGATTTTTCTACCTGGATTATTGAGCATGCATCAAGATACTGGACTTAAGACTTTCCTTATTGATGAATCCTATAGTTAGGGTTGGCTTGTTATGCTGCTGTAGGCTTAGACTAAAGGAGGACAAATTGACCAAATTTCTTTAAATTAATTGTTAAAATTGAATAGTTTTTATTTGATACTATTTCTATCATAACATGGGATTCTTGACCTGCCATTGTGTATCTGTTCTTCTCAAACCCAGCCGGTCGAAGCGATGGCCACTTGTCCTAAGACTGGTTCTGCTAAAGTTTTTTTCCTCATGAGAGAGTGTTTAACTTTCCACTGTCACCTTCATGCTTGCTCAAGATAAGAGTTCTGTGCTGGAGTTAAATTCAAAGCAGTCTACTCCTCAGTTAAATAGTTTTAACTTATTATTCTTATATATGAATGATTCTGTTCAGTGCCCTGAGATGATTCTGTTGCGACATGGTGCTATATAAATAAAATGAAATAATTTGAATTGATTTGAAAATCGCAAATTAAAATAAAAATGTTTACCATCCTTCAAAGATGATAAATTCCAACACATGCCACCTTAAATTTAAATAAAATTGCAATTCTTGCAAGAAAATCTTAAAAAAGGAACCCTAAAAACTTTAACAAAAATCAGTTTTTCACTCATGATTTCATCTGGAAAAACCACTGAAACATTTGGATTAATGAACATATTAAAAAGGTTTCAAAGACAAAAATAAAAAAAACTGTATAAGGAAGTATAGTATGTACATATAACTTGTTAGATTTATTTTTCATAATCATTTGAAACAATTTGTCCCAATAAAATTAACCATTTTGAATTATCCTGATGCATGCTCATGCCATTTGCCAATCATCATGCACTCATGCCAATCATTTTGAAATATTTTTTATAGAAATATTTCTTAAATAAATTGTAAATCAATTTAATTTCTACCTGTCCAGGTGTCCCTGTGATGGACTGGAGACATGTCCATGGTTGTAATCACCTCTCACACAGTGACTGCTGTATATGGACACCAGTGACCCCCGTGACCCAAAAAGGTAAAGCTGGTAAAGAGAATGGATGGATGATGGATGGATGATTGATGGAAGAATGGATGGACGGATGGATGGTTAGCTGGATGGATGAATGGTAAGCTGGATTGATGGATGGATGGATGAATGATGGATGGAGGGATGGATGTGTAGGGGAATATATGTACAGGATATTGGACTTTTGGTCTGGTCAAACCCATACCCTTTAACAGGCATTTACTCTGGACCGGCCTCACGTCAAACATATATATAAACCACGAGTTCTTGTAGCGAACTTAATTCCTGTCCCTCGAAGAAAACACGAAGAATCCGTAATTTAAATACAATTCTGTAATGTTTATTTTCAGTTTGAATTATGACATAAAAATTATGGCAAATATTGAATATGAATATGAACCAATAATATTATTTTAGAAAGTAAATGGCATAAATCTGAGGACTTTGAGAAGGGGTTTTGATTCAATTTGGACTAAGGTCTAGCTCTTAACGTTAAAATTTAGGTAAGTTTATATCAGAGTCATGAATTAATTTATCTAAACAACCTTAGTTGGCACTGTTCATTGGTTCTCTCATCAGAAGGAAGATGTTCATCTTTCATTACCACAGCAGATGCATGAAGGAAGCCGGTGGCCCGCTGTCCCAAGAAGGATGTCATTTCTCAGGGATGTGGTTTGTTCAGCTCATACCTTTAGCTCCAGGGTGTTTGAGATTTTTCAGGATGTCCACCATCTCTCAGCTGGACATGTCTTTGATCATATGGCTGTTGTTTCTCAGAGAGTCTCATCAACTCTCCACAACCACTCATTCCATCTGCTCAGCTCAGTTGATGATCCCAAGCCAACTTTCCTCATCGGCTTCTGTCTCACAACTCCCTTGGTGTTCAGTATACCTGGCCCCAGGAAGACAGGCCCCTTAACTTTTAACCAATCAGAGGGCTTCGTACAGTAGGAGTATCCCACTGTATAATTAATGTAATTAAAATCTCCCTTCTCAAAGTTCTCCAGAGAAGATAATACAATGACCCTTTGTTAAGGATGTGTGACACCATGCTAATACAAACAAAATGGGTTTATTTGAATCAGAACTTCAACTGGGGGGGTTAACTTCCTTTACTGTCATGGCGACCAGTCTCTGTTGATAAGGTCAAGTGAAGCTCTTTGATCAAGACCCTTCTTCAGGAGTCTCAAAGTCTGGTGACTCAACATAGAATAGGTCATTTACATTCCTCCAGACGCTAATGCTAATGAATCATTGCATGAGCTACATGATATCATCAGCTCACTGCAGAGCAAACACCCCAAAGCTTTTTACATTGTAGCCGGAGACTTTTATCATGTGAATCTAAAGGACTGTCTCCCAAGCTTTTATCAACATGTGGCAATTCCAACACGTGGAAACAAGACACCGGACAGTGTTTACACTAACGTAAAAGATGCATACAAAGCCAAACCCCGCCCCCACCTAGGACTGTCAGACCACAACTCAATCTTCCTGGCTCCTGCTTACATGCCCCCGCTGAGATGCTACAGACCAGTACAAAAGAAAGTTAAATGTTGGATCCAGGACAGTGGCCCCATACAGAGATTGTTTTGATCGAACAGACTGGCAAGTTTTTGGAGAAGCTGCTGACAATGGAGGATCACTTGATCTAGACCAATACACATCCTCAGTTTTGGGTTACATTAGTACATGTACTGAAACCCTCTCCACTATCAGATATGTTAAAAGCTACCCAAACAGAAAACCTTGGCTTAATGTAGAGGTGCACACCCTGTTGGAAACCAGGAACACTGCCTTCAGGTTTGGAAACTCAGAGGAGCTGAGTAGGACAAGAAAAGAGCTGGTTGCTGGTATTAAGAAGGCCCAGGCCACATATGCACAGAGGATCGAGGGTCAATTAATCTCACACGACCCTCGGAGCATGTGGAGGGGCATTAAGTGCATAACAAATTATAAAGGAAGAAGTGAACAATGCCCCAAAGACCCATCTCTGCCTGATGCTCTCAACAAGTTCTATGCGCGATTTGAAGACCTGAACAGACCACCCAGCACCAGACTCATCTCACCACTGGATGAAGAGTATCTCAGCGTGACCTCAGCCGAAGTAAGGGGTACTTTCAGGAGGATTAATCCGCACAAAGCAACTGGCACAGACAAAATCTCTGCAAAAGTGTTGAAGGAATGTGCCGATCAGCTCTGCGAGGTGCTGGCAGACATCTTTCATACCTTACTTAACCTGGAGACAGTTCCCACCTGCCTGAAGACTGCCACCATCATCCCAGTCCCAAAAAGCTCTACAGTGACTGGTCTGAATGACTATCGGCCAGTGGCCCTCACCCTGATAGTCGCTAAATGCTTCAAAAAACTGGTCATGACTCACATGAAAACAACCATCAACATCAACGAGGACACTCATCAGTATGCATACCGTGAGAACCGATCAACAGAGGATGCTTTCTCCTCTGTGGTCCACACTGCGCTCAACCACCTGGAGCAGAAAAACTCTTATGTCCGTATGCTCTTTGTGGACTTCACATCCGCCTTCAACACCATGATCCCCCAAACCCTGTTAGACAATCTATCCACACTAGGACTAAGCCCCTCCATTTGCAACTGGGTACTAGACTTCTTAACAAACAGACCACAGTTAGTGAGGATCCACAACTTCTCCTCCTCCACCATAACCCTCAGCACTGGCTCTCCTCAGGGATGTGTGTTGAGCCCCCTCCTGTTTACTCTGCTCATGTATGATTGTGCACCTACCCATCAAGGCTGTCAAATTGTAAAGTTTGCAGATGATACAGCGGTGGTGGGATGCATCACAAACAATGATGAGTCCAGCTACAGGCAAGAGGTGGAACACCTGGAGAACTGGTGCAAAGAGAATAACCTTCACATCAATGTGACGAAGACAAAGGAGATGAGTGTGGACTTCAGAAGGAACAAAAACGTCTACACCCCCCTGAACATAAGAGGATCTGCGGTGGAAGTGGTCTCAAGCTACAAGTAATTGGGTATACACATGAATGACAACCTCAGCTGGAGCAACAACACCACCAGCTTGATCAAGAAAGCTCATCAGATACCTCACCTCCTTCTACAGGTGTGCAGTGGAGAGCATCCTGTGCTCCAGCATCAACGTGTGGCATGGAGGCTGCACAGCTGCAGAAAGAAAAGCTTTTCAGAAAGTGGTGAAGGCTGCACAGAAGACTGTCGGTGTCAGCCTCCCCACCATCACAGACATATACACCTCTAGATGCAAGAAGAGGGCCACCTGCATCATGAATGACCTCACTCACCGAGCACACACACTTTTTGCCCCACTCCCCTCAGGAAGGAGGTTGAGGAGCATTAAGTGTAGAACCACTAGTCTGAGGAACAGCTTCTACCATTAGGCTGTTAGACTCATGAATCTCTATCTAGAATAATCACTGTGAAAAATCATATCATGTTGCTGCTGATCTGTTTCATGTTGCTGCTGATCTGTTTCAATGTTGATGTGTTCATGCGTGCACATCCACTCACACAGACTCATGTTCATGTTTGTGCTGATGGTCAATGTATTTATGTTATTAGTGCTTAGTGTATATTTAGTTGATATTTTTCTTAGTTCATATTGTCAATAAACCAGGTGTCTGTAGTGATGATGCATGAACAGACAACC
>NC_056498.1:81221593-81226270 GCF_014905685.2 Nematolebias whitei
ATAAATAAATAAATAAATAAATAAATAAATAAATAAATAAATAAATATGCTTTTATGGACATACTTTGAATTTTTTATTCATATAAACAGTGAGAGAAGTGCCTGCATGACAGAACACCAAATAAAAAAGTCTTCCTACACCTACTTTTGGCAGACTTACACATGATCTCTCTTTCGCCCTCGATTTGCCAAACACACACACAGCTTTCTCACCACTTGTTGGCCTTCAGAAGGTTTTTTTCCTGCTTTCTTTCTCTCTATGCCTCATCAGGCCCGTAGCAGAGGGCAGGCAGTAGCTAATAATAGGTATTGACTGGTTCAACGTGGGATGAGCAAGGTTCAACCAGTGGATCTCCAAATGCGCCCGGGGGTCACTCACACAGCGAACACGTCTCCCCGGACCCGACGAAAAGAGAAGGCATTTTAAACTTTCATGACTTCTCTGAAATTGTGGCTGTTTCGCCTTTCAGGCCTTAACTCTTTGTACTCAAAGCGCTTGGCTCGATCAATATCCGAGGAGGAGAGAGGAGAGGGAGAGAACGAGAGCGAGGAGGGAGGGGATGAAATCCAGATGTCTTTATCTCACTGGTTCAAACTGGTAAGTGCAGCAGTCTCAGCCCTGGTTTCTTGGAGCTCAGCTGTAAACTCCATGAGTGCAGGTCTGTTCAACACAGCCAAACTTATTCAAAGTGCACGAGCTGCACAGAACATTGATCAAACACTTTGTGAAAAGGCACAGTGTGTAAGCAAAGAGAAACTGGTAAATGATGCATTTAGAGTCTCCACCGTGTAGTGCTGACATGTAAGCTTACACTGATGTCCTGCAATTTTAAAAAAGGTTTGAAACAGAAACAAACACAAGTAGTTTTTTATTTAGCTAATTCTTCACCACAGTAGTCCCTCGACTTTGGTGGACTCACTCTTTTGCATTTATTCAACGAGTGTTAACTTTAATATTACTCACATGATTGGGACGATGGGATTAAAAAGTTAATGAAAAAATACTTGGACAGGTGCCGCCATTTTGTAGCTTTCTTTCAATAAGCCTACACTGTAACCCCAGCCAAAAACTACACTACCCAGAAGCCAACAGTGTTTCCAACTGCTGCTTTCTGCTGAAATGGAGGGAAAGTTTAGCAACGCAAATCTACATTATCTACTGAGCTCACAGAAAAGTTGCTAATGATCCTGAAGCTCAATTATCTATGTGCACATCAACCTGGACGGGGCGGTGGGCTTCATGCTGCAGGGTAGATCTGCAGAACCACAACCGAGCCCGATCGGAACTGAGCTGCTGGTCTGCAAAGCAGGTGAGTAAAACTTTGCAGTACTGTACAGTACATATACATATGTTGTTTAAATGACATAGGTTTAATAGTTTAGAACATTACAAGAGTGTGGGATGGGTTTATAAAGCCTTACAATATATATAAATACTGAAATAAATATAATGTTCCTACTTAGTGGTTTTTCACCTATCGCAGGGTGGGCGGGGGGAACGTGACCCCCGCGATAATTGAGGGACTACTGTACTTCATTTTTAAAGTATCTGCTTTGTGTCACACAAGGAGAAAAATACTTCTATTGTTGAACCAGCTTTGGAGTTCATTTGAGTTTAATCTTAAAAATGCTTCAGTTATTATTATTATTATTTATTTTTTTTATTTTTTTTGCATTGCAAGCCATAAATCTGCTTTAGATCAAATATTTGGTGGAAACAGGGTAGAAATTTTCTCTCAGAGCCTGTCTTCATATGGAAAAGACTAAACACACACATTCAAAGTGTGGATAATTTAAAATAAATATGATTAGATTTAAGTTAATGCAGCAAAGATTCTAATAGCAAAAAAAGAAATACCAACAAGATACTGATAGACCAGTCTGTGATTTAACAACAAGGAAGCCATTACTTCATCACACGCTGCAGCAAAACATGTTTATAAGATGGATTTCAGTGAGCTGAGTTATATTAGTTAGTTATATTTGTTGTATTAGTTAGTTATATTAGTTGTGTTAGTTATTTTTGTTATATTAGTTGGTTATATGTATTGTATTAGTTATATTAGTTAGTTATATTTGTTGTACTAGTTATATTTGTTATATTAATTATATTAGTTAGTTATATTAGTTACATTAGTTACATTAGGTAGTTATATTAGTTATTGTTATTTATGTTAGTTATACTAGTTAGTTATATTTGTTATCATAGTTAGTTATATTTGTTGTATTAGTCAGCTATATTAATTTTATTAGTTAAATCCATTAGCTATATTAGTTAGTTATATTAGTTACATTAGTTAGTTATATTTGTTGTATTAGTCAGTTATTTTAATTGTATTAGTTACAGCAGTTAGTTATATTAGTTAGTTATATTTTTCTTGTATTAGTTATATTAGTTTTATTAGTTATATTAGTTAGTTATATTACATGTTTTAGTTATATTAGTTAGTTATATTTGTTGTATGAGTTATATTAATTTTATTAGTTATATCAGAGCAGCACGGTGGCTCAACTGGTAGAGCTGCTGCCTCTCAGCGAGCAGGTCCCTGGTTCAAACCCCGGTCCAGGGGCCTTTCTGGGTGGAGTTTGCATGTTCTCTCCGTGCATGCGTGGGTTTTCTCCGGGTACTCCAGTTTCCTCCCACAGACCAAAAACATGCATGTTAGGCTGATTGGTAACTCTAAAATTGTCCCTAGGTGTGAGTGAGAGAGTGAATGGTTGTTTGTCTCGTTTGTCTCTATGTGGCCCTGTGATGGACTTGCGACCCGTCCAGGGTGTACCCCGCCCCTCGCACAGTGATTGCTGGACATGGGCACCAGCGACCCCCGTGACCCAAAATGGAATAAGCGGGTAAAGATAATGGATGGATGGATAGTTATATCAGTTAGTTTTATTAGTTAGTTATATTAGTTATGTTAGTTTTGTCCAAAATAACCTGGAGACAGTAATACATGCATTCATTACATCTAGGCTTGATTACTGCAATTCGATCCTGTTTGGTATCAGTCATACCTCCATTGCACGACTACAACTGGTCCAGAATGCAGCAGCCTGATTTTTAACCAGTACAGGCAAAAGAGAGCACATTACACCAGTTTTGGCCTCACTGCACTGGTTACCGGTTCACTTTCGAATCCAGTTCAAAATACTCCTGTATGTCTACAAATCACTGAACAGTGTCGCCCCCCCCCCATCTCTCTGATCTGCTACAACCTTATGTCCCACCACGCTCCCTGAGGTCAGCGGACCAGTTGCTCCTCACAGTTCCAGGAACTCGTCTTAAGCGCAGAGGTGACAGGGCCTTCTCTGTAGCAGGACCAAGACTCTGGAACGAGTTACCTCTGATTGTCAGACAGGCCCCTTCCCTCTCGGTTTTCAAGTCCCGTTTAAAAACTCACTACAATTCAATAGCATTCAACACAAGATGATCTGTGTTTTGATCCTGTATGCTCCACACTGGTTAGTCGTCATTATCTGCATAATTTTTATGTCCATATTTCTGACTTACTTCATTTTGTTTTTTTGCTTTGTGTGTTACCTGCTGTTCTGTCTGTACAGCACTTTGGTTGACCTTGTCACTGTTTTAAGTACTCTGTAAATAAAATGGTATGTATGGTATGGTATGGTTAGTTATATTTGTTGCATTGGTCAGTTATATTAATTTTATTAGTTATATCAGTTAGCTATGTTAGTTAGTTATATTAGTTATATGTTAGTTATGTTAGTTATATTAGTTAGTCATATTTGTTATATTTGTTAGTTATATTTCTTGTATAAGAAATAAGTAAATGGTAAATGGTAAATGAACTGTACTTATATAGCGCCTTTCTATCTTATTTCAAGATACTCAAAGTATTTACACTACAATTTGTGTCCTCAGTTATCCATTCATACAGCACTCTACTAGATCTATACAAAGCTAATTGAACAAATCATTCTGAAGAGACTAATCAGAGCTTTATCACATTCATACACTGATGGGACACACATAGGAGGCGATGAGGGGGTCAGTGTCTTGCCCAGGGACACTTCGGCATGTGACTACTGGTGGCTTCGAACCCCCAACTCTTGCATTGGAGGACAACTGCTCTAACCACTCAGTCCCCCCCCCCCCCCATTAGTCAGTTATATTAATTGTATTACTTATAGCAGTTAGTTATATTAGTTATATTAGTTATATTAGTCAATTATATCAGTTATTTGGGCATGAATGACATATAAAGAACAGTGAATCCTATAATTAGTGATATTGGTTAGTTATATTAGATATATTAATTAGTTATATTAGTTATGTTAGTTAATTATATTAGTTATATTTGTCAGTTATATCAGTTATATTAGTTATATAAGTTATATTACTTACATCGACATGAATGACAAATTAAAAAAAAATAATCCTTGATATAGTTTTATTAGTTAGTTGTATTTGTTGTATTAGTTAATTATTTTAGTCAGTTGTATTAGTTGTATTAGTTAATGATATTAGTTATATTAGTTAATTATATCAGTTATATTAGTTATATTAGTTATATTGACATGAATGACAAATAAAGAACCTTGAATCATTGAATTAGTCATAGTGGTTAGTTATATTAGTTATATCAGTTATATTAGTTGTTTATGTTAGTTTTGTTAGTTATTTATAGTAGTCATATTGGTTAGTGGCATTAGTTATAT
>NC_056498.1:81226370-81233377 GCF_014905685.2 Nematolebias whitei
TTCTACAAAACCAAAATTTACAACATTTTTCAATGTAGCTACCATGGCATTGGCTAACAAACATACTGACGGGCATCGGTCCATTGAAGCGTGGACACCTCTCACAACCACATAGACTTGTTCACAAAGATCTTACAACTGTGCCCTGTCAGATGATGCAACATGACACTAAAAGAATTGTGTTATAAAGATATGAAAATCTGCTAATTTAGGAATAGATTATTGCCCACCTCTACCCTGTCTTTATGTTTGTACGTAGTTGGTGTTTATTGTTGATGTAAGATTTGTTTTAGCATGTTTTTATAATCATAATAAAACAAAGATTTTCCAAAAAGATTTTGAGTAGATGGGTCTTATTAAAGTAGCGAAAAAAACAAAACAAAAACAAAACATGTGTTGTACTACAGTCTGGTTCACAGTACTGCTGCATGAAAATTGTGTAAGCTCTGCAGAATCTTTCAGTCTAGGGGCCGACTGGTACATTAAGGCAGTCTGGGGGGGCCCCTTTACAAAGTTTTGCCTTGGGCCCCAAAATGGCTAAGTCCGCCTCTGTTTAGAGGGCAATATTCATCCAGATATTTATTTTTCGGTGGGATTCAATTTTCACTGAAGTTAGTGGCGAGCTGGATTAAATCAAAGCTGGAAATATATTTTCTTAGTTGGGTTTACGCTGTGAATTATGTGATTTTAAATCCAAATTAAAATTTCACCTGTAATTAAGTAAAAGGTTCATCGTTTTTGTTTAAACTTGAAGGTAGAATGAATAGAACATTCATTCTTGTTACCAAATGATCAGGTTTGTGTTAAAGAAAATAAAGTTCCACTGGATAAGACTTTGGGTTGAAAGAAAACAAGAACTAAAACATGTACAGCAAAAAAAAAAAATAAATAAATAAATGTTGCTTTAGAGATGGTTCCTGAAAAAACATTACACAAGTCTATCCTAGATGAAGACGATAATAGCTTACAGATGGAACAAGAAACTTTATTAATTTTATTTCCAGGCGTTTGATGTCGGAGTTTGTCATGATGAAGGTTTTTCATTTTTAATCTGCCTTCTGTTTTCTGTTCGTCTCTTCTCTGCTCACTCCTTGCCCTCAACCACTAACCCCCTCCAGACACGCTTTCCTTCACTCTGTCCCACACACACACATCTACACCGGGGTGGGGGGGTGGGGGTGGGGGGCGGGGGCACGATGACAGTTCCTTGAACTGTTGACAATAAGTTGATGGGCTAAAGCCTCCAGTAAACATATCTGGTGCCACCTCTACCCAGATGGAGCTACTTGGGGAACACATACACTTTCCAGGCCTGAGTTTCATTAGTCAGAGTGTTTATGTCTGCGTTCATGTGGCCTGGCACAGAAACTCCACTGCTTCACCACTTCACCACTTCACTGGCCTCTGTGCTTCCCTCCGCCTTAGCACAAAGCACACACACTTAAAGTGACCACACTCACTGTCCCTGTTTATGTATAGACAGCGTGTGTGTGTGTGTGAGAGCGCGCACGTGCGTGTGTGTGTTCTGAATGACCCCAGTCAACTCTGATGTAAAATACACAGTACATGCTGTTCTCATTTGTGATCCCACCCTTCTTACTGCTTTGACATCACCGTCCATCCACCCCAGGGCAGATGGCACCAGGATCTGTATTGTTATGTGTGTGTGTGCATACGTGCATATTCGTGCACATTCTTGCATTTCAGCACAGCGAGGAAAACACTGACCTGCAGGTCGCCGGCCTGAGACAGGCTTAATTTTTAGCAATTAATCTCCTTCAGCCAGGAGAGGCAGAGAGACTCTAAAAACCCTGAAAGGACACACACGGCAGCTGATGGCGATGGGCTTCAGACCACTCTGTGTGCGAGTGTGGTTGTGTATTAATCTGAGATGTGAATATGAGGAGATTAGATTAACCCAAGGATTAAAACCTGGCCTTTACCTCAGAGGATCTATTCGAGCAGGGACATCCTGGACATACAATCATCCTCCACACATACACACCCACACACACTGCCCGAGACGTCAGAAATAGAAAAAGAGAAATATTTAGATTGCATCACCCAAATGAGGAACCAAAGAAACCTCGTTAGAAGCGTCTCCAGCCAGGACGGTGAGAATGAAAGACAGATGAGCGTCTGGAGGTGATGGAAGCAGAAGAAGTTGAAACACTTAGAAAATAAAATGTGACAATGTGAATTAATGTGAATTTACTGGTTTAATGAAACTGAAAAATATGTGTGTTTTAACATGTATTTTCTATACATCCTTCAAATATTTTCAATAAAAATGACCAATGTTTGTCATTTAGCTGCTGAGTGAGTTTCAGTTTGAGCACGAGTGTAATGCACTCAGCATCACTGCCAGTTAATGTTATTTTGCTCCAGTCCTCCAGTTTGTGCTGTTGGTGTAACCACCTGACTGCAGAAGATGAGTGACAGGTGTGGCTTTGAACCTGCAGCTGCTGCTCTGATGAGCTGGACGTCAGAAGAATAGAAGCCTGACCACATATAGATGCTTGACAATTGGTTCGGTAAGTAACGGCCTTTCATGTTGATTTCTGTTGTTTTCCAGAGTAAAGCTAATCTTTTGTTCAAGTTTCTCCAGCTTACCTTTGGGAGACACTTACCTGTGTACCTCGAGCTGCTGCTGGCGAGTCTGGTATTTGTGTTGCCTCCTACATTGCATGGACTCATCCAACCTCCTGCTCAGTACCTGCACATGAAAACCTCACACTGTAAGAACCTTTACTTTCTGTCCAGACATCAGACGTTCGTGATTATTTGCTACTCACCATTTCCCTCCTGTTGCACATCCTCCCAATCCAGGGCTTGATTTGTAAACCGATCGATGCCGAAACGCAAATAGCGACGGGCCAGCGGAGGGTATGGGGGGGTGGTGGGTGGGGGGCAGGTTGGTTTGTTTTGAATAAAGTAGATGCGAGTTTCTGCATATTGGTGTATTTTAACAGGTTGTTAAACATCTACATTTACCTACAACTGTGAACACTCCGCTTCAGTCTAGCATCCTTCCCCCCACCTCATTCCCCTTACTTGATGGTTCTGAGCCTGATACTGTCCCTGCTCGTTGTCTGACTCCACATGTGAACCTTCAGGGGCACCTGCCTGCGGCTGCCTGCTCAGTTTGGCACTCACCCCCACCAGTTTTTTAGGGGCAGAGATTTTTTTAAAGGTAGACGCAGAAATGCTTCTTGAAGAAGCAGCTGTATGCTCGTAAGTGGCTGTTGTGTTTAAAATGAGTGTTTATATAATTATTTTCACTTGTCCTATATAAGTTGTATTAATTTATTGCAGTCATCCATCCATCCATTATCTTTTACCCGCTTCTTCCATTTTGGGTCACGGGGGTCGCCGGTGCCCATGTCCAGCAATCACTGTGCAAGAGGTGGGATACACCCTGGACAGGTCTCCAGTCCATCACAGGGACACATAGAGACAAATGAGACAAACAACCATTCACTCTCTTACTCACACCTAGGGACAATTTAGAGTTACCAATCAGCCTAACATGCATGTTTTTGGTCTGTGGGAGGAAACTGGAGTACCTGGAGAAAAACCACGCATGCATGGAGAGAACATGCAAACTCCACCCAGAAAGGCCCCCCAGACCGGGATTGAAACCAAGGACCTGCGCGCTGAGAGGCAGCAGCTCTACCAGTTGCACCACCATGCTGCCATCATAGCAGTCATATTTATTCATAACTTTATTATTAGTGAGCCTGAGAGTTACCAGATCCAAGCAAACAGTTACCGGAATGCACCCTGTCAAAGAGAGTTCCCGGATCCTGTTCCAGCAAGATCCGGCTCAAATTAAGCCCTGCCCCTCATCTCCACGCACCTGTACATAAAAACACATTTTTCATTCTGTCAGTGGGTCTTTATTGTCTCAGAAAAACAAAATGTTCAAAACAAAAACCTATTCAGGAAAAAATGACACCTCTCACATATCTAACACAAAGTGCAACTAATATTTTATCTATGGAAATAACTATGCATGACTTCTGAGGGTGTCTCATCGCACATTTAAAGCTTGTAAATTGTCAGGAGGAGCCTCCAAAGACTAAAGTTTGTTTTCCCACTCATATCACAGCTGCAGAGTGAAATTACACCTTGAACCCATGGTCACATTCTCAAAGCATTTCCAACAAGTCTGCATGAAGCCTCTGAAAAGGAGTTTTAAACTAACATACGCAGGTCAACATCAGTGTTTATGTTGTTACTGTTTGTGTCAAATTTGACTCTTTGTTTATTACTTAATAGTTTTAATACTGGTGTGGTTGAAGGTTTTTTTTACAAAATCACCTTGCCACTCTTTATATTTCACAACACTGGATATTGTTTTGATGTTGCCAGTAATTGATCACGCAGCTAAAGTACACGTGCACGTTTGGAGTTAAAGCAGAAATGCTTTAATAGATTGAAAGGAAGTGTTTCTGTTTAATAACATGAAAGGTTTCAGGCAAACAGTCATTAAAAAATAATTAACAAGTTCCCTTCAGAAGGCTTTAATTTACATTTCATTGCTGATTTTTTTTTACTTTTTTCCAAATTAAAATATTTATATTTTGTTGATTCAAAACTAACAGTTATATTTACAAGTTGAGTTGTTACAATCCATAATAATTACACACAGCAGTTGTCTGGAGTGGGTTGGTAATGCCTTCAATATTCACTCTGATTAGTGGAAATTATTCAGAGCAGTTTCACAGACAGATTCACCAAGTTTGACAATTAAAAAAAAAAAAAGTTTGAAAAGGTAATACTTTTAGGATCACACTATTGTGTGGCTATTGTGACTACTTCTTAAGTTTTTTTATTTTTTTATTTTTTTTTGGGGGGGGGGGGGGTATGAAATGTATAAACACTGATTAACTTTCCATAATGTTAAAAAAATAAATCCTGGGAGGATTTTCTGTAGCTGAAAATGTTTCACTTAGGGAGGACGAGCAGTAAGTTGGAGTGAGGAAAGAGGATGCAGAGGAAAGAGTGAGGACAGAGGACACAAAGGGCAGAGTGAGGACAGAGTGAGGGAGACCCCCTGATTTTTCAGAGGACAGAGTGAGGACAGAGGACATACAGGACAGACTGAAGACAGAGTGAGGACAGAGAATGCAGAGGATAGAGTGAGGACAGACTGAGGACAGAGGACATAGTGTATGCAGAGGACATAGTGTATGCAGAGGACAGAGTGAAAAAAGAGGACAGAATGAGGATAGAGAATGAAAAGGACAGAATGAGGATAGAGAACGCAGAGGACAGAGTAAGGACAGAGGACACAAAGGACAGAGTGAGGACAGAGGACACAAAGGACAGAGTGAGGATAGAGAATGCAGAGGACAGAGTAAGGACAGAGGATGCAGAGGACAGAGTGAGGACAGAAAATGTAGAGGACAGAGTGAGGACAGACTGAGGACAAAGACTGCAGAGGACAGAAGATGCAGATGACAGAGTGAGGACAGACTGAGGGCAGAGGATGCAGAGGACATAGTGAGGACAGAGGATGAAGAGGACAGAGGATCCAGAGAACAGAAAATGCAGAGGACAGAGATAGAACAAAGGATGCAGTTGACAGAGGATGCAGAGGACAGAGGATGAAGAGGACAGAGTGAACACAGAGGATGCAGAGGACAGAGTGAAGACAGTGTATCCAGAGGACAGATTAAGGACAGAGGATGCAGAGGACAGAGTGAGGAGAGAGAATACAGAGGACATACTGAAGACAGACTGAGGACAGAGGATGCAGATGACAGAGGATGCAGAGGACAGAGGATTCAGAGGACATACTGAGGACATAGGATGCAGAGGACAGAGTGAGGACAAAGGACACAAAGGACAGGGTGGGTTTAGAGAATGCAGAGGACAAAGTGAGGACATATCAGGTGTTATCAACGTTGACCCCCACGTGAGCAGACCGATTCAATAAAGACAGAGTCAGGACTACAAAAGTGAAGTGAATTTTATTTACAGGTGAATCTTGTTGTCGCAGCTGTAAGGGAGAAGAGGAATAGGTGAGTATGGGTTCTGGTTGTCTCTTTGGATGTTTTAATTCTTGAAGATAGATAATTGACTCCTTACTGTTTGTGTTGTAGCATGGTGGCACAACTGGTAGAGCTGCTGCCTCTCAGCGAGCAGGTCCCTGGTTCAAACCCCGGTCCAGGGGCCTTTCTGGGTGGAGTTTGCATGTTCTCTCCGTGCATGCGTGGGTTTTCTCCAGGTGCTCCGGTTTCCTCCCACAGACCAAAAACATGCATGTTAGGCTGATTGGTAACTCTAAATTGTCCCTAGGTGTGAGTGAGAAAGTGAATAGTTTTTTGTCTCGTTTGTCTCTATGTGTCCCTGTGATGGACTTGCGACCCGTCCAGGGTGTACTCCGCCCCTCGCACAGTGATTGCTGGGCATGGGCACCAGCGACCCCCGTGACCCAAAATGGAATAAACGGGTAAAGATAATGGATGGATGGATGGATGGATGTTTGTGTTGTAGGTGGAGGCCGAGAAGGAGAGGAGAGATCCTGGGTTTTGTAGGAGATCCAGTCCTGAGGTATCTGGAGGTGGAGAGAGGAGCAGGTTGACCCAGTTGAGAATGCTTTGATGGTGGTTTTTGAAGGGACACCTTTGATCCACAGGTGGAGTCCAGTGGAGCGATGAGACCCTAGGAAGGATCTGAAGAGGCAGGCCGTGGAAGGTCCATTTGGTAGATGATGTCCCAGCACTGAAGAGGTGTCTGGCAGGTGCTTAAATACCCCATCAGGCAGTCCTCCTCAGAGCAGCAGCAGGTGGAGTGAGTTGAAGTTAATTGGCTGTGGAAGGAAGAGTGAGTGACAGGCAGAAAACCCAGGAATCCCACAGGACAGAGGGCAGAGGATCCAGAGAACTGAAAATGCAGAGGACATAGATAGAACAAAGGATGCAGAGGACAGAGTGAGGACAAAGAATGCAGAGGACAGAGTGAAGACAGAGGATGCAGAGGACAGATTAAGGACAGAG
>NC_056498.1:81234306-81257219 GCF_014905685.2 Nematolebias whitei
GGGGGGGGGGGGGGGGGGGATATATTTTCACACAAATATTGAGTTAGATTTTTTTTATACAAAAAAAATTAGTTTTTAGAATATTTATTTATATCTATTTGTGAATAATATATCTGTGTGAGGGTGTGTGCATGTGTGTATGTGTGCACGCGCATTCATGTGGGTGAGTGTGTTATGCCCCTGGGGTGTCATCAGCAGGGCAGCAATTGGGCATCTGTGCTTGGTCCAGTGGAAGCCAGCCGGTTAACGGGGCTAACTGGGCCAACTCTTACAGGCGTTGCCAGCTGTGCCACTGGATGCCTGCTCTTCATTTTATCAGCATCATCATTATTTCAGCTTCACACACTCTGCCCACACTGGCCACCATAATCACTTCATCACCACTCATCCATCTCTTTCCCTCTGAAACAGAGAGCAGACGGACTTTGGTCGGCCTTTTCAGGACTCTTTGCTTTCACCTTGTCAATTTCAACTTCTCGCCTCTCGAGTTTATGAACCTAAAAATGTACAGACAGAGCCTGAGTGAAAAACATACACACAGTACACAGACAGGTAAATGATAATACATTAAATAAAATAAAAATACTACAACAGCAGCTAGAGGCAACAGATTGTTTTTATTCCTGAAGCTCAAAGCTGAATTGACGAGTCTCACTGCCTGAGCATAGCTGCATCTGAGCCTTGTTATTCTGGTCTTAATGTTCTGCAACCTTCTGTCCGAAGGGAGTGGGTCAAACTGTTTATGAACAGGGTGGGTGGGGTCGTTCATGATGTGGGCTTCCCTACTCTTGCTAGTGTAGATGTCCTCCATTGAAGGAAAGCTACAGTGAGTGGTCCTCTGGGCTGCTTTCACCACTCTCTGTAGTGCCTGCCTGTTAGCAGTGGAGCAGTTCCCAAACCAGGTGGTGATTGAGAAGGTGAGTGTTAGCTCCAACACACACCTATAGAAGGCTGTCAACACCGGGGAGTCAGCCATGTGAGAAGATAAAGGCACTGACAAGCTTTCTTGATGATGTACTGCATTTTGGTGCATAAGTGAATGGTCCATGTCAGATCCCCGGAAATGTGGACTCCCAGATATAAAAACTGTGGACCATTTCCATAGCTGTGCTTCCAATGACTCCTCCACCTGAAGTCCACTACCATCTGCTTTGTCCTCCCTACATTAAGGTGGAGGCTGTGCAGCCCACACCAGTCCACAATATACTCTCTCTTCCTCCAGTTGGATGACTTGTTTTCTTGGTATATCAGTCTCACGACAACTGTCATCTGCAAATTACACTATACAGTTGCTTTGGCATTTAGCTGTACAGCTGTATCTGAACAGCGTGTGCAAGACGGGGGTGAGGACACAACCCTGAGAAGAGTCAATATTGGGGGCGGGGGGAGGGGGGATGTGATGCTGTGGATCTTGACACGCTGAGGCCAATGTGTCAAAAAGTCCAGCATCCAGTTGCAGAGTGAAGGTGTCATTCCAAGCAGCTTGTTTGTTGGTCAAAGTCTTTGAAATGATGGTGTTACATCAGAGCTAAAACAAGCAACCTGAGGCGAACTCTAGCTGAAGAGAGCAGAATGGACAACTGATGGCACTATGTCAGATGAAGAATGGTTCTTCTGCTCTGGGTCCACATTGATGTTGATCTTGCTCTTTACTTTAGTCATGACCATCCTCTCAAAGCATTTCATAACTATCAGAGTGAGGACTAACAGCTGATAGTCATCCATGCTGATCACTGCTGCACTTTTGAGCACAAGAATAATGGTGGAGGTCTTCAGACACACCAGCACCACAGTGTGGAAGAGAGAGATGTTAAAGATGTCTTTCCACATTTCTGCCAGTTCTTCAGCACATTTCTGCCAGTTCTTCAGCACGACCATTCAGGCAGGAATATTCAGGCAGGAATATTGTTTGGACAAGTAGCTTTTCAGGGGTTAACACATTTCAACATTGTCTTGTCTCGTATACCATATTTGTATAATTTATCAAAAAGAATATTATGGTCAACAGTATCAAATGCCTTTTTCAAGTCAACAAGCACACTTACACAATATTGTTTACGGTCAACCGCAGTAGCTACTTGTTCCATAAAGTCCATAAGCGCCATAGATGTTGATTTTTTTTGTTCTAAAACCATATTGATTATTAGTTAGAATATTTTGTTTTTCAATAAATTGGTCCAGTCTGTTACTGAATAGTTTCTCCAAGATTTTAGAAAACTGTGGTAACAAGGATATCGGTCTGTAGTTATCAAACACACATTTGTCACCATTTTTAAAAAGAGGAAATACCTTAGCCACCTTCATTCTGTCTGGAAATACTCCCGTTGTAAAGGACAAATTACATATATGTGTAAACGGTTCAATTACATTATGTTCTTTACGAATGTCATGTCCATATCCATCCAATCCTTAGAGTTTTTGTTTACAAATTTATTGACTACATTCATTATTTCATCTTTATCAGTTCCCTTTAGTAACATACTGTCCAGATAATCATCAATTAAAATAGTTCCCATAATTATTCATCTTTGGTATTGTTGTTGCAAGACTAGTTCCAACATTCACAAAGTATTGATTAAATCCATTAACAATTACATTTTCATCATATATTGTCTCATTATTTATTGTAAAGTTCTGTGAAATGCCTGTTTTTCCTATATTTTTTTTTGTAGAACACTATTCACGACCCGCCATGTTGCCCTCGTATCCCCATTACTTTTATTCAATAAGTCACTATAATATTGTTTCTTATGCTTTCTTATAATCCCAACTAATTTGTTTTTATATTTCTTATATTTATCTTCTGCATCTTGTGTTCTGCATTTCAAGAAACATAAATACAAATAGTTTTTCTTCCTACAAGCATTTCTCAGCCCATTTGTCATCCACTGCTGGTCAACAACATTCTTCTTGGTGTAATTATTTAGTACACATTTTTTTTTATATACAGCACCCAAGATATTCATAAACACATCATAAGATTTGTTTACATCATCAACATAGACACTATCCCAGTTTTGTACAGCTAAATCATTTTTCAAATTTTCCAAAGCTTGCTTGGATGTATTTATTATTTTTTTTCTTTTTAGGAAATGTTTTTGTGCTTATTTGATACTTACTATAAATTGTAAAAACCGGTAAGTGATCACTAAGATCATTCATCAAAATACCCCCAATCACATCCCCATTTGTTGTATTTGTAAAAATATTATCAATTATTGTTGCACTATGAGTCGTGATTCTTGTTGGCTTCGAGATTAATGGGTAAAGATTTAAAGTTTGCATTGAGTCTATAAATGTACTGATATTATTAGAATCTGTTTTTTTCCCCAAATCAATATTAAAGTCACCACATAAAAAAATTGTTTTATTACAGCTCTTAGTATCATCTAAGTATCGTCATCTACCTCAGGCACCAAGCTCTGACCCACCTGGAGAAACCTGGAAGCACTGTGAGGATTATGTTCTTTGATTTCTCCAGTGCTTTCAGTACCATCCAGCCAGGACTTCTGTGGGACAAGCTGGAGTTATCAGGAGTGGATCATCACATGTCCCAGTGGATACTGGATTACCTCACTGGACGCCCACAGTATGTGAGGACACAGGCTGTGTTTCTGACATGCTGGTCTGCAGTACGGGGGTCCCACAGGGAACTGTGCTGGCACCGTTCCTCTTCACCCTCTACACTGCAGACTTCACCATTGACTCCCCACGCTGCCATCTGCAAAAGTTTTCTGATGACTCTGCCATAGTCGGCCTCATCACAGGTGAGGACGACAGACTACAGACAGCGGACTCAAGACTTTGTGGACTGGTGCCAGCAGAACCACCTCCTGATCAATGCTGCTAAAACTATGGAGCTGGTTGTGGATTTCCGCAGGCACAGGTCCACCTCACTGACCCTGGTGAACATCCATGGTGTGAACATCGAGATTGTGGACTCTTACAAGTACCTGGGTGTTCACCAGAACAATAAACTGGACTGATCTCACAACACTGATGCACTTTACAGGAAGGGTCAGAGCAGACTCTACCTGCTGAGGAGACTGAGGTCTTTTGGAGTGCAGGGGGTGCTCCTGAAGACCTTCTTTGACTCGATAGTGGCATCAGTCATCTTCTATGGTGTTGTGTGGTGGAGCAGCAGCTTATCATCAGCTGAGAAGAAGAAGCTAGATAAGCTCATCAAGAAGGCCAGCTCTGTGCTTGGACGCCCCCTCGACCCAGTGCACGTGGTGGGAGACAGAAGGACTATAGCTAAAATCAAATCATTGCTGGACAACGTCTCCCACCCCATGCATGAAGCTGTTGCTGAACTGGAGAGCTCGTTCAGTGACAGATTACTGCATCCTAAATGCACAAAGGAGCGTTACCGCAGGTCCTTCCTCCCAGCAGCTGTTAGACTCTACAACCACCACTGCTCCCAACAAACTCAATAAGGATTAAATACATGCTGACCTCTGCTTAAACATACACTCTGCCTGTAATACTGTAATAGTCTGCCATTCTCAATGTTCCAATACATATTGAACATTATTATTGATATTGTTTATCTTATTTTGTATATATTGTATTGTTTATTAACATTTTAGGAAATTTTGTGTGAAATTTTTTAATCATTTTATCTTTTTATCTGTTGCTGCTGATACACTGGAATTTCCCATCTGTGGGACAATAAAGGCTGTTTCTATTCTATTCTATTCTATTCTACCTCCTCAGCTGAGAAACTGAGTGGCAGCTCATAATCTGGGACTGAAAACCTGCAGCTGCTGATGGAGCGTGTGCTTTTAAAGCAAGCAAAAAAGGAGTTGGTGCCATGTAAGGTGGGTTGCTAAGACGGTCACCATTCCTCCTGCCATAGTCTGTGGTGGTCTTGATGCCCTTCCACATGCTCCAAGCATCACTAGTGGTGAAATGACCCTGGGTTTTGAGAGCACAGTCTGTCTTTGCATGTTTGAATCAATATTTCAGTTGTAAACATTATTCACAAGCTAGGTATAACAATTTTTATTCAATTGTAGATTAATTGTAGGGTGTTTCAAGATGGCAGGCCAAAATAAATGCAGATTCATGAGTATCCAATCATTACAATTCAATTCAATTTAATATAATTCAATTCTGTTTATTTATATAGCGCCAAATCACAACAAAGTTTTCTCAGGGCACTTACAGGAGCATTCACATACATAGAAAAGCCAATTAGTAAAGTTCTCTATCAAAGGACGCAGCAGACTTGTTGACTCTTCACTTCCTCACAGTCTCCCATCCTGAGCAAGCACAATGGCAACAGTGGAAAGGAAAAATTCCCTTTTAAAAGGAAGACCCCTCCAGCAGAACCAGGTTCAGGACAAGCGGCCATATGCTTTGACCAGCTGGTTTGAGAGGACAGGAAGGAGAGACAAACAAACACAGAATGGTAGGTCCAGGTATAAGTCCAGGTGTACCTGAAAGACAAAAACACATGTTAAGGATAGAAAAAATAATTACAAATACAAAACAGGTTGAGCAGAGTAAGTAAAGACAGTAGCAGAGTGAAAAAGTGTGGTCAATTTTCTTCCAGCAGTCTAAGCCTATAGCAGCATAACTAAGGGACAGCTCAGGAAACTCAAGCCGACCCTAACTATAGGATTTAGCAAAAAGGAAAGCCTTAAACCCAGTCTTAAAACTGGACAATGTGTCAGCCTCATGGACAGAGACTGAAAGTTGATTCCACAAGAGAGGAGCCTGATAACTGAAAGTTCTGCTTCCCATTCTGTTTTTGGAAAATCTAGGAACCACAAGTAAACCTGCAGCCTGAGAGCGAAGTGCTCGGTTATGAAAATATGGAAGAATAAGATCTATAATATAAGATGGAGCTTGGTTGTTGAGAGCTTTGTAGGTTAGAAGTAGGATTTGGAATTATATTCTGGATTTGACAGGGAGCCAATAGAGAGAAGGTAAAACTGGAGAGATATGATCTCTCCTACTAACTCCAGTTAAGACTCTGGCAGCACAATTTTGGATCAACTGAAGACGTTTTAAATAAGTATTTGGACACCCAGATAATAAACCATTGCAATAGGCCAGTCTAGACGTGACAAATGCATGGACGAGTTTTTCTGCGTCATTTTTAGATAAGATGTTTTTCTTCATTTAGTGATATTACACAGGTGGAAGAAGGCAGTTCTAGTAATGATTTTAATGTGGGGATAAAAGACATGTCCTGATGAAAAATAACACCAAGATTTTTAACATTAGAACTAAAGGCCAGATTAATGCCATCTAAGATGTCAAATTTGCAGACATGAGAAAAAGTACAAAACACTTAAATTATTTTCTTTTTAATGCAATTAATTGAATTAAAAGATACTACAGTAGCCATCCATCTATTATCTTTCGCTTGTTTCGAAGTCAGGTCTTGGGGGCAGCAGCTTGAGCAGGGAGGTAGCGACATCTTTCCACAGCCACCTCTTCCAGCTGTTCTGGGAGGAATTCCAAGGCGTTCCCAGGCAAACCGAGAGGCGTAGTCTCTCCAGCGTGTCCTGGGTCTTCCCCAGGGTCTCCTCCAAGATACTACAGTATTAAAACTAAAATATAATGTAAAAGGATTTTATCCATAAGTTTTCAGCCCCCATCACTAGAAGATGACTTACCTGAAATATAAAATACCATTTAAAGCATGAATGATCTTTGCATTTATTCATGACATGGGGGATGTTTGATGTGAGACTGGTCAAGTTAGCATCATCCCCAAGGTATGACAGAGTTTGTGACATGATCATGGAACCAACTTACCACTGATGGGATGCTGGGATGACACCAACTGTGGTGGTAGAGTCATACCAGTGTGCCATATCTGCATCCTGACCAACTGCCAGAAAATAAAGCCGGTGGGTGGAAGTATCAAGGTGTGACTTTAGCCCAGAGAGGCTATATTTAAATTGTAGGAAAGAATATAAATGTAACATATATAGCATTAAAAAACATAGTAGAAAGCACTAAATAAGTATGGTGTAATGTGAACCCTTGTAAGCACCATTCAGAATACAAAAAGGTTAAAAGGTGCTTTACACGTGTGGCCCATTTACCATTTAGCATTGTTGTGGAAATGTACTTCATCCAGAATGTGGTAAGGATGCAGCAGACCATCTCATAGATGCACAAATAGGAGGAATAATCTGGCAGGTTCTAAGAGCACAGCAGTATCATGATTTCCTTCATACTGAAGGTGTTTTTTCAACTTGTGAACAATTCAGCCACTTTTTAATAGATCATGAAGGTGATGGAGAGCATAGCAGGGTTGTCATCTTATATGAAGGGTGCTTTTGTCATAACTCAGGAGAACCAGAGATCATGAGACCGAGACAAGCAAGACTTAGAGGGATACAAGTTTAACAGTGTTTATTATTTACAGTGAAAGGACAACATCTGATTCTCCACTGGAACCCTGGAATCGGAGGAAAGGCGCCAGGTTGGAGTCCACAGGGGTAAGGAGCATATATAGTGTTAATCCTGTATTTCTGTTTTTTTACAGGTCTTTGAGATAGAGAGGGGGAGGTGTTGGTCCAAGGAGTCACAGGAGAGAAGTCTGGGCAAGTGACAGGAAGGCAAGGAGGTCCAGGAGGCACTAGTGTCCAGAACGGCAGGTCACGGAGGAGCACGGAGAGACACAGGTAACTGAGATACGAGAAGAGAGAGAGATTAGACAACTCTATTTCCAATCATAAACTAGACCAGAAGCATATTACCATGAAGGGAGGTGAATGCTCCAGCGGAGGGTAGAGCTCATCTGCAGCCTTATGTAGTTCTGGATCCAAGATGAAGAGATGGCCTGCAGGTGTGGCCTCTGTGCCTCACATCCAGGATGTGACAGACAGTGAAGGCTGGATGGTTATCAATAAGCTGGGCAGATGGAGGGAGGTCGGTTGGTGGCAAAGAGGGCTCTGGGAAACTGGTTTTACCAGGGACACGTATAGAGGCGGGCAATTGGAGCCAGACTGCAGAGGGGTTGATGATCCTTTCGATGGGGAAGGGGCTGATAAAATGTGGGGCAATTTTCCTCGGGGTGTCCTTCATATGGATATTCCTGGTGGATAGCCAAACCCTTTGCCCCCTTGGTATGCTGGTGCAGAAGAATGGTGGCAGTAAGCAAAACGCTTGTTTTGGTTGGCTGATCGAAGAAACAGCGCTTTGGTCTGACGCCAGATTCTTTGACATTGTCGAAAATGATGCTGTACCAATAGTACAGCGATCTCAGTCTCCTGACTGGAAAACAAAGAAGGCGCATACCCTAATGATTCTTTGAATAGAGACATACCTATTGCCGCTGAGGTGTGGGAGTTGTGGGCACCCAGGCCAGGTGATTACTCCAAGCAGAATTATTTATCTCCATTATGCATCAGAGGGTGGTCTTCAGTTCTTGGTTGCATCACTCTGCTTGTCCATTAGACTGCAAATGATAACCAGAGGTTAAACTGGATGAAGCCCCCAAGGCCTTACAAAAATTGCACCAAATCTGGGAAATAAATTGAGGCCCCCGTCCGAAACGACATCGGAAAGGATGCCGTGAATTCTGAACACATGTTGGACCATTAACTCAGCTGTTTCAAATGCAGAAGGGAGCTTGGGTAGTGGGATGAAATTAGCGGCTTTGGAGAACCTGTCTATGATGGTGAGTATAACTGTATTACCTTTGGATGGGGGAAGGCTGGTGACAAAGTCCTATGATATGTGGGATCAAGGTCTGCTGGTGGTTGGTAATGGTTGTATGAGTCCTACCGGAGGTTGGTTACCAGGTTTATTTCTCACACAAGTGGAACAAGCAGCTACAAATTCTTTAAAGTCATGAGCCATGGATGGCCACCAGAAATTTTTCTTGGCAGAAGACAGCATGCATGAGACACCAGGGTGACAAGACAGCTTATTTGTATGGAGCCAGCTCAGGACCTGAGACCGGACAGATGATGGTACAGACAAGGTCCCTACCGGGCTTGATCCAGGATCCGGTTCTAGTTTTTGGGCCTCAAGAATCTCCTTCTTATTGGCCCAGGTGAGGGCTCCCACCACACAGGAGAGGGGAATGATACTTTCAGTGTCGTCAACGGCATCTGGGGGAGAGAACTGGTGTGAGAGAGCGTCTGGTTTAATATTCTTAGAACCTGGGTGGAAAGTTAGAACGTAGTTAAACTGGGTGAAAAATAAAGACCATCGTACTTGACTTGGATTCAATCTCTTGGCGTCTCAGAGGTAGGTTCAATTTTTATGCTCAGTCCATATCAGAAAAGGTGTCTCCGTGCCCTCTAACCAGTGTCTCCACTCTTCCAACGCCAACTTTACTGCCAGAAGTTCTCTATTTCTCACATCATAATTCTTCTCAGCAGGAGAGAGTCATTTAGAGAAGAAGGTACAGGCGTGAGTCTTATTCTCAGAAGAAGTTCTTTGTCATAAGACTGCTCCCACCCCTGTGTCTGAGGCATCAACTTCAAGAATTAACTGTTTCTTGGGGTCAGGATGGCAGAGGAAGAAAATAAAGTATTTAAGGGTGCATTCACACCAGCCCTGTTTAGTCCGCTTTAATCAAACTCTAGCTCGTTTTTCTAGAAAGTTCGGTTTGTTTGGGAAGGTGTGAACGCGCCATTGAACTCTATCATGGAACAAAAAGGCGAACTCTAGTCCGGGCTAAAACCTAGGTCTCGGTCCGGTAGAAGAAAACTCCAGCGCGGTTCGAGTACAGTGTGAATGTAAACAGACCGGGCCCCACTCCACAAGCAAGAAGTGGAGTACAGTGCAGGCAAACAAACACGCATTTCTCTTACCTTATATGGAGCCATCAGCTGCCTTGTGTGAAAAAACAATATTATCCATAGTCTTCTGCCTCATCTTCTGCTCATGCTGAGCCCATTTTTGAAAAATGACAAAATATAACTGTAACGAACCTCTTCTAGTTTGGACCAAAATCACCACACAAATGAAGAAAATGAAATAGTATTCATTTTCTTGGAGAGATATTGCAGATTGGACCGGTTCTGGCGCTGATTCTAGTTTGGGTTCGGGTTCTGGTACAGGTTCCGGATTAGGACTAAGTCTATGAGATAGAGATTGGTTAGTGGTTGTGTAGGAAACTATGGAGAGCAGAAAAGTCAAATAAGAAGAACCGCTAACCGTCTCAGATGATCCTGGGGGTTCTGGAGAGCGAAGAAGTCCAGATTGATCCGGACCACTGCTGGAGAGGCTGAGTCCAGTGAGGGACTGCAGCTGGCCGCAGTGACAGATGGGTGGTGAGTCCGTTGAGCACAGAGACGTGGTCACAAAAGCCTGGGTCCAAAGCCGGAGAGCAGATGACTGGAGGCGCCGGAGGGGGTGACGAGGAGGCGTAGTCGTGTAGGCGAAGGTCAGAACCGAAGGTAGAAGACGTAGTAATCCAAAGGGTCGAGCAAGAGACGATGTCCAGGTAAGTCGTGGGTTCAGGAGCCGGGAGGTCAAGCCAAGAGGGAAGGACAGGAACCAGGAGCGGGACAGGAACAAGGAGACAGGTAAACTAAAACAAGGTGACATGAAAGGCTATGGATGGGCCAAGGCAGGATGAGTAACGTGAGTTATCTACTTACAGTGAACTGTTTTCAACTACCGGGCACCGAAGAGGAGAAAGAGTGCAGCTTTTAAAGGGTGAGAGAGACAGGTGCAGCCAGTTGAGTTCAATCAGCTGCTGCTGGCTACAGTGAAGACAACACTAAACAACCATGACATCACCCTCAACCAGCATGCAAAGAAGACAAACTAAAACTCACGTATATATAAACAAACATTACCTGACTGGACAGAATAAATGAAACTTACAGAAAATATATATTGCAAACTTTAAAGGGTGATCAGTGTGACAGAAAATATAATCTATGGAATGTGATTCGTGACAGATCCCCCCCTCAAGGAACGCCTCCCTGCGTTCCACCAGGTTGATTGGAGTGCAGGTGATGAAAATCCCGGATGAGGCTGCGGTCCAGGATGTGACGGGAGGGAACCCAGGACCGCTCCTCTGGTCCGTATCCCTCCCAATCAATGAGATACTGGAGCCCCTGACACCTTCGTCTAGAACGGAGGAGTTGGTGAACAGTGTAGGCAGAGGAGCCGTCAATCAGACGGGCGGGTGGGGGGGAGCAAACAGGGGAGTGGTACTGGGAGGAAATAACTGGTTTAACACAAGAGACATGGAACGTGGGGCGAACACAAAAAGACTTGGGTAGTGACAGACGAACAGAAACAGGATTGATAATTTTGGATATGGGGAAGGGTCCGATGAAGCGGGGGTCGAGTTTGTGGGACGAGACTTTAAGTGGGAGTTCCTTAGTGGACAACCATACTCTCTGTCCCACAGTTCTGTGACGGTCAGCCTTCCTAGTGTAGGCCGCCCTGGACTTTAAAAGAGCCTGCTTAGCCCCCCTCCAGACTCTCTGACAGCTGAGGGCGGCCATGTGGGCTGAGGGAACAGATGCTTTGCGTTCTTGGACAGAAACAATAGGGGGTTGAAAACCAGAAACAACATGAAACGGGGACAAACCAGTGGCTGAGGAAGGGACAGAATTAAGGGCATGTTCGACCCAGGGTAGGGATGAGCTCCATCTTTCTGGATCCTTCTGGCATAAGAGTCTTAGTTTGCCTTCCCCCTCTTGATTAGCCCTCTCCGTCTGGCCATCTGACTCAGGGTGGATGCCAGAGGAGAGACTAATGGAAATACCCAGAAGGTCACAGAACTCCTTCCAGAAGTGGGAGACAAACTGAGGACCCCGATCAGAGACAATGTCCGATGGTAGTCCATGGAGCCTAAACACCTCTCGAGCCATAATGTGGGCCAAGTCCTTAGAGGAGGGTAGCTTGAGCAAAAGAGACCATCTTAGAAAATCGGTCAACGATAGAATGACCGTGAAATTATTGGATGGTGGGAGACCGGTAATGAAGTCCATACCTATGTGCAACCAGGGGCGTGAAGGACAAGGGAGAGGATGAAGTAATCCTGAACGGGGACTTCTGGAGGTCTTGGACTGGAAACATGCCGGACAGGATCGCACATAGGCACGGATGTCCCTGGTCATATTCTCCCACCAAAACTGAGCTCTGACAATAGACAAAGTTTTAGTTAGACCAGGGTGGCAGTATAATAAGGAGTTATGACAAATATCCAACACCTTCTTGATCATGTTAGCTGGTACAAAAAGACGGTTCTGAGGGCAATTGGCAAGGGGAGTGCGTGTCCGGCTGAAGTTTCTCAGGTCCAGCTCTAACTGAGTGATGGCCAGGCGAGCACTCTCAGGAAGGATAAAGTTCTCCTCCTGAGCTGAGGGGGAATCATCCTCCTCCAAAACACGTGACAAGGCATCAGGCTTGGTATTTTTCTCGCCAAGACAGTAAGATAGGGTGAAATTAAAGCGAGAAAAGAACAGTGCCCACCTGGCCTGGCGAGGATTAAGGCGACGAGCGGACCTGAGGTACTACAGTTTCTTGTGATCCGTCCACACCTGGAACGGGAACCTGGAGCCCTCCAACCATTGACGCCACTCCTCCAGGGTGAGTTTGACAGCAAGGATCTCCCGATCTCCAACATCATAGTTGCGCTCAGCCGAGAAGAGACTCCGGGAGAAAAAAGGCACAAGGGTGAAGACGCCCCTCCTGGCCGCGCCGTCTCAGAACGGGCCCCACCCCAGTACTGGAGGTATCAACCTCCACCTTAAAAGGTTTGTCGGGGTTGGGAGCCTGGAGAATGGGAGCAGAAACAAACAAGTTCTTTAACTCATTAAAAGTGGTCTCTGCTCTGGTGGGCCAGTGAAAGCGGCACTTAGTAGAGATGAGCTTGTGAAGAGGCTTGGCCTTCTGGCTGTAGCCTTTAATGAAGCATCTGTAAAAATTGGTGAACCCCAGGAACAGCTGAAGCTGTTTGCGGTCCTTAGGGGTGGGCCAATCTACCAAAGCAGAGACCTTGCTGGAGTCCATCCCCATCTTGTTAGGAGACAATAAACCCCAAAAAGGAAGTGGAAGACACATGATTAGGCATTTTGGGTTTTCATGAGCTGTATGCCATAATCATCAGTATTAAAACAATTAAAGACCTGAAATATTTCAGTTGGTGTGCAATGAATCTGAAATATATGAAAGTTTTATTTTTATCATTACATTATGGAAAATAATGACCTTTCTCACAATATGCTAATTTTTTTAGAAGGACCTGTAGTGTTAATCTTGTATTTCTGTTTTTCTTACAGGTATTGGAGATGGAGAGGGAAGGCGTTGGTCCAAGGAGTCACAGGAGAGGAGTCCGGGCAAGTGACAGGAAGGCAAGGAGGTCCAGGAGGCACTGATGTCAAGAACGGCAGGTCACGGAGGAGCACGGGGAGACACAGGTAACTGAGACATGAGAAGAGAGAGAGATTAGACAACTCTATTTCTAATCATAAACAAGGCCAGAAGCATACTACCATGAAGGGAGGTGAATGCTCCAGCGGAGAGTAGAGCTCGACTGCAGCCTTATGTAGTGCTGGATCCATGATGACGAGATGGCCTGCAGGTGTGGTTAATTGGCAGCCATCTTGGATCCATGAGGTGCAGAAGGTCATACTATCACAGCTTTGTGTCAGCATGCATGTAGATATTCAAACTAGTTTTGTAGAGTGCCTGGTTTTGTGCTTAGGTATTTAGGTTAAACCTACAACCTGTCATTGTTTAGGGATGGCTATTTTAAGCTGCTGTGCTAGTGTTAGATTGTCATCAGTATAGCAGCCTGGCCTCATGACAGATCAGGGCATTCAGGCCAGTGACATTCTTCCACAGCTCCAGCTGCAACACGGGCCAGCGGTGTGAAAAATGCTGGTCGGCCTGATCCATTCAGCTGCAGATGAATGGAGCACTCGGTGCACTCACCTATAGATGAATGGAGTGATCTGTCTTGTCAGCTGAGGTCGAACATGAGGTTACAGTATCCACTATACTTATGTGTGTGCACATTTGTGTTTGTTGACACCAGTAACAAGCTCTAACACAACAAAGAAAAAGTGGGAAAAAAATGTTTATATTTTTGTTTCTTTTGTTATTGTAACCTTATATTTTTACTGAAACTATTAAAAACTTTGCATAACCATCAATCATTGTTTAATCTAATTCTAATTTTAGCTCTCATACAAACATTAGCTCAACATCTGTTAACTGATTTAGGTAAATTTGATTACTTTTGGGTGAGGTTTATTATCTGTTGTGGCATCAGAATATGTTGGGGATCATAAGCTACTACCAATCAACTCTTTAACTCAATAGCTGTAAAGTGAATTGCATTAAAGTCTTTTTTTATACTGAGTACACCCAACAGAGGCAGCTTTCTTAGACAGAGTGGACTTTAACATCTTATTAATTTTAGACATACTGTACAGCCAATGATTATGCACTGAGAATTTGATTATTATTCATCCACAGGTTCATGAGATGTCTTTCTGCAAGTCAAACTAAACATGTTTATCTTTTTGACATTTTAGGGGTTGGTTGGGTGTAACAATATGAACAAAAGCTTTATATTTAAGAAAGAAAAAAAACTCTGAAAAGGACGTGGTTTCTATATATGGAACTTCAAATGTTATAAATGGTAAATAAATAAAACCTTGCACTTGATCACATATGGTTCACTGCTTTTTATCCCTGATTTTTAAACTATGATAATATTGTGATGAGAAGCGATGGAATTATAGCTATTTTAGTCAAACCTCATAAATGCTGTAAGGCCTAATGTAATTTAATAATGCAAGATGTTAGTCCTCAGAGCATGTGTTGAAGATGGCTCTGAGCTAAAACCATAATAACTTGTGGCTCAACATTTGTAAGACTGACTACAGTAAATGACTGTACTTATATAGCACCTTTCTATTTTTTCCAGACACGGTATTTTGCTCCGTACCGTCACACCGCCCTATAAGTCGCATCAGTCCATATTTGACTAATAAAGTGGGAAAATCCATAAATATGTTGTTTCGCCATATACGTTGCATCTATTATGCGTCACCGCTGACGCGTTGCGTTTGTTATGCGTCACCACTGACAACCCGGAAGTGTGGGCCGAACCTGAAAATGTGGGCTGGTGTTGTGCCAAAAATCGATGGGCTGCCAAATAGAGGCCGCGGGAACATGTATGGGAGGACTTTACCAAGAATTCAACAAGATTAACACTTAAAAACAATTATTAGTTTGCTCAAATTTATAGTAAAGGTGTGGCTTGGTCTAACTTTTCCTTAATAAACGCACTTTAGCAGTCAAATTATCTGCATTTCAAAAGCCGATATGCGGAAGTAAACACGTGGATGCGACAAGTCAATCTGCAAATTTAACAAGATAAACACCTCAAGCAATTATTTGTTTGCTCAAAATTATAGTAAATGTGTGTTTCAGTCTAACGTTTGCTTAATAAATGCGCTTTGATGGTCAAATCAGCGGTATTTCAAAAGCCGATATGCGGACGTAAATGTGTGCACGCAATGAGTTGCTTTGCAAATTTAACAAGATAAACACCTAAAAAACATTATTTGTTCGCTCGAAATTATAGACAAGTTTTGTCTCAGTCTAACATTTGCTTAATAAATGCACTTTAATGGTCAAATCAGCTGTATTTCAAAAATAGTTTCACTGCCTCAATGCACTGAAAGTGCACAGAGGGAGGAAATCAGGAAGGAGGAATGCTGCTCATTTCTTTGAAATTTAACAAGAAAAGCACCTAAACAATTGTTTGTTTGCTCACAATTATAGTAAAGGTTTGTCTCAGTCTAACGTTTGCTTAATAAACACACTTTAATGGTCAACTTAGCTGCATTTTGCCGGGGCGGTGCAGCTGGTTTAACTTTTTCCAAGCAGTGAGCAGAACAAAGGTGGTATATGGCAAGCCGATTATGTCATTATTAGTTGTTGAAAATTCTCAGTCATTCAGGACATCCATCCATCCATCCATTATCTTTACCCGTTTATTCCATTTTGGGTCACGGGGGTCGCTGGTGCCCATGTCCAGCAATCACTGTGCGAGGGGCGGGGTACACCCTGGACAGGTCGCAAGTCCATCACAGGGCCACATAGATACAAATGAGACAAACAACCATTCACTCTCTCACTCACACCTAGGGACAATTTAGAGTTACCAATCAGCCTAACATGCATGTTTTTGGTCTGTGGGAGGAAACCGGAGTACCCGGAGAAAACCCACGCATGCACGGAGAGAACATGCAAACTCCACCCAGAAGGCACCTGGACCGGGGTTTGAACCAGGGACCTGTTCGCTGAAAGGCAGCAGCTCTACCAGTTGCGCCACCGTGCTGCCCCATTCAGGACATTGTAAATTCAAAAAAGTTCAAGACAAAAACAATAAAGTATAAAGTATAACAATTAAAGTCCATTTGTTTTTGTCTTGAACTTTTTTGAATTTGTCATGATAGCCACATTTATCTTTTACATGATACAACAGCATGCCAAACTACTATCTTTCCAATTTAATTTCTACCAGTTGTAACCGCCCAAGGGTTTTATTTAATACCATTCAGTCTGTTATTAATTCCTCCATCAATGTTCTGAAAACTGCTACACAGTCTACCTGTGATGGTTTTCTTGATTACTTTGTGCACAAAATAGACTCTATCAAGCAGAACATTGTCAGTACATATAATGCTGTTCAGTTATGTGCTCCCTCAATAACCTCTGCTGTCTTTTTGATCAGTTCAACCTGGTCTCACTACCTCACCTCGTTAAGGTGGTTCAGCAGATGAAACCTACAAACTGTACCCTGGACATCATTCCCTCTAAGATGTTCAAGCAGTCCTTGGATGTTATTGGTCCTTGTTTTCTGACATTTATTAATAGCTGTCCAAGTTCAGGTTATGTCCCGTCTGTTTTCAAACATGCTGTGGTCAGGCCTCTTCTTAAAAAAACAGGTTTAAATCCTACAGCTTTTTCTAATTTTAGGCCAATTTCCCACTTATCATTTTTTATCCAAAGTTCCGGAAAAGGTTGTTTTCATTCAGTTGCAATCTTTTTTAGAACACAACAACTTGTTTGAAAAATTTTAATATGGCTTCAGACCCTGTCATAGCACTGAATCTGCACTACTCAAAGGACAGAATGATATTCGTTTGTCCCTTGATGCCAAAAAAAACTGTACGGCTGTTGATGTTGGACCTCTCAGCAGCTTTTGATACTGTAGACAATAAGGTCCTAATCATTTGTTTGGCTCAGCAGGTTGGCCTTCAGGGAGTTGTGCTCGAGTGGTTTAAGTCCTATTTAGCAGACAGAACGTTCTCTGTTATGATAGGTGATCTGTCCTCTTCGTCAGTCTCTTTGACCTCTGGCGTACCACAGGGATCCATTCTGGGGCATGTTCTCTTCTCACTTTACATGGTACTGTTAGGACCCATCATTGCATGCCATAATCTGTCTTTTCATCTGTATGCAGATGATCTACAAATCTATCTGCCGGTCACTCCCAGTTCCTCACTCAGTTTAAACTCTATTGCCAGCTGCTTAAACGACATTAAGCACTGGCTGTCTCAGAATTTTCTCCACCTAAATAACGATAAAACAGAATGGATTTTATTTGGTGCTTCCAGTAATTCATGTAACATCTCTCCCAGTCTAGGTTTTCCGCTCCCCCACTCCAACCAGGTGGTAAAAAATCTAGGAGTGGAGCTTGACTGTAACTTAAAGTTAGATAAACAGATCAGTTCTGTTGTGAAAACCAGCTTATTTCAGCTCCATCTGCTATTTAAAGTAAAGTCACTCCTTAGCCGTAGTGATCTGGAAAAGGCCATCCATGCCTTTGTGAGCTCTAGGCTTGATTACTGTAACGCCTTATATGTCAGTATTAACCAATCTTCTATCTTCTGTCTTCTATCAGGTCATCTGGACAGGTTCTTTGTTGTGGAAAGACGTTTCGCCCTCTATCCAGAGAGTTGCATCAGTCTGAGGGGCCCCAAGTAAACTGTTTTCCCCACTAAACAGTACGCTCCTTTAGTGGACAAACCAGTTTGCTGGTGATAAGATGATTTCTGGGGGCTGTCCTGTCCCCCGTCGACTCCTCCCCTGTGGCTGCCTGCCTGGGAGGAGTTGACAGGGGATCTATGTCAAAGTGACTAAAGTCTCTTCAGCATGACCTGGATCTTCTCCAGGGCCTCTTCCAAGTTGGAGGTGCCCAAGGAGCATCCAAACCAGATGCCCTAACCACCTCAATTGGCTCCTCTCAATGTGTAGGGACAGCAGCTAAATTAAAAGTGAACTGTACTCCTATATAGATCCTTTCTATCTTATCAAGATATTCAAAGTGCTTTACAATCTGTGTTCTCATTTACCGATTCATATAGCACTCTATCTCTTCAAAGACTAATCAGAGCTTTAGATCACATTCATGCACCGATGGGACACACCTCTGAGGCAATGAGGGGTTCAGTGTCTTGCCCAGAGACACTTCAGCATGTGAATGCTTGTGGAATCAAACTCCCAACTCTCCCATTGGAGGACAACTGCTCTAACCACTCAGCCACAGCTGCCCCTCAATAAATGGTTGGCCTGTACGGGGATCAAACCTGCGACCTTGCAGTTATTAGCACCACGCTCTAAACAACCAAGTTTACCGGCCAGATAGAGTCTCTCCCAGATAACTGAACTTCTCACCCTATCTCTAAGGGAGTCCAGCCACCCTGCGGAGAAAAGTTATTTTGACCGCCTGTACCTGCAATCTCTTTCTTTCGGTCACTACACAGGGTTTGTAGCCTTAGGTGAGGGTAGGAACGTACACCGACCTGTAAACAGAGAGCTTTGCCTTACAGCTCAGCTCCCTCTTCACCGTAAGGGAATGGCACAGACAAAATATTAACATATGTGAAAATTAAAAAGAAATGTGTGCATAGTCTCATTCACAACTTAGCATGTTCACACAGCACTGTACTGTTCATGAGTGTGTCACACACTTCTACACACAGTCAACCAGCCGACCGATCTCCTTAGCCATCAGCCAAGAGCTTGCTGCCCTGAACAGTGGCTCTGACACATCTATATGTTTTTCCACCTGACCTTTTGCCGTCCTTTCTGCCACAGCCTATAAACCATAAGCTGATATATGAAGGCAATTTTTAGTGGTGCCACTTGTATCTGAGTGATTGTGTATGCTTTACATTTGGGGCGTCTGCCCCCTTTGCCATCTCACCTCATCCAGATCTCTCTATTTGGATTAGAGACAACATGAGGACAGAAGAGAAAAGAAGAGGTGGGGGCTGGAGGGGGTGAAAAGGATGGGTGGACGTGATCCCAAACACACACATCTATCTTCTCCCAGGGCAGGAATCTGTTGTGTGATAGTCTTTTATCTGTCCAAACAGTACTATGCCTTATGAAGCACACAAAAAAAGTGTATTCTCTAAACAACTACAGTTATCCAAATTTTTATTATTTATATTTGCATCAAAACTAGCATTTAGAGATGGGGTAGAAATTCAAACTTTTACAGAAATCATCAATCTTAGAAGTTTTAATTATTTTAGGTAAAATATACAGAATAATCAAATATTCATTTGAGATTTTGATTGAAACCTTTATTGTGATTAACTGACAACTTCCTGACTTAGTGAAATGTTCATTTATCTCAAGATAGTTTCTCAAAATCTTCAGGTCAATTTCTTGACAAAAATAATTGTGGATGTTGTTTTGTTGTTTAAAGTGTGAAAATAATGGTTCCAAAAATATGTCAGTGTTCACAAACTACTTGCTGTTTACATGGGGCCGGGATTGGGATACTTTAAAATATGTTTGAGAATATTCCAGTTTAACAAAGTATCAAATGCAGCAAATGATGTACAAAATAACATGAACCATTTTCTTTGTGCTTCATATTTACATCTAAAAATAACTTTAAAAACATTTAAGGAAAAAATGCTCATGGTGCAGCTATTGCAATATAACTCTTGTTAACTCAAAGAAAAAAATAGTATTTCAGTTTCATATAACGGGCTTTTTCATAGTTTTCTTAATGCGTGCAGCTTGCTGTCAAAAGGCAAAAGCAAAACAATGTTTTTGCCTGATTCTACGTGTATAAAGTGTACATACACCCTTTGGTTAAAGAAAGAAAAATTCACAATGGTCACTGAACTTCCTTGAAACTGTTCCTGAACTGTAACTGAAACGATAACATAACAAATAAATAAATACTGAAATTACTTAATGAAATTAAATTATCCATCCATTGTCCACTTGTTGTGAAGTCGGGTCGCCGGGGCAGCAGCTTGAGCAGAGAGGTCCCGACTTTTCTTTCCACAGCCACCTCTTCCAGCTCTTATGGGAGGACTCCAAGGCATTCCCAGTCAAAATGAGAGACATCGTCTCCCCAGCATGTCCTGAGTCTTCCCTGGGGTCTCCTCCCAGTCGGACATGCCCAAAGCACCTCCCTAGGGAGGCGCCCTAGAAGCACCAAATGCCTGAATCACCTCAACTTGTTCAGGACAGATTGCACCTTCCTTTCCATGTCCCTAATGTCACAATCAAAACAGTCCATGCTCAATAATCCAGGTATACAATCCAACAATGTTCAGTCAGGTCATCTGGACAAAAGGTCACAATATGTTCAATATTTCTTAGAGGTACCAGTATATTTCTCAAGGCCAGATATATTTCTTTCTTAAAAAAAAAAAAAAAAAAGCAACGGTTGGTTTTGCTAGTTGACTCTAAACTCTTAGTAGAAACAAATATTGGTATACAGTTTATTTTCAGTTTCAAGTATTTCAATTACTTTTGTGTTTTTTTTTTAAATATACAAATTGCCAGACCCTGTAAGTCTGTGTGACTTTTTGCAAATGTCACATTTACCTTTGAATGATTTTGTATAAGCATTACATTACTTTTAACCAATAAACCAATCTAATTCAAGATGGCTATAAATTTGTCAGTATTACAGATATTGCACCATTTTTTTGCACATTAGTAGCTGGCAGTCAGTTACAACAAATACTCTAAGGGTAGTTCTTTGTATATGATATAGGCTTAAAACCTGTCTCTTGGACTAACATATCTCATGAACATCTAGACAGGCATTGATGAAATGCACAGAAAATATTTTATGTCCATCTACAACTAATTGACATTTGGAATGAATGCAAGTAAAGAAAGCCACCTAGATTTACAAATATTTACCCACAACTGTATATAGTATACCTAAGACTAAATCAGAAAACGTTACTTTAGCATGACCTCTTTGTATATAGCATGACATAATGTCATGACTAAAGGTTTGACCAAAATGGCCACAGCTCTGTAACTTCTTAACAAAAATATTTTTATTCTAAAAATCAGTCTTGGAATTTTGTGTGTAATATGCAATCCTTTAAGCATTCCAAGGCTTTAGTTCACCTACACAAAATATATGATGAATCGTTGGTGTTATTTAGAGTTTTGATGCCATAATTAGCCTGCTTTGAACAAATATTACATAAAATATACCACACTGTCCTTTTAAATATTAGATAAACGTTGTGCATTTATTTAAAGGATAATTTTATAGTCTGGCTACAAATGTTGGTCGTTAAGACATAGTAACTTTGTCTGGATTCAGTGTGGGTGACCAGGTCATTTATTTAGATTAGCATTTGTTCATGTTCCTGTAATTTACTGAGGCAGTGGCTCGTTAGCATTTTAACTGATGTTTGAATAGGTGACAATGTGCCCCTTTAGGCTCTTATCACACCAGCAGATTGAGCTCATTAGCTTGTTAGCTTGAACTCCTGCTATGGGAGCTGTATGGCATTAGGCCATGTTACATTACTAAAATGCATCAACACTTGTTAGCTTATTACCATAACTGTTTATTAGATGTGTGAGGTGAATTATCCCATGTAACAGATGAAATGGACTGTTAGCTTGTTAGCAATTTAAACAGGCAAAGATTCAATGGTGTTAGTAAGTTTTAAAATACTAAAAATTAAAGAACTAGAATCCCTTGAAGAAGGACCTTTTACCTGCCTTTCATCTCATGTTGAGAAAAGATGGGGTTGTGGCCTTTTTGACCAAACATTGAAAATAAATATAAGCACAATGTCATGTGATTATGCAGGATGTCATCTAAACAGAAACACATGGGGTATGTTTTGTGAAATACTCTCAGCTACCCAAAAGACTAAATTTAGCACAGCATGCAAAACTGATTAAAAAGAAATTACATACATTTTTTTTTTGTTTTCTAATACCAATTGGTTATGGTGGTCATCTTGAATTGTATTAATATCATAAGTTAATAAGTTAGAGGTATGTTAATTTACTAAATAACTATACTAAGTTACTATAAGCAGGTTCTTCCTCCCAGCAGCTGTTAGACTCTACAACCATCACTGCTCCCAACAAACTCAATGAGGATTAAATACATGCTGACCTCTGCTTAAACATACACTCTGCCTGTAATACTGTACTGTAAATAGTCTGCCATTCTCAATGTTCCAATACATATTGAACATTATTATTGATATTGTTTATCTTATTTCTTATATATTGTATTGTTTATTAACATTTTAGAAACTTTTGTGTGAAATCTTTAAATCTTTTTATCTTTTTATCTGTTGCTGCTGATACACTGGAATTTCCCATCCGTGGGACAATAAAGGCTGTTTCTATTCTATTCTATTCTATAATTTACTAAAGAACTTTGAGCTTTTTTTTTTTTAAGTCAGTAGGCTGTGGCATCCATCTTGTATAAGTTTGACTCCAAATGTTGAGCAGTTTTAAATAAAAAATCCAGTGCTTTCTTTCTGTTAATTTAATTAACCTTTGTCCTGTGGGAAATGGGGATTTTTTTGCTAAAACAGACACAAGCTGTCATGGTTTGTAATAGGTTCAGACCCAGAATGCAGACAAAACTCATGATGCTCAAACAATTTAACCAATTGTATATATATATATATATA
>NC_056498.1:81257319-81257864 GCF_014905685.2 Nematolebias whitei
ATAGCAGCAAGTAAAGACTCAAGGTTTGACCAAAATGGCAGTCACACAGTTTAACCAACACCATCCATTTTAACTTGTCATATACAGTTCTCACCCAGAAGCTGCTGAAACAGTTTAGTGAAATGTCCATTTAATTGACTGCAGCAGTTCATTAGCACCCTGCCTCAGAGCCTGCCAGGGCCAGGGGCCTTGTGTGGGTTGAGTTTTTGGAGAAAGGATGTTACCAGGTGTCTGCTGATGATAAGATGTGGATGGACACAGTTCAGCAATAGGTAGGTACAGGTCGGTATGTTGTTGTTGATGTTGTTGAACTTTCATTCTTTCATTCAACTTTTATTTTAACACTGAGCATTGAGCCTCAAAGACTTATTTACAAGTGAGAACTGTTTGGACAGACAAAAACAGTGGTGAACTGGACACATGTAGGAGTTGGAGGCGAAAAAATTCCTATCAGACTTTTATTTTCCAGCCTGAGAAAAAAAACCCTCTAATATTAAAAAACACCTCGCACAAGCACATATTGACATAGACATTCTGCGGAGGGG
>NC_056498.1:81257964-81280840 GCF_014905685.2 Nematolebias whitei
GGGGGGGCAGAGCAGTCAACATGTTCATAGACGCTCTCGAGGGCAATGTAAGAGTTCTGATAAGGATGGAATAATCAGTCAATGTCCTCCGGTGAGATCCATAAACATTCTCGAGGTATGTCGAGGAATGGCCAAGAATAACGTCTATGAGAATCCAAGAGTCCTGAAATGATGACACAAGTTTCTTCAGCTTGGTTCAACAGGTTAACAGTTGGAAATTCCTCAGGGGGTGGTGAGCATCAGATTGCATGTTCTTCAGATGAATTCAGATAAGATGACCTTCAAGGCCAGCCAAGGGAGCCAAATTCAGATAAACACAGTTGTTTTGGGGACAGGCAGAACTTAATGACATCTACCTTGAGTCTGTGTTGGTCGACTCGGTTCCAAAATGTCCAAATAACATGGCCACACTAATGGAATGTGACTGAGTAAAATCCCCAAGATCTGATCCATTCAGCCCAAAGCATTTGAGTCCGGGTACTCGAGACACGGACCAAGCCATCATAAAGGCAAGCAGTGTGATTGGGTCCAAATTTGCTGCCGAAGACTTCCTTGATTGATTGATAAAACCAGCAACCAGCCAAATTCAAAAAGCAAGAACCAGTTATCGAAAATCCAATTAAACATGCATCCTTAAAATTCACAAATGGCAACAGTGATAGATACATCATCAAGTCTTCCAAGTCAATGAGATATCCAGCTGCGTGCGTGCCAACAGGGCAAATCGGCTCACCTAAAGCCTGTCTTCTCTTCGAAAAAATTTTGTAAATTGAGTTGAGGGACCAACTGATCAAAACAAGTCCATAATTATGGTTTGGAAGATATGTAAGAGAGTCTCACAAGCAGTTTCACAGACAGACAGAGCAGCAAAGCAAAGAGGAGAGGGAGGGGAGAAGCATCCGATCTCGGCAAGAGCAAGTGGTGAAGTGAACTGGGTGAAGATGTTGAACAGAAGTTAGTTTATTCTCCACCTGGTTCTTATAGCTAGTCTTGGTTAACATTGCCTTCCTCCTATACACTTTTTTCAGCTCCCACACCCTAGATTTGTCCCCTTGAAGTATATCATGTTTCTTCTGGATGAAACAGAGTTTCACATAATTTGTACTCCTTTTTTATTGTTGGAATAAATGGTTATGGTTTCAATGGAAGTGACAGTGTCCTGAGAATAAAATATAGGAGGCTTAAACATCAGTCAAAATATATAATTGAGGGCAAACTGTTCAAATGGATTGAGTGCTTTCTTACTGACAGACAGCAGAGAGTCCTGATGAAGCTGAATCAGACTGGACCAAAGTCAAGATTGAATTCCCCAAACCTCAGTCCTAAGGTCAATTCTCTTCGTGATCTTTATGAATCGCTTACCATCATGCGTCTCTAACAAGGTAAAGCTACTGTATTTGAAAATGATGCCAAGTTCTATGGAGTTGCAACTCTAAGAGGTTATCAAACATCACAAGACAATTTAAATCACCTTTGAGAAATTGGCAGAAACCTGACAAATGGAGTTCAACATCTTAAAATACAAAGTTTTTCACATAGGTCCAAACAAATCCAAACAATCCATATATCAAGGAATATAACAAATTGCAACCAGTGAACAAAGAGAACGATCTTTAAGTTATGATTAACAAACTGAACTTTTGTCAACAAAGTGAACCTGATATTGGGTGTAAAAGAGAGCTTTGACAATTTAAATGAACCAACTCTACAACTTCTGTATAAATCACTGGTGTGCCCACATCTAGAGTATGGCAATGTCATGTGGGGTCCCCTTTACATCCTCAACCAAAAAGCTGTTGAACAAGTCCAGGAGGCAAGCCACTCATATTGTACCGGCACTGAGCGGTCTCGCATACAATGAGACGCCACGGTGATATGATACAAGTCTACGAGAATATGAACAGTATTGACAAAGTATCTAAAAAAGTTAAATCTGGTCCTCTGGACATTAAAAAAAACAACAACAAAAAACAAAGCAAAACAACAAAAAAGTGTAGAAACGTTTTGTCTCTCTTCCGAGAGACTTCCTCAGTCTGAGGTGCTGTATTCAGCTCAGTCTCTTAAATAGCACCTTCTCAGAGTGGATCAACCAGTTTTGCTGCTGACAACCAAAACCAGCTGATCACATGCTCAAGAAGGACCATCAGCCTAACAATGGATCATTAGCACACTGATGGCTGTTTACTATTCACAGAGGGCTGAGTGATACTAGCAATCACAGTATTGTAAGAGGGGGACAATTGAACACGTAGACCTCCACCCCTGTTTAACGATGGACAATTTCTTTTCACAAAGATGGCCTCCTTTACTCCTCTCTCAAACCACCGTTCCCCTTTATCCAGGATGTGCACATCTTCATCCCTGAAAGAGTGACCGCTGGCCTGGAGATGAGTGTAGACCGCAGAGTCCTGGCCTGATGATACTGATCTTCTGTGCTGGGCCAACCTTTTGGCCAGTGGCTGTTTTGTTTCCCCGATGTAAGACTGATCACAGCCCTCCTGACACTGAACAGCATACACAACATTACTTTGTTTGTGCCGGGGGACTGGATCTTTGGGATGAACCAGTCTTTGCCGTAATGTATTTTGGGGTTTAAAAGCCACTGGGACGTTATGATTAGAAAATAAATGTCTCAGTGTCTCTGATACTCCCTCAACATATGGAATGACCACTGGTCTGGGTCTGGGTTCCTCCTTTTCACCTGTTGGCTGACTGGAGTCCTGTTTGGGTTTCTTCTCTGCTTTCAGGAAGGCCCAGCTGTATATCCACATTGCTCTAGAGCCTGTCTTGTGTGGGATTTCTCCTTCTGCCTGGCTCCTGAGCAAGTGGGAACGCTGTCTGCTCTGTGATACAGAGTCCTGATGACTCCTAACTTGTGCTCCAAAGGGTGATGGGAGTCAAACTGCAAATACTGGTCTGTGTGGGTGGGTTTGCGGTACACCTCAGTTTGCAAATGTCCTCTATCAGAGACTGAGACCTCACAGTCCAAGAAAGCCAACTTGCCATTTTTTTCATCTTCTCGTGTGAACTTGATGTATTTATCCACAGAGTTGATGTGGTCAGTAAAATGTTGGACTTCCTGAGATTTAATTTTAACCCAGGTGTTGTCAACATACCTGAACCAATGACTTGGTGGTGTCCCTGAAAAGGACGTCAAGGCTGTCTTTTCTACCTCCTCCATGTACAGGTTGGCAACAATAGGAGAAACTGGAGACCCCATAGCACACCCATATTTATGCCTATAATATTGCTCCCCATATGTGAAGTAGGTTGACTGCAGGCACAGTTTCAAGAGTTGACACAGTTGTTCTGTGGAAAGTGTGGTCCTGCTGCTCAGAGTGGTGTCTGATTTTAATTTTAAACTGACCACCTCTACTGTATCATCTCCACATGTGGATCAATGATGTCCCTTCAACCACCATCTTCAAACAAATCACAACTGGGTCAACCTGCTCCTCTCTCCACCGCCAATTACCTCCAAACCAGATCCTCTGCAAAACCCAGGATCTCTCTTGTTTCATTCTCGGTCTTCACCTCAAAACACAAACAGTAAGGAGTTATTCTCTCTCAAGGATTCATTATTCTAAATACAAACAAAGCCCATAATCACCTTGTCCTCTTCTCTCTTACAGCTGCAATGACACAATCACCTGTAAATAAATCTCACTTACCTTTTGTACTCCTGACTCTGTCTTTACTGAATCAGTCTGCTTACTTGAGGGTTGACGGTGATACAAACCTGATACCATCTTCTTTTACATGTTGGTCTTCAACCATATCAGAAGCTGCTGATACCTCCTTTGCCTCCCCCGTCTGTGTCTCTAGAAGTCAGGTGAGGAAGCAGCTGGAGAGACTGAACAGGAATAAGGCTGCAGGTCCAGATGGTGTCAGACCCAGAGTCCTGAAAGTCTGTGCAGAACAGCTCTGTGGGGTTCTGCAGCACCTCTCCAACCTTAGCCTTACCCAGGAGAAGGTTCCAGTGTTGTGGAAAACCTCCTGCCTTGTTCTAGTACCAATGAAACCTCACTCATCAGTCCCCAATGGCTATAGACCTGTTCCCCTGACATTCCACATCATGAAGGACCTAGAGAGACTTCTTTTGGCCCACCTGACTAAACAAACAAGCACATACCAGGACCCACTGCAGTTTGCTTATTGGCATGGACTTGGAGATGAAGATGCCATCATACACCTGCTTCAGCAAACTCACTGTCATCTAGAAAAGGCATACATCACTGTGAGAGTCATGCTCTTTGATTTCTCCAGCGCATTTAACACAATCCAGCCTGATTTGCTTTGTCAGAAACTCCAGAAGACTCAGGTGGAGGCCTCAACAATCACCTGGATCAAAGACTACCTGACAAACAGACCACAATTTGTGAGACTGAAGGGTTGTGTGTCTAACCAGGTGGTCAGTAGCTCAGGAGTACTACAGGGGACTGTACTCTCACCATTTCTTTTCACTCTGTACACCTCAGATTTCCAGTACAAAACAGACTCCTGTCTTCTGCAGAAATATACAGATGATTCTGCAGTGGTCGGGTGTATCAAAGATGGACAAGAAGCTGAGTACAGGGAACTGGTGGACGTTTTGTAGCATGGTGTGGAAACAATCATCTCATCTTGAATGTGAACAAAACAAAGGAGATGATTGAAGATTTCAGGAGAAACGGGAACAGGTCCAACCCTATTTCCATCATGGGAAAAGAAGTGGAGGTGGTGGAGAAGTATAAATATCTTGGGGTTCACCTGGACAACAGACTGGACTGGAAATGCAACAGTGAAGCCGTCTACAAGAAGGGACAGAGCAGACTGTACTTCTTGAGGAGCTGAAGCCCTTCAATGTTTGCAGCAAGATGCTGCATATCTTCTATAAGTCTGTTGTAGAGAGCGCTATCTCTTCTGCCATCATCTGCTGGGGTAGCAGCACCAGAGCAAGTGACTTAAAAAGATCAACAAGCTCATAAAGAAGGCTGGCTCAGTTCTGGGGACTCCTCTAGAACCTTTGGAGATTATTGTACAAAGAAGGATTCTTCTTAAAATAAAGAACGTTATAGACAACCCTCAGCATCCTCTTCATCAGACTGTCATACAACAACAAAGTGTCTTCAGTCAGAGGTTTCTTCAGATTCGTTGTAGGACAGTCCGCTACAAGAGATTCTTACTGCCCACAGCCATCAGCAACTCTAACAATTTTTTAATGAAACCAGGATGATGAGTTACAACAACATTTAATTTCCCACTGGTAATAATAAAGTATTTTTGAATTGAATTGAACTGAATTTTCAGTGAATCTGTTATCTTTTTCCGGTGTGATTGCTAACTCATGGACATTTATATGTAGTCTGCCAGAACACATGAAGGGTTTGAGTAATTTAGACCTCAGATTTGTGGATCCTGATTCAGTGTGAGGACTCAGATCTTTAATGTGAGTGAATCAAGAACTGACCAGCTCTTCTGGAGAAGTAGAAACTGAGAAAGAATAAAATGGTGGCACAGATAGGGGAACTGGAAAAAATAAAAACACATGTGCAGTACATTAAACACAAAAATTCACTAATCATAAATTAATCTAATAATGAAGTAGAAAAGAGTCAGTCAGAGTCAGAGATACTTTATTGTCATTCGCACTTCATGTGGTACATGTGGTGGAACAAAATTATGTACACATGGTCCCAGTTACATCCAACAATAAAATGTACAAGAAAAACAATGATAACATCTAAGATATGAACTAAGAAAAACATTAACTAAAAATACACTAAGCACTAATAGCATAAAAACATTACATCGAACAGCAGCACGACCATAAGCATGAGTCTGTGTGAGCAGATGAGCACACATGAACACATTAACATGAAACAGATCAGTAGCAACATGATGTGATTTTTTCACAGTGATTATTCTGGTTAGATATTCATGAGTCTAACAGCCTCAGGGTAGAAGCTGTTCTTCAGTCTAGTGGTTCTACACTTAATGCTCCTCAACCACTTTCTTGGGGGGAGCGGGACAAAAAGTATGTGTGCTGGGTGAGTGGGGTCCTTCTTGATACAGGTGGCTCTCTAACTGCATCTGGAGGTGTAAATGTCTGTGATGGTGGAGAGACTGACTCCAACAGACTTTTGTGCAGCCTTCACCACTCTTTGTAAAGCTTTTCTTTCTGCAGCTGTGCATCCTACATGCTACACGTTGATGCTGGAGCACATGATGCTCACCACTGCACACCTGTAGAAGGAGGTGAGGACTGAGCTTCCCAGACCAGCTCGGCTCAGCAGCCTGAGGAAGTAGAGTCTCTGTTGAGCTTTCTTGATCAGGCTGGTGGTGTTGTTGCTCCAGCTTAGGTTGTCATTCATGTGTACACCCAAGTACTTGTAGCTGGAGACCACTTGCACTGCAGATCATCTTATGCTCAGGGGGGTGCAGCTGTGTTTGTTCCTTATGAAGTCCACAATCATCTCCTTTGTCTTCTTCACATTGATGTGAAGGTCATTCTCTTTGCACCAGCTCTCCTGGTGTTCCACCTCCTGCCTGTAGCTGGACTCATCAATGTTTGTGATGCATCCCACCACCGCTGTATCATCTGCAAACTTTACAATATTACAGCCTGGATGGGTAGGTGCACAATCATACGTGAGCAAACAGGAGGGGGCTCAACGCACATCCCTGAGGAGAGCCAGCGCTGAGGGTTATGGTGGAGGAGAAGTTGTGGATCCTCACTGACTGTGGTCTGTTTGTTAAGAAGTCTAGTATCCAGTTGCAACTGGAGGGGCTTAGTCCTAGTGTGAATATTTTGTCCATCAGTGTTTGGGGATCATGGTGTTGAAGGTGGATGTGAAGTCCACAAAGAGCATACAGACGTAAGAGTTTTTCTGCTCCAGGTGGTTGAGTGCAGTGTGGACCACAGAGGAGAAGGCATCCTCTGTTGATCGGTTCTCACAATATGCATACTGATGAGGGTCCTCATATAAGTTGACGGTTGTTTTGATGTGGGTCATGACCAGTTTTTTGAAGTATTTAGCAACTATCGGGGTGAGGGCCACTGGCCGATAGTCATTCAAACCAGTCACTGTAGAGCTTTTTGGGACTGGGATGATGGTGGCCTCTTCAGGCAGGTGGGTACTGTCTCCAGGGTAAGTGAGGTGTTAAAGATGTCTGCCAGCACCTCGCAGAGCTGATCGGTACATTCTTTCAACACGTTTCCAGGGATGTTGTCTGGGCCGGTTACCTTGTATGGATTAATCCTCCTGAAGGTACTCCTTACTTCTGCTGAGGTCACGCTGACATGATCTTCATCCGGTGGTGAAGTGAGTTAGGTGCTGGGTGGTCTGTTCGAGTCTTCAAAGCGTGCATAGAACTTGTTGAGGGCATCAGGCAGAAATGGGTCTTTGGGGCATTGTTCGCTCCTGCCTTTATAATCTGTTATGCACTTAATGCCCCTTCACATGCTCTGAGGATCTTGTAAGGTGAATTGACCCTCAATCCTCTGTGCATATTTGGCTTTGGCCTTCTTAATGCCAGCTACCAGCCCTTTCCTTGTCCTACTCAGCTCCTGTGAGTTTCCAGACCTGAAGGCAGTGTTCCTGGCTTCTAGCAGTGTGCACCTCTGTATTCAGCCAAGGTTTTCTGTTTGGGTAATTTTTAACATGGGCAGCATGGTGGCGCAACTGGTAGAGCTGCTGCCTCTCAGCAAGCAGGACCCTGGTTCAAATCCCAGTCCGGAGGCCTTTCTGGGTGGAGTTTGCATGTTCTCTCTGTGCGTGCGTGGGTTTTCTCTAGGTACTCCAGTTTCCTCCCACAAAACAAAAAGATGCATGTTAGGCTGATTGATAACTCTAAATTGTCCATAGGTTTGAATGAGAGATTGAATGTTTTTTTGTCTTTAATGTGGCCCTGTGATGGACTTGTGACCCGTCCAGGGTGTACCCCGTCCCTCGCACAGTGATTGCTGGACATGGGCATTGGGGATCCCCATGACCCAAAATGGAAGAAGCAGGTAAAAGATAATGGATGGATGGATGGATAATTATTAACATATTTTATGGTGAAGACGGTGTCAGTACATGTACTAATGTAACCCAGAACTGAGGATGCGTATTGGTCCAGATCAAGCAATCCTCCATTTTCAGCAGCTTCTCTGAAAACCTGCCAGTCTGTTCGATCAAAACAATCTCTCAGTATGGGGCCACTGTCCTGGATCCAACATTTAACTTTCTTTTGTACCGGTCAGGAGCGTCTCAGCGGGAGCATGAAAGTACTGGCCAAGAATATTGAGATATGATAAAAAGACTAATAGAATTAACAAAAGACATGTTTCCTGACACAAACACCTTGGCAAAAATGTCATCTTCTCCTTTTGCCTTGTATCAGCTGGCAATAAGCTCCACTTAGCTAGATGCCATAATCTCCATAAACGTGTGAGTGGATTTCTTCCAACATTTTCCACTTCTTTTTGTTCATTCTAAGGTTATAAACAGTTGAGTCAGTTGGATGGAGTTTTGTCTTTGAACTTGGTGACGAAATTCTTACAAAGGTATCATTACAGTCAATCAGCACAGCATGGGACCCAGCTAAGATTGAATAACTAATAATTGATTTTAAATAAAATAGCTGAATTTTAAACTGAAGTTAAATAACAAACCTCAGTATAAGTCTGGCCTACACTTGAATATTCACTAACTTATTTCTGTTTGGTTAAAAACTTTGACAAAAAAAGTAAATAAATAAATAAAAAAATAAAAAAATAAATAAATAAAAAAAAAAATATATATATATATATATATATCCATCCATCCATCCATTATCTTTACCCGCTTATTCCATTTTTGGGTCACGGGGGTCGCCGGTGCCCATGTCCAGCAATCACTGTGCGAGGGGCGGGGGACACCCTGGACGGGTCGCAAGTCCATCACAGTATATATATATATATATATATATATATATATATATGTGTGTGTGTGTGTGTGTGTGTGTGTGTATATATAGTTTGTTTTTCTCTGATCCTAGTATTACGTGATCTTTGCCATGCCTCAAGAAAAGTAAGAGATGCTTTTGTTCTTGACGTTTGTCACAATATATACACTGTTTCTGCTAATTACAACAGAAGACTGAAAAGTTCAAATTAACAAAATAATAAAAAAGAATCTCATCCATTTTCAGTTTGATTTGCATTTTTATTTCAAGTTGTATTCATGCAATGTCTTTTCTTTTTTTATTGCTTTTTCTGTTGCTGCAGTTCTCACTAATATCTTCAAGGATCAAAGGCTTTCGTTGGCTTTCTCTCATCTCGGTTTTCTCCTCCAAGCATTGTTTGCCTCCTAGGACTTCAGCAGAACAAGTTTTGCCCAACTGCCAAATTTAAGGGGAAGGGGAATTAGCTATTCCAGGACTCATTTGACATCAAACAGGGATGATCCGCTGAGGGCATAGATAAAAGAGGTGGCCCACCCTGACCGTTAGCTACCTAAAATATAAATGTGTGTGTGTGGGTGGGGGGTGTGTATGTGTTTCAATTTTACATATGAAAGCCTGGGTTATACAAACAGGACTGCCAAACAGGAGTTAGATGCCAAAACTAAAAATGTACAAGAACTTTATTTTAATGAAGAATTGAAACATAGTAAAGGCAAGTTTTCATTTTTCGTGTTAATTGTTTTCTGTGATTTTCAGAATAAAAACATCTAATTCTGTACATACAACAATATTTTTGTTTTAAGTCTTACAAATCTAAATCTTATACTTTTCATACCATAAAATACAGTAAATATGAGTTATGAACTAAAAAAAAACCTTCTGTCTTGTTTTTTTAGCTATTGTTTTTGCTCACAGAATGCACACAAAGCAAATGTAACACCAAAGCCTTCTGTAAAATGATAAATAAATGGTTCTTCTTTAAGGTGATGCCTTTTTAGATGACTTTGTATTCTTACTTCACACTTATCTTTTCACTAAACCTTTCACAATACACACTTTTACATTGCATCTGGATTTTAATCACACTGTCTGTTCAGTCCTAAGAAAAAAAAATGACATGGAAGAAAGGATTTATTCTGCTGTTTAGTGAATTATTATTAAATTTTGGGAAAAAAAAAAAAAAAAAAACTTTCTTTCTAGTACATTTTAGAAATAGTAATCCATCCATTAATTTATTCAGTCATTCTTTCTCCTATAGGTTGTTGGATCATGGAGGTAAATGTTCCAGAACAGAAATACAGACATCACTCTTCCTAGCTTCACTCATCAGCCCCTTCTGGAAAATCCCAAGTCGTTCCCAGGCCAGAGAAGATATGTACCATACTTGTCGCTGTACACGTCACACCGCTATAAGTTGCATCAGACCCAATATTTCTAATAAAGTGAAAGCAATCCATAAATACGTCGCTTCTAATATGCACCACCGCTAACGCGTCATGTTTGATACGCGTCACCGCTGACAACCCGGATATCTAGGCCGGTGTTGTGCCAAAAATTGATTGGCTGCCAAATGGCGGCTGCGGGAGCATGCACAGGAGAACTTCTGGGAGGACAAGAATTTAACAAGATTAACACTTAAAAACAATTATTTGTTTGCTCGAAATTATAGTAGTGTTGTGTCTCATTCTAACTTTTCCTTAATAAATGCACTTTCATGGTCAAATCAGCTGCATGAAATGAATGAATGAGATGAAAGTGGCTTGGTATGGCAAGCCGAGTATCTCATTAATAGCCACTTTTAACTATTAATGTGACACTTGGCTTGCCATATTAGTTGATGGCCCTCTAGTGGCTAAAAATGGTACTGTTCAATATTTTCCATGTCAGATTGAATGAAATCGTCATATCTCAGCCAAAAATTGGGTTATAAATATGGGGACAAAAATATAAATATGTTGCTTCAATGTATAAATCGCAGACATGCTAATTCATGCAAAAAACTGCGACTTATAGTGAAAAATACAGTAATCCCTCCAGTGATCTCTGTCTGCCCCAGTCTTCTAGAATGTGCTTGGAAAATCTCGAGGGCATCAAGTTGCCAGAGCTACCTCAGCTCACTCCACTTCAATGGAATTGAATTCCTTTACTTGAAGCAAAGAGTCATGGCCATTCCATCCTTTTCCAGGTAAGAATCATAAGGTCTGTCACAATATCCCTCAGTCTGGGACTGAAATGTGTTCTGGCTGCCTTGGTGTGTCTTCCAAATGGACTGGGGTGGTGAGGGGTGTCAAAAACAGCCCACCTCTGGTGCGCCTCTGTGACTTAGTGAGGTAGTAACAGAGCTACTCTGGTGGACATGAAAATATAAGCTGCAATGTCCTGGATTTATAATGTGATGAACTGATTACACAATTGTGCCTGCTTGCAGGATTAAACAACAACCAGTTTTATTATCAAGAGATGATCGACAATGAGTCATGGCAACTTTGTAGTTAGTCAAAAAATAGTTAACCACAAAGATACTTGCTAAGGTGATTTATTTAATTATTTATTGTCTGTAAACCCATCCAGTGCACACCTAAGGTTCTGGCTTGAAGGCCCCAACGGAATGACATCAGCTAAACTCTGACAGGAAAGTCTAAGGTTTCTATCCCAGTAACTTTCTTCTCCAAGACTGCACCTCAAAATCCTGACCATGGTCACCATAAAGAGGATTGAACATAAGGGGCCAGGTTGACATTCTCTCTTCTTTTTTCTAACTTGATTACTCTACAAGAAATACACAAACATGTTCGTTTCCTACTTATACTGTATTTAAACTCACTGGTTAGGCACAAGATTAAAAGTAGTACTCAAATATACATCTATGGCCTGTTCAGTCTGGGGCACGTAGCTTTTATGATGGTTTCTTTAGGTTTTAGCAATTTTGTTTCACAGTACCACAAGGAAGTCAGAGGCAAAAAGAAATATAAGTAACTTGTTCTATCTGCATTGTCTGTCTCGACTGGGTGAATAAAAATAAAAAGAGTAATAACTCAGGTAAACATAAAAGATAAAATAGGAAGGACTGAAAACTTAAAGACCATAACCAGTTTCACAAAAATTCATGTTTTGTATGATAATTTACATATTCAAAATTTGTAGTGCCACAATCAGCACAGCAGTGTGTTTACATTTGGAAAGAGATTAATCTCTGTGTTAATACTTGGGTGGGGGAAAAATAATAAAACACTTGTTTTCTTCATGAAGGGATGCGGCTTCACTAACCAAGCTAGTGGTGGGAGGTTAACTTGGACCGAACCCACTTAAAGATGTGTCTGTGTTAGGATTGTGAGTAAATTATTTAGGAATTGGTTTATATCAAATGTTTATTTTATAACCTTTAAAGAAACAATTAAATTGATAAGGACAACTTATGCTTGCTTGAGACCATGTGATGGACTTGCCACCTATCCAGGGTGTACTCCACCTTTTGCACAGTGACGGCTGGAGATAAACACCAGCTCCTGCATGGAAAGGCAAGAAGAGAAAATGGACAGATACCTGGATGTTTGTCCAATCACTGAGCGTGATAAGATGTTTTTTCTAGAGTAAAGTAGGGGAATATGTCTATAGGTTTGCACCAACACACAACAAAATGAAGCTGTTGTACTTACTCCATTGATCAAGAGAATATAGCTATCCCAAGGTGGGGTATTTTTTTGTGTAGGATGACATTCACATGACATAGAAAGGTGAAATATAACAAGTCAATATGAGAAAGTGAAAAGGTTGTAGAAAATAAGTGGGAATATACAAAGTATCTTAATCTTAAAGTTGATTAATATTTTTTTTTTTATCTCAATTTGTACACATCCTTTATGATGTTCCACTGTTGTCATCACACTTTGTTAAAATCAGGACTGTCTTGTTAATGAGTCCCCGAACCTCATTGGGATTAACTGTATAAATTAAGGTTGAATAAATGAAAAAAAATCTCATGATTTATTACACTAATGTCTAGAAAGCAACACTTAACTATAGTCGGGTCTTATAGGAGATTTAGGAGAAAAAATGAGTCAAACTCATGTTGTGAGATGTTGAATGCCAATAATGTGGCATGCGATGCAAAACACAGTGTCCGTATCATTATGATGCAAAATGTGAGATATACAGTATTTGTGAACACTTTGTTAATCTTGTTGGGAAATAAGTAGGAAAATGTAGTATTTGAAAAAGGTTTAAGCCATGTGCCTTGTGAATATCACATGATCATTTATAATAATAATAATAATAATCATTTTATTTAAAAAGCGCCTTTCATGACACCCAAGGACACTTTACAGTAAGAACAAAGATCAACAGGAATAAATTACATAAAGAATATAAAATACATACAGAATATAAAATGCATAAAGAATATAAAACACATACAGCAAAGTTAAGGATAAGCGAGTCTAAAGAGATGCGTTTTCAGAGAAGTTTTGAATATAGAAAGAGAGGTGGTGTTTCTTAAGTCAGGGAGTAGAGAGTTCCAGAGATGAGGGGCAGAGCAGGTGAAGGCCCTGCTCCCCATGGTGGAGAGGTGGGCAGAGGGTACATGGAGGTGTAGTGAAGAGGAGGATCTGAGAGAGCGAGAGGGGATGGAGATGTGTAGGAGGTCAGATAGGTACGGAGGGGCAAGGTTGTGGATATTTGTTGAGAGTTTGTTTGAATCCATTTGTTGGATTCTGATGCAAGTCTGTTACCAGAGCTAAGTGTTAGATTGACGAGTTTCATCAACTGAAATTTGATGTTTAGAAATATGTAACTTACTATATTTAAATGACATCTTACTTCATCTAATACTGCAGGTGGCGACGGTCTTTACAGCTCAATTTTTCTGACCAATTAGAAACTGCTATTGCATTGCGCCTGTGTATTTTAATCATATTTACTGTTGTTGAGCACAAAAATAACAGTGAATTCTGCTTGGTCTTCTGTTTACTTAATAGGGATTGCTACAATAAGTTGTTCTCCTCCATGGCATTCTTTTCTCGGTGTCCTCTGATTTCACTCCATCTACTTCTATGTCCTCTCTAACTGCATCCGTATATCTCCTCATTGGCCTTCCTCTTTGTCATTTTCCTGGCAGCTAAAATTTAAAGACCCTTCTACCAATAGGCCCACAGTCTCTCCACTGGACAACCTTCTAGATCTGTCCTCTCTAACGTTATCTCCCAGTCGTTCAACCTATGCTGTACCTTAGATGATCAATTCCGTAATTGGATCCATCCTTATCACTCCTAAGGAGAAGCTCAACATATCCTTGCCTCTTCCAGTTCTTTCTCTTGTCTTTTTGTCAATGCCATTGTCTGCAGAACATAAAACAAAGCTGTTCTCACAACTGTCTTGTATTTTTTTTTTTGCTGCCACCTTTTTGTTGCAAGTCACGCATGAAACTTTTCTCCAATCCTGCTTGGACTCTCTTTTTCACCTCTTTACCACACTCTCCACTTTTCTGGACAGCTGGCCCCAAATACTGTACTTGAAGTTTTGCACCTTTGTGACCTCTGCTCCTTGTAGTCTCACTGTTCCACCTGCTTACCTCTCATTCACAAACATACTCTGTCTTGGTACAAATGACATTTATTCATCATCTTTCAAGTGCATACCTCTACCTTTCCCAAGTTATTTTCCACATGTTCCCTGTTTTCATGACAGACCACAATTTCATCTGCAAACAAAAAAAAACCAGAGGGATTCCTATCTGACCTCATCTGTTAATCTATTACCAGAGCAAACATGAAGTGGCTCAAGGCCAATCCTTGATGCAATCCCACCTCCACCTTGAAGCTACATGTCACTGCCGAGACAGGTAGCTTCAAGTAAAGGTAGCTTCAGGTATTTCAGAAGTACAGGTATGTTAGACTGGTACCAGTCTAACATACTTCTCTGCCACTTCAGATTTCCTCATACAACTGTAGTGAACTCGGCCTCTGACCAAAACCTGTCTCTGAAGACCTTCATGGGACAGGAACTGTTATTTCATTGATTTGAATCCAGAAATACAAATTAGCTCATCCAGAGACTGTCTAATTGTATCCTGAAGTAATCAATTGAAAGAACACTCTTCTTTTTATATTATCATTACTATTTTACAATATCTTGATAATCAAAAAGTGTGTTTAGTTCATATAATTTCTAATGTTGAAGTGAACCACTCATTTTAAATCAACTGTGAAACAGTATTAATGATTTTTTTAAACCTCATTTAAATTAGAAATCAAGTTAAATGTCTATTTACAAAGTAATTATGCATTTTGATTTTCTGTCTAAATGAGAAGTCAGTGATGTCGGTCAAAAGTCAGAGACAGTCAGAAAAGAAGTTATTAGAATGAGCTGTATCGTTTTTAAACCTAGCAGACGGTAAAAAGAGAAACACTGGCATCTGCGTTGTCTCACTTCGCCATAACATTTCTCTGTCTGTACTAAACATTCCTAAACATTCCTGAACCCTCGCTTGACTTTCAATAACCCTCTGACATCACTAGAACCACCCCCTGTTGGTTGTTTCAACCAATCAGGAAGTCCTAAGTGACCGGAAGTGAGAACGCTTTAAAAGTCGACACTTCCTAGAACTATAGAGTCTTCTCAGTCTTCTCTTGATGGAGTCTTCTCAAGCCTTCTGGAGTCTTCCACTCCTGAGTGGGATCCTTGATGGAGTCACAGCGACTTGCTGTGAATCCACCCGGGCATAACGCCTCCAACTTCGAAGGGAACTGAGTTTATTTGTTGAACGAGTAAATCGACACGACTTCTGACAATGACCAGCCGCTCTAACCGGAGACGCTGGAAGGTAGCGTTGAAATGGACCCGGTACCAGAGCTGATTTATCTCCTGCGAAGGTAACGAGTCGTCACGTGCTAAGTGTACCTGAGGTTTTGGCTGGTGATTGAAAGAAGCGTGCCAATTCTGGTCAATCCAAACATATACCTTTCTCCATCCATCTCTTCTTTAAACTCCTTCATTCCTTCCTTTAAACTCTTCTATTTTGCCAGTAATCTAGATGCCTTCAGAAATGTCTTGTTGTCTTATTAGTAAAGCGTGCCAAGTTTTATTAATCAGAACCAGATCAGCTAATCAAGTGTACATGTTTTGATGTTAAATTTTGATTCTGTTAAATAAATGACCGCATTTATTCTGATGGGTCAAAGGAAAATTAACGTCTCTTGTCACTGATTAAACAATACTCAGTTACCTCGGTCACATGGCAATAATTTAACTCGAAAAAGAAAGAACCGTTATATTTAAATAATTAGTAGTGAAGGTACAGTAAGCTGTCTCCCACGTTTCACTACATTTGGTGGGACCGTGTGTCCACATCAAAGATGTCCTTGACACACTACATTTTGGTGGCCCGTACGGGGAATCCTACCTCTACCTATCCATTAGCGCCCTCAAAGTAAAACTTGCTTATCCAGTTCTCTATCTTTGTCATGAAACCATACCGATGCTTACCGTTAGTCACCTCTTGTCTATGTCTTGATTCTACAACTCTATCTCAGATCATACTTGGTACTTATTTGGATTACAAGAACAGTTCTAAAATTATTTGACTCATATTTATCTGATAGATTCCAGTTTGAAAATGTAAAAAATGAATCCTCATCTTACACCAAAGTTAGTCATGGAGTTCATCAGGGTTCAGTGCTTGGACCAATATGTGGTACTTTGCTTTAATATGCTTCCATTTGGTAAATTTATTAAACAGCATGGGATACATTTTCATTATTATGTTGATGATACACAATTATATTTTTCCATGAAACCTAATGAATCCAATCAGTTACGTAGACTACAAGCATTTCTCAAAGACATAAAAACATGGATGAACCTTAATTTTCTGCTTATAAACTCAGACAAGACAGAGGTTTTGATTTGTAGACCTGAGCATCTTAGGAATGAATATTGCAGTCTTTCACTTTATCTGGATGACATTAAATTGGCCTCCAGTTCTGATGTTAAAAACAGTGGTGTTATTTTTGATCAGGACATGTCTTTTAATCCCCACATTAAAAACTTTACCAAAACCATTTTTTTCTACCTGTGTAATATTGGTAAAATTGGCCAACCAAGAAAATTTTCCTATATCAACCCCTGCTAGCTTTACCAAGCTTAACCTGCTGCATATCACTTCCAATATAATCCCTCTGTCTCACCTGTTGATACAAGTCCTTCTCGCCCTCCTTAATGTTCAGCATCTTGTACAACTAATTTTCTGTTTTGGGTTTGCAACCTCCCTCTTGGCTCTACATTCCATTTCCATATATCCCTGTATCATCTTATCAGTCTTCTCACTGCCCAACTTCTTCTTGGCTAACCTCTTCTTCTGGATAGGTTCCTGCACTTCACTATTCTACCACCAGGTTTCCTTATCATCTTTTTTTCTGTCCAGATGACACACCATATACCCTCCAACCAGTCTCTCTATTCACTATTGCTGTAATAGCACAGTCATCTTTAAGCTCTTTTTTAACATCTTTAATAGCTTCTCTCTGAACACCTCACATTTTTCCTTTCTCAACCACCACTATTTGGTCTTCTCTAACTTTTACATTTTATACTTTACAATTTTACACACTTACTGGTAGGTGTTGAGTAAAGCCATTTCCATCCTCTTGGCAAAATCCACCACCGTCTGTCCTTCCTGTTTTTTTTTCCTTGACACCAAACCTACCCATCACTTCCTCATCCCCTCTCTTTCCTTCACTAACATGTCTATTCAGGTCTGCTCTGATCACCACTTTCTCCACCCTGAGAATACTCTATCACTCCATCCAGATCCTTCCAAAATGTATCTTTCTCTACTACACCATATCCAACCTGTGGAGTAGGTATCAGTGTTACACTGATAACATTTAGCATCAGACCTTCTACTTCTACCTTCAAAGCTATCACTATCTGACACTCTTTTCACCTCTAATACATTTTTTGCCAACTCCTCCTTTAGGGCCCCCCTACTCTTTTTCTCCTTCTATCCACACCATGGTATAACAGTTTGAATCCTGCTCATATGCTGTGAGCCTTGCTGCCCATCCACTTGGTCTCTTTCACACATCTACCTTCCTTCTCTGCATCATGCCAGCCAGGCCTCTACCTTTGTCTGTCATTATCCATAGGTTGAGTTGCCACCCTTCAGCCTCCACTCTAGATTTTTCTTATCTCCTTCTGTCTCCTGACATGTTTCTTCAACTAACAGTAGCACAATCTCTGCCAACACCCTGTTCGTCATCAGCACCTCTGGTGGCCATTATTATCCCAGGTCTCAACCAATCTGGTATGGTGTCATTTTGACAAACTTGCATGGTGGTTTTGGCAAAAGAGTTTTACCTTGGATGCTTGTCCTGACAGAACACTCACCATTTACCTGGGCTTGAGACCAGAGCAAGAGATATACAGCCCTGATTTCCCTATTGGCTAGTTTTGTAAAAACAAAGGTGAATTAAACTATTAAAAATATTGATATAATAATAATAATAATAATAATAATAATAATAATAATAATAATAATAATTGTAATAATATTGAGCATGCATCAGGATATTAAAAAAGTTTCTTAAAATTTTCTGAAGCATTCATAGGGATCAAGAAGGAAGCCTAGTTTCAGCATTTATGTTTTGTTTTTAAAATCATAAAACAAAAAGTATTGAAATATAAATATCACAATTTGCATGACTAAAAGTAAATCTTTTAATCAGTCACAGTTCTTATAAATGACAAGAGAATATGCAGTACCTGTGCACAGTAGAGACGTGAATCTCTGTGGAGACAGACAGACATGATACAGAGGTCTTAATGAAATAAATATGTAATAATGGGGATAATTAGTCTGCCTTTAATAAAGCACTGACTATGACTTAAATAACTAAACCACTACACTTTTGGTGTGTTTATACTTTAACTATTTAATCATGTAGAATTGATCTAAAAATGTGCTTTCAGTGTGTGATCTGTCTGTGATGTAGTATCTCACTGGTCTGTGGCTTAGCGACAAGCTGGTGAATGGCATTAGTGAGGCAGTCTCTAAAATAATTTGCAGAGATACATACTTTCCTTGTGTAAGGACAGAATTAATTCTGGCGCGTCTTGCAGCCTCTGCTCCCCAGCTTCTTTTTCATTTTTTTTCGATTTTTTATCATCTGAAGACTTTGCCTTTGTTATCTATGAGCTGTTCGCTCTTAATTTAGCCTTCTGATTCAGAAGCTACCTCTGTTTTGTCTGAACGAAGACCATCAGCCTACCTGCTGGCATGTCCCTGGCAACTATTTGGGCCTACTATGTGTGACTTGTACTAACCTGGATTGTCCTGTTTTTGGTCTATCACCCAACGACAGCAATACTCCAGTACTCTGCCACTGAGCTTAATAAGCTCCGTTTACATCTACATGGGCCACCACCACCAGCTCTGTTTCTACACCGAGACATCTTCTACCGCCCCCATCGGAAATACACTCACGGAGGCTCTCGCCGGATCTTCTACTGTGACGGGCCAACTCCATTGGATCTATATGGTCTACTGTTCATCTTCCACTGAGGAGCACCAGTTAATTCCGGTAAGATGGCGCCCATGTACATGGCTTGCAATCCACCTCTGCTGATGGTGTTCGGATTATTTTTGTTTTGTTTGTTTTTTTATCTGTGACATAAACTCACTGCTGATGTATGACCAATAACAGCTTCTGGATCTTCGTTTTTCTGTCACCGATGTCGCTTATTTTGAACAATATGAGCGTACCTCTGGACACCCCCCCCCCCCCTCCTTCTGGCGGACGTGCTAGCTTACCTCTGCTGCACTTCTCACCTCCCTGCCCGGAGACATCGCTTCAGACGCCGGGGAAAACGTGCTGGGCGGCTGGTAAAGCTTAAAGCCCTGCGTGCTGCATCATCTTCTTCAGCTGGTGGTCATGGTTTCCATCACCAGCTTCCCGCGTGCCCAGACCAGGTAAACAACGGGAGTTGTCAGCCAGTGCGCAGCTAGGACCGACCTGGAGGGGCTGTTATTGAAAACCTGAGGCCACTGAAATTCACCACTGCTAGCTCCACTTTGGACAGTATCCGGGTGTGTTTGGTCAATGCAAGATCTGTTACCAACAAAACTTTTATCCTCAGGGACTACTTTCAACAGTACGAGTTGGAGTTTTTCTGCATCACAGAGACTTGGATGTCTCCGGGTGAGTCCAGCGCCTTGATGGATTTATTGCCACCGAACTGTCTGTATTTTAACGCACCGCGGCCATCAGGCTGGCGTGGTGGTGGATAATTAACAATATTCAAAACAACTTTTGACTGTAAACAACTGCCCATCCCAGTTTCCTGCGCCAGCTTTGAGCTGAGCGTCTTAGAACTCGGCCATTTGCCTCCGACGTTATTTGCACTCATCTACCGCCCACCTCGATCTAAGGATTTCATAAATTAGTTTTCTGACTTCTTGGCTGAAATCACACCAAAATATAATCATGTTTTCATTATTGGGGACTTTAATTTGCACGTGTGCTGTCCTGAGAAGCCCTTGGTTAAGGACATTTTAGATTTATTGGACTCGTTTAATCTAACTCAACATGTAAACGGTCCCACCCAAGAGCGTGGACATACACTGGACCTTGTTTTAACACATGATGTGACTGTTAGTAATCTTGAAATTGGTGATAATGTTTTTTCAGATGCCAGTCCGGTTTGAGTTCACCCTCCCCCATCTAACTCCTAAGCCATGCATTCCTGCACGCCACAGCTGGACCATTAACCATTTCACTGCCGCACGTTTCACAGATGTTTATAACGCTGAAATGATAATTCATCCCCCGGTGTTTCTCACTACTACTGAGGAGCAGACATTCCAATTCAACTCTGTCTGCTTAAAGACTCTGGATCATGTTGCGCCTGTTAAAACCAAAAAATCAGAAGAACCTTGGCTGAGTGATGTCACCAAGGCCGTTAGGCAGCAATGTAGGAGGGCGGAGCGCAAGTGGAGGAAAGACAGGCTGCAGGTTTCTTTTCAAATACTTAAAGAGAGTTGGCGCCGTTATCAAAAAGCAGTGAAAGCTGCTAAATCCAAATACTTCTCTGATATAATTACCTCAAACTCTCGCAACCCACGTGTCCTCTTCTCCACCGTAAACTCTGTTCTCCACCTCACTGAACCATCACCTCTGGAAGCCTCGACTGAGCTGTGCGAGAACTTCTTACATTTATTTTGGGAAAAAATTGCGACCACCCGGGCTCTCATTTCCCCTCCAACTCATGACCCATCCATCCCACCTCAATCTGTAGCTCTATTTGACCATTTTGAACCCATCACTCTATCTTCTCTAGAGCATGTCATATGCAGCTTGAAATCTTCTGGTTCCCCCTTTGATGTGGTCCCCCCCTCGACTACTAAAGGAAGTTTTTCCTACTCTTGGTCCGTCCATTCTTACTATAGTAAACAGTAGTTTATCCATTGGCATGGTGGCAAAATCATTTAAACATGCTGCTGTCCAGCCTCTCCTGACAAAAAAAACAAACCTTGATCCCTTAGTCGTATCCAACTTTCGGCCTGTCTCGAAACTCCCATTTGTTTCTAAACTACTGGAGAAAATAGTTGAGTCCCAGTTGGAGTGCTTCCTGGAGGATCACGCCATCTTAGAGCTATTCCAGTCTGGCTTAAACCTCTCCATAGCACTGAAACTGCCCTGCTGAAAGTCTTAAATACATTTTCTTAACCACTGATACCAGTGATTCTGTGCTGCTTGTACTGTTGGACCTCACGGCCAACTTTGACACCATCGACCATGAGATCCTCTTTGCTAGGTTGGAGCAGTGGGTGGGCATCACAGGGTCAGCCCTCAATTGGTTCAGATCCTACCTCACTGACAGATCCTTTTGTGTCTCCATCAAGGATTTTAGTTCTGCAGCGGCAGAGCTTAAATGGGGGGTTCCGCAGGGGTCCATCCTGGGTCCCCTCCTACTCTCTTTATACCTGCTGCTGCTTGGTGCTATTTTACGGAAACACAAAATGCCCTTCCACTTCTACGCCGATGACTGTCAAATTTACTTCCCCCTAAGACACAATGTCACATGCTCTATTCAACCTCTGCTCGACTGCCTGGTTAACATCAGGGACTGGATGGCTTTAAACTTCTTAAGTTTCAATGAAAAAAAGTCTGAAGTCATGTTGTTCCCTCCCAATGACACAATCACAAACCACTGCCTCGACCTCTCCGCTCTAACCCTGTCAGAAAAACAAAGAGTCACTAATCTGGGAGTGATAATGGACCCTTCCCTGAAACTTGTCACGTAAACATGATTGTTAAATCATCTAAAAAAGTTAAATCTGGTCCTCTGGACATTCAAAAAAACAAAACAAAGCAAATCAACAAAAAAATGTAGAAACGTTTCGTCTCTCATCCGAGAGACTTCCTCAGTCTGAGGAGCTGTATTCTTGAGCATGTGATCAGCTGGTTTTGGTTGTCAGCAGCAAAACTGGTTGATTCACCCTGAGACGGTGCTATTTAAGAGACTGAGCTGAATACAGCTCCTCAGACTGAGGAAGTCTCTCGGATGAGAGACGAAACGTTTCTACATTTTTTTGTTGATTTGCTTTGTTTTGTTTTTTTGAATGTCCAGAGGACCAGATTTAACTTTTTTAGATTTTTCTACCTGGATTATTGAGCATGCATCAGGATATTGTTAAATCATGTTTCTTCCAACTGAGGCAGCTGTCTAAACTGAAGCCCATATTGTCCAGAAATAACCTGGAGACAGTAATACATGCATTCATTACATCTAGGCTTGATTACTGCAATTTGCTCCTGTTTGGTATCAGTCGGACCTCCATAGCACAACTAGAACTTATCCAGAATGCAGCAGCTCGATATTTAACCAGTACAGGCAAAAAGAGAGCACACTACACCAGTTTTGGTCTCACTGCACTGGTTACCAGTTCACTTTCGAATCCAGTTCAAAATAT
>NC_056498.1:81280940-81292365 GCF_014905685.2 Nematolebias whitei
CTGACTGCTGTCCAGAAGGCCATCATTGACACCCTCAAGCAAGAGGGTAAGACACAGAAAGAAATTGCTGAACGAATAGGCTGTTCCCAGAGTGCTGTATCAAGGCACCTCAGTGGGAAGTCTGTGGGAAGGGAAAAGTGTGGCAGAAAACGCTGCACAACGAGAAGAGGTGACCGGACCCTGAGGAGGATTGTGGAGAAGGGCCGATTCCAGACCTTGGGGGACCTGCGGAAGCAGTGGACTGAGTCTGGAGTAGAAACATCCAGAGCCACCGTGCACAGGCGTGTGCAGGAAATGGGCTACAGGTGCCGCATTCCCCAGGTCAAGCCACTTTTGAACCAGAAACAGCGGCAGAAGCGCCTGACCTGGGCTACAGAGAAGCAGCACTGGACTGTTGTTCAGTGGTCCAAAGTACTTTTTTCGGATGAAAGCAAATTTTGCATGTCATTCGGAAATCAAGGTGCCAGAGTCTGGAGGAAGACTGGGGAGAAGGAAATGTCAAAATGCCAGAAGTCCAGTGTGAAGCACCCACAGTCAGTGATGGTCTGGGGTGCCATGTCAGCTGCTGGTGTTGGTCCACTGTGTTTTATCAAGGGCAGGGTCAATGCAGCTAGCTATCAGGAGATTTTGGAGCACTTCATGCTTCCATCTGCTGAAAAGCTTTATGGAGATGAAGATTTAATTTTTCAGCACGACCTGGCACCTGCTCACAGTGCCAAAACCACTGGTAACTGGTTTACTGACCATGGTATTACTGTGCTCAATTGGCCTGCCAACTCTCCTGACCTGAACCCCATAGAGAACCTGTGGGATATTGTGAAGAGAAAGTTGAGAGACGCAAGACCCAACACTCTGGATGAGCTTAAGGCCGCTATCGAAGCATCCTGGGCCTCCATAACACCTCAGCAGTGCCACAGGCTGATTGCCTCCATGCCACGCCGCATTGAAGCAGTCATTCATGCAAAAGGATTCCCGACCAAGTATTGAGTGCATAACTGAACATGATTATTTGAAGGTTGGCGTTTTTTGTATTAAAAACACTTGTCTTTCATTGGTGGGATGAAATATGCTAATTTTTTTGGGACAGGCATTTTGGGTTTTCATGAGCTGTATGCCATAATCATCAGTATTAAAACAATGAAAGACCTGAAATATTTCAGTTGGTGTGCAATGGATCTGAAATATATTAAAGTTTCATTTTTATCATTACATTATGGAAAATAATGACCTTTATCACAATATGCTAATTTTTTGAGAAGGACCTGTATGTATGTATGTATATATATATATATATATATATCCTGATGCATGCTCAATAATCCAGGTAGAAAAATAAAAAAAAAGTTCAATCTGGTCCTCTGGACATTCAAAAAAACAAAACAAAGCAAAACAACAAAAAAATGTCGAAACGTTTCGTCTCTCATCCGAAAAGAGATCCAGGAAGTGGTTACAAAAAGAAATTGATAGATTGCCTGAAAATTTTGGAGCAGGACAAGGCTATTGACCGATTTCTGTACCACAGACTGTACCCAGGGGAGGCCACACCTAGTCTGTATGGTTTACCTAAAATCCACAAACAAGGTGTACCTTTAAGACCAATCGTTGGCATGATTAACTCTGTCACTTACAATGTTTCCAAATATCTGGCGTCTGTACTCATCCCTTTAGTTGGCAGCTCAGAACACCACATACAAAACACCATGGACTTTGTGGATAAGGTGAGGGATGTCATCATGGAGACTGATGAAACAATGGTCTCTTTTGATGTCACATCACTCTTTACGTGCATTCCTGTTGATGATGCAGTAGAGGTGGTCAGTTTAAAATTAAAATCAGACACCACTCTGAGCAGCAGGACCACGCTTTCCACAGAACAACTGTCAACTCTTGAAACTGTGCCTGCAGTCAACCTACTTCACATATGGGGAGCAATATTATAGGCAGAAACATGGGTGTGCTATGGGGTCTCCAGTTTCTCCTATTGTTGCCAACCTGTACATGGAGGAGGTAGAAAAGAGAGCCTTGACGTCCTTTTCAGGGACACCACCAAGTCATTGGTTCAGGTATGTTGACGACACCTGGGTTAAAATTAAATCTCAGGAAGTCCAACATTTTACTGACCACATCAACTCTGTGGATAAATACATCAAGTTCACACGAGAAGATGTAAAAAATGGCAGGTTTGGCTTTCTTGGACAGTGAGGTCTCAGTCTCTGATAGAGGACATTTGCAAACCGAGGTGTACCGCAAACCCACCCACACAGACCAGTATTTGCAGTTTGACTCCCATCACCCTTTGGAGCACAAGTTAGGAGTCATCAGGACTCTGTATCACAGAGCAGACAGCATCCCCACTAGCTCGGGAGTCAGGCAGAAGGAGAAATCCTACACAAAACAGGCTCTAGAGCAATGTGGATATCCTTACTGGGCCTTCCTGAAAGCAGAGAAGAAACCCAAACAGGACTCCAGTCAGCCATCAGGTGAAAAGGAGGAACCCAGACCCAGACCAGTGGTCATTCCATATGTTGAGGGGGTATCAGAGAAACTGAGACGTTTATTTTCTAAACATAACGTCCCTGTGGCTTTCAAACCCCAAAGTACATTACGGCAAAGACTGGTTCATCCCAAAGATCCAGTCCCCCAGCACAAACAGAGTAATGTTGTGTATGCTGTTCAGTGTCAGGAGGGCTGTGATCAGTCTTACATTGGGGAAACAAAACAGCCACTGGCCAAAAGGATGGCCCAGCACAGAAGATCAACATCATCAGGCCAGGATTCTGCGGTCCACACTCATCTCCAGGCCAGCGGTCACTCTTTCAAGGATGAAGATGTTCACATCCTGGACAGAGAGGAACGATGGTTTGAGAGAGGAGTAAAGGAGGCCATCTTTGTGAAAAGAAATAGTCCATCATTAAACAGGGGTGGAGGCCTCTGGGTTCAACTGTCCCCTTCTTACAATGCTGTGATTGCTAGTATCACTCAGCCCTCTGTGAGTAGTAAACAGCCATCAGTGTGCTAATGACCCATTGTTAGGCTGAAGGTCCTTCTTGAGCATGTGATCAGCTGGTTTTGGCTGTCAGCAGCAAACTGGTTGATCCACTCTGAGAAGGTGCTATTTAAGAGACTGAGCTGAAAACAGCACCTCAGACTGAGGAAGTCTCTTGGATGAGAGACGAAACCTTTCTAGATTTTTTTGCTTTGTTTTGTTTTTTGTTTTTTTGAATGTCCAGAGGACTAGATTGAACTGTTTTGGATAAGAGGGCAAAAGCCACATATGCACAGAGGATCCAGGGTCAATTCACCTCACAAGAACCACGGAGCATGTGGAGGGGCATTAAATGTATAACATATTATAAAGGCAGGGGTGCACAATGCCCTAGTGACTCATCACTGCCTGATGCCCACTCACCTCACCACTGGAAAAGGAGTTTCTCTGCGTGACCTCAAACGAAGTAAGGAGTACCTTCAGCAGGATTAATCTTCACAAAACAACCGACCCAGACAACATTCCAGGGAAGGTGCTGAAAGACAGTGCTGATCCACTCTGTGCTGGTTGATATATTTAACTTCTCCCCTACTGTTGCAACAGTTCTCACCTGCCTGAAGACTGCCACCATCATCCCAGTCCCAAAGAGCGCTACAGTAACTGGTCTGAATGACTACTGGCCAATAGCCCTCACCTGGACAGTCGCTAAATGCATCGAAAAATTGGTCGTGACCCACATCAAAACAACCATGAACATCAACGAAGACCCCCACCAGTATGCATACCATGAGAATTGATCAACAGAAGACGCCATCTCCTCTGTGGTCAACACTTCTCTTACCTCCCTGGAGCAGAAGAACTCCTTTGTCCATATGCTCTTTGTGGACTTCACGTCTACCTTCTTTACCATGATCCCCAAACTGTGATGGACAAACAACTCACACTAGGACCAAGCCCCTCCATTTGCAACTGGGTACTAGACTTCTTACCAAACAGACCCCAGGCTGTGAGGATCTGCAACTTCTCCTCCTCCACCATAACCCTCAGCACTGGCTCCTCTCAGGGATGTGTGCTGAGACATCTCCTGTTCACTCTGCTCACGTATGATTGTGCAGCTACCCATCCAGGCCATCACATTGTAAAGTTTGCAGATGATACAGCGGTGGTGGGATGCATCACAAACAACGATGAGTCCAGCTACAGGCAGGAGGTGGAACACCTGGAGAGCTGGTGCAGGAAGAACAACCTTCATATCAATGTGAAGAAGACAAAGAAAATGGTTGTGGACTTTAGAAGGAACAAGCACACCTACACACACAAACACCCTCACTGAACATAGGAGGATCTGCAGTGGAAGTGGTCTCCAGCTACAAGTACTTGGATGTGCACCTCAGCTGTGGCAAAAACACTACCAGCCTGATCAAGAAAGCTCATCAGAGACTCTACTTCCTCAGGCAACCGAGGCGAGCTGGTCTGGGAAGCTCGGTCCTCACCTCCTTGTACAGGTGTGCAGTGGAGAGCATCCTATGCTCCAGCATCAACATGTGGCATGGAGGCTGCACAGCTGCAGAAAGAAAAGCTTTGCAGGGAGTGGTGAAGCCTGCACAGAAGTCTGTTGGAGTCAGCCTTCCCACCATCACAGACGTCTACACCTCCAGATGCAGGAAGAGGGCGACCTGCATCATGAAGGACCCCACTCACCCAGCACACACACTTTTTACCCCGTTCCCCTCAGGAAGGAGGTTAAGGAGCATTACGGAGCCGTTTACACAACGCTTATGTTGAGTGAATCCGCACCTTTCTCTCTGCGGTTCTGCTGTTCATTTACATGACACCAGTGCCCCCTCTCTTTGAATCCGGAGGTTTTTGAACCCACCTTCCAGAGTGGAGGTCTTCGGCTGACCGCCCGCTGATAACATAAACATCTCCTGCTGAGGCTTTGTGTTAAACCATATGCACATACGCACACGCGGGCATACGGCATATTTCTATCAACAACATGGCGGTGGACACACTGCTTTCTGAGCTACCATCGATGGAATATATTTTAAGTCTCATATTTAATTAATCTACTGTATGTCTGAATGTAGCTGCTGTGATTGACATCTGTTTTGGAGGAGACGCCAGTCTGATCCAGTTCTAATATCGCTATTTATTGAACGAGGCAGGTGGATATTTCACACGTCGCGTTGCACTATAACATACAAAATGTGCTAAATAACAGTTTAACAATAATAAACAGTATTTACGTTATTGTGGGAGATATATAATGAATTATATATATGACCCCCACCGTGTCCGTGTAAACAAGGCCTAAGTGTAGAACCACTAGACTGAGGAGCAGATTCTACCAGAGGCTGGTAGACTCATGAATCTCTAACCAGAATAATCACTGTGAAAAATCACATCATGTTGCTGCTGATCTGTTTCATGTTGCTGTGTTAATTTGTGCTCATCTGCTCACACAGACTCATGTTCGTGCTGCTGTTTGGCGTATTGTTTTCATTGTATTTATGCTACTAGTGCTCGGCGTATTTTTAGTTAACATTTTTCTTAGTTCATATCTTAGATCTTATTACAGTTTATTTTTTTTACACACATTTAAATACTTTTGTTTGATGTAACTGGGACACTGTGTTCACAATTTCGTTCCACCACATGTGGTGTGAATGACAAATAAAGAAGATTCCAAGATTCAAGGATTCAAGGTTATTTATTTGTCATTCACACCACATGTTGGTACATGTGAACAAAATTATGTACACAGGGTCCCAGTCACATTCAACAAAAGTATTAAAATGTACAAGAGAAACAGATATGAACAAAGAAAAACTTTAACTAAAAATATGCTAAACACTAGTAGTGCATAAACAATACACTGAACAGCAGCACGAACACGAGTCTGTGTGAACAGATGAGCACGAATGAACACAGCAGCATGAAACAAATCAGCAGCAACGTGAAGTGATTTTTCAAATAAGTATTTTTCAGAGAAACTTGAATCCTTGAAGCTAACCAGATTTGTAGGAGAAGCACTTCAGTTTTCAATTGGACCAAAAATGTTGACTTCAGTTTTATCCTCATTAAAATTCAGGAAATGTGAAGCTTTTACCTCAGAGACACAGTCAAGCAGGGTACCAGTGAAGTAGAATGATTTTGCTTCAAATGAAAGTAGACCTGAGAATTGTTTGCATAAAATTGAAAATAAATGTTACATTTTCTAAAAATGGAGTCTTAACAGAGCATATAAATGGAAAATATGGTTCCAAGAATAGAACCTTGGGGTACTCCATGTGAGTAAGGTAGAGGAGGAGACAGATTATGCAAGGTTTACAGAGATACTCCTGTCAGACAGGTAAGACCTGAACCAGTTTAGAGCACAGCTTTTGATACCATGTAGTTGCAGCCTGCAGATCAAGACCCTGTGGTCAGCAGTATCGAAGGCGTCAGACCTAAAAGCAAAAGAACAGCAGAGTCTCATGAGTCTGTAACTAATAAAAATATAAAATAAAAATATGTTTATGGTTGCACAGAGGTTAGATAAATTGAGCCTGTGGTCACCAGTTTAAATCTCCAGACTGGCACATTAAATGTTGGGGGGGGGGAAATGAAGCACCCACTCCTGCCTCCACTGTTATTTACCCCACTATGAGCCCATGAGCAAGGCCTTTAAGCCTCCAGCTGCTTCCCAGGAGCCTTAGGTGAAAGCTTTCTGCTCTACGTGTGCTCGCGTGGGATGGGAAAAATACAGAAAATTAATTTCAACAATGGGGGTTAACAAAGTAAACAATATTATTATTTATATTTTGTCATTTTTTTATTCTTTATGTTTGGTGTAATAATAACCACACTTATCAGAAAGTTTGATAAAGATGCAGTTTGGTATCTAAAATAGAAAAAAAAAAAAAAAAACATGTGAAAGGGGGTTTGTGGGGAAACGAAACGACTACAGAGAAAACCCAAATAAACATCAAATAAAACCCAGATTTACCTATTTAATCATTAACTTTTTTTTCCACATACCTTCCAACGAGGACCAGCACTGGAGAGGAAAAAGAGGTAAACGAGAACGAGAGCAAGGAGAGCTGAGAGCAGGATGTCCATCAGGAATACAAGTGGTGCCTTGCCAAATACAGAAACAGGCCTCTCTATTGTCTTTCTTTATCCTTCTCTTTTATTCTCTTTGTTAGAGGAACTCGGCGTCTAGTACTTCAGAGGCACTACAATGAGCACATCAAAGCTCGCCGATGGAGTGTGGCCCAACGGACACACTCAGAGTAGGCATTATTATTTTTGTTGAGAACATAAAAAAATCAAAAGGAGAAATAGGGAAATGAAAGACGCCTTTTTGCTGTTATTTTTTGCTCCCTTCCTGTTGTGCTGTTTCTTTCACCATCTTTTCCCCTCCAGAGTTCCAACATATTTAAGGTGGTGAGGGTCAGGCCAGCACTTTCTTTTGTTTTGTTTTTTTCTCAGATGCTCCGTTGAGGAGGTTTCCATCCTCTCTTCTTGTCTTTCTTTCTTACTCTTCTTGTTTCTCGGTCTCCCCTCTCCCTGACTCTTTTGACAACCTCTCTTTGAGTTCAGCCCACATGGCTCTGGGCAAAAATCAATGCCCATATGTGTCTTCAGCTGCTCTACACTGGACTGATGAAGGTTAAAGAAAGAAAGATAGACAAGCTAAATCTACAGGCTCTGGAAGAGTGATGCTGATTAGCAGCTAAATATGCGTTAAAATGTGTCTTTTCGCTGTAATATTGGACAGATAATTACATGAGAAAATGCTCCTTTGGCATTTTTGTTTTTCCTTCCTGTCTGCCCCAGGTGCATTTCTTTGGTCTATGATGAATGGAGAAATGGCAGACTAATTGTGGAAAGGAATTAAATATTATTACCATGAGACTTAGCCATGGATTTATTCAGACCATAACTCAGTGACCATTAGCCAGCAAAGCGTGCTGCTAAGTTCATCGACTTGTGATTCTCAGACTCGTTATTTATTGGCATCAGAGAGCTTCAATGTTTCTGTGTCATGACTATGGCTGTTTTCTTGTCTAATTGTTACGTGTTGAATTATAAAGTAGTGAGTGGGAGGCAAATGAAAGAGGATTTTCAAACATTTGTGTATTAACAAGATACTTCAAAAAGAAGCATAAGGGGAATAAGGGGAGAATGATTTTTCTTGAGGTCAAAATGTGGGCTATAAATTTTAATCACTGTTGAATGTATTGTTCACAATAACCCAAAGTCCAGAATTTAAGCATTCAATGGGCGTCCAAAACTTTTTTTAGTCTGATATCTGCAGCACACCATCACAGGAACTGGGTGCCATTGGGCCTGGCATTCCCCCTCAGGGTACAGTTTCAGCCGGTTCTTTTATCAGAGTAGCTAGCATTTCACAGCGTTACAGTCTTCCCACATTTCATACCTTTTTTTCCACTCCATGTGCTGACCCTTTTAGAAATTCTGCAGAGGCCACAGATACTTCCTTGGACTGTAGATGCTCCCCGGATCTTTCACTTTTCAAATCGACCTCTTGGCCTGTTCTTTCTGGTTTTGATCTCCATCCCCCAGCACCTCTTCACCCCCACCCCCAGAGGTAGTCAGCATTGGCTGAAGGGGCTTCCAAGGGCCTTCAAGGGTCTTTCAAACCTTCATCCAGGTCTTAGCATTCAAAGACCTGAGCCAGTTAACCAGCTGCACTCAAGCACAGAGTTACACACTCAGACTTGGCTGTACATAAAAACATGAACACAATCTGCACAGAGAGGAGAGAGAGAACGCTCTGACAGACAATGAGTTGTTCAACAGAAAGAATTATAAAATGAGATCAAAAAGATGTAGCCTTACTACCATGTAGAAGAAAAAAAAAATCTGGTGAGTCCAATACACATAATGTAAGAGGAATAAAGTTTCTCCTCTATAAACAAAAATTAGATTCATCCATTTTCCTCTTTGTCCTTAGGGCCTCAGAGCCAGATCAGAGCTGGTTGGTAACATTTCATAAAGCTTCAGTGTTCTGTTCCCCTAATTTTAAACTGCCTTTAGGGACCTTAACGGCAGGAAAGTGGATGGAGAAAGCAGATGTGCCTTCTACCAGAGGAAATAGTTCCCAGCAAATCAAGGGTATAATGCCACAAAATGACGATGAGTTCTGAGGTGAAATGATGGGCAGTTGGTACTCTGAGATCTGTAACTAATGTGGCGCTGTGGATTGCTGTGAGGCTGATTTAGGAGGCAGTAGATGGACGGATAAAAAAATGGAGTGTGAATTTACATTTGGATGTAAGCGTTTACACGTTGGTATGTGTGGCTGTATGGGGTTATTTGCCGTTTATGAAGTTCCCTCTCTCTGTGTACGTGTGTGTGTGTGTCCTTCAGTGGTACAGTGGGATAACTGTGTGTACACACAGCTTGCAAGGCCTTATCTAGATGTCCTAGATATCGATTGGGCTACATGGCAGATAAGAAAAAGATGAGTGCCCCCTCCTACTCATCCTCAGCCACTCGCCCCAACACCTCATCCACATTTCTACTATTCAAAGCAACAGCACTCCTCCCCTCACTCTGTGACACAGATGGGATGATTTTAAACACTTTGTGTCAAACTGTCTGCAGCAGACCACAGTCATTAAAAAAACTGAGAATTATTTTTAGAATTGATTTGTTTGTCTGTTGAACTCATCTATTCACAGCTGTACTCTTCACTGCACATAAAAATACTTTCAAATGTAATTTAGTCTTTAGAACATTAGTGATGTGTTTTTGTGTTTATGTTTTTTTGGCAAAAGTATTTATTATATGAAGTAAGAATATACAGAAGCCAATAAAATTAGTAGATTGGTATGTAGATATCCATCCATCCATCCATAATCTTTAACCACCTTCCTTTGTGGGTTGTGAGGGTCAGCCCATATCCAGCAGTTGCCATGTGAAAGGTGGGGGACACTTGGACAAGTATCCAGTCCATCACAGGGACACATAGAGACAAACAAGACAAACCATTCACTCTCACCTAGGGACAATTTAGAGTTACCAATCAGTCTAACATGCATGTTTTTGGTCTGTGGGAGGAAACCAGAGTACTGGAGAAAACCCATTCAGCTTGAAGAGAACATGTAAACTCCACCCAGAAAGGACCCCGGCTGGAATTCAATCCAGCGACCTTCTTGCTGAGAGGCAACAGCTCAACCAACTGTGCCACAGTGCTGCCCGCCATGTACATGAATGCCAAACTTTTTTTTTTTCCTTTTCATGGCCCAAAAGTTCAATAAATATACTTAATAATATGCTTTACTACAATGTATATGAACAAAAAATGTACACTTTAAGTTTCTCTAGTCCAGTTTTAACCAACATGTTCTTACAAAGAGAAAAACATCATTACTATTTAATGAAGGTGATGAAGTTAGCAGCACATTCTGTGCTCCTTCAAACAGTAACTTGATAAAGTAAGAAGTGTTTTTATTCCATCTGATATGAAACTGAAGTCGCACATCAGAAATGTCTCTTAGTGGACCAAATTATAAATCTTAGACACATTAAGTTCTGAAAACCTACATATATCCAGATAACTTATTAAGTATGCCGATATAGAACTCTTTCTTAAAGGTGTTGTTTTTTTTTTCTTCATTTAGCTTAAGGTATGTTCCGTTATTGAATATTCAGACAAGAAAAAAAAAGGGTTCAGGAAGAAAAGCAGATGCAGTGCTGGACTATTGACAGTACGTTAGAAACAAAAAGATTATCTAATCATGGAGATCAAACTTGTGCAGGTATTCTAAGAGTTTGTGAATTTTAAAGAGAAAATCATTAAAAGTATAATACAGTGGATTGGTAGTTATCTGCTCCATTTATTGCAAACAGAAGACCTTTATTTTAGTAAAAAGCTTTCCAAAGGATCTTTAACCAAAAATACAAGTTTTATTTTATTTGGCTGTTCTGTTCAAAAGATCAAATATTGAGTCAGATTATTTCTTATGTTACAAATACACACTTGCATGCTACACAGAACACATGATATTTCTTTTTTCCTCTCCTTTTTTATTGCCTGTTCAAGCTTATAAAAGGAGAACCTATTTGTGTTTTGTTGCTACACGCTTGACTTCACCTTGCTTCTCCTCCTCAATAAGCGCTGTCTGGTTGCTTCTGCCCGAGTGGCTCCCTCTGAATATGCCACTTGGTTGAACAATTAATTATTATAATAATAGACCAGCAATAAGTTGTGCTATAAACTCGGACAAGGAGAAAGAAAAATCCACACTGAGATAAGTGGAACAATTCTTTGGTGTTGCAAAAATTGCAGTTGAAGCTTCTACGACATCTGTCTTCATGGCTGGATGGATGGATGGATGGATGGATGGATGGATGGATGGATGGATGGATGGATGGATGGATGGATGGATGGATGGATGGATGGATGGATGGATGGATGGATGG
>NC_056498.1:81292465-81294299 GCF_014905685.2 Nematolebias whitei
TCAGTGGTTGTTGTTGTTGTTTGCGATCCGGCCTCTGGTTCATGACAATTTTTTATTTTTTTAGATATACAAAATATTTTTTTATCACTGGCAAAGCCTCCATACTTGAACATTCAGGCCAGTAGTTTCAGGTGTTTTCTGTCATTGGCTGAGTTAAACCTACAGCTCAAGTGCTTATCCTGTATAAAGTTTATGTCCGTCACAAATCACATCCCTCAGATTATATTTTCTGTCCCCCTGATCACCTTTTAAAGTTTGCAATAGATCTATCCTGTAAGTTTCATTTATTCTGTCAGCCCCTGTAGTGTTTATTTATACATGTGCATTTTAGTTTGTCTTCTTTGCATGCTGGTAGAGGGCAACGTCACGGTTTGTTTAGCTTTGTCTTCACAGCAGCCAGCAGCAGCTGATTAGAGCTCAACTGGCTGCACCTGTCACTCTCACCCTTTAAAAGTTTCACTCCTTCAACTCTTCGGTGCCCGGTAGTTGACAACAGTTTTCTGCAAGTAGATACCTTGCGTTCATGATCCTGTTTTGTTTCCCTCTAGCCATAGTGTTCCCCTGTCATAGTTTACCTGTTCTCCTGGTTCCTGTCCTGCTCCTGGTTCCTGTCCTTACCGCTCGGCTCGACCTCCCGGCTCCTGGACCCATGACTCACCTGGACATCGTCACTCGTTTGACCCCTTGGATTATTAAGCCTTCTGTCTTCGGTTCTGACCTTTCGCCTGCACGACTACACCTCTTTGTCTACTCCTCCGGTCCCTTCTGTCATCTGCTCTCTTGTTTTGGACCCTGGCTCGTTGGACCACGACTCTGCGCCTGACGAACTCATCACCCGCCTGTCGCTGTGGCTGGCTGCAGCCCCTCACCGGACTCCGTTCCTCCAGCAGCGGTCCGGATCAGTTTGGACTTCTTCAGTCTCCAGAACCCCCAAGATCATCTGAGACAGTTAGTGGTCCTCCTTATTTGACTTTTCTGCTCCCCATAGTCTCTTGCACTACCACTAACCAATCTCTGTCTCATAGACTTGTCCCTGATCCGGAACCTGTACCAGAACCGGCCCAATCTGCAATATTTCACCTAGAAAATAAATCTAATTTTATGTTTACTTTGTGTGGCGATTTTGGTCCAAACATAAGGGGGTTCGTTACAACATCAGCCTTATTAAAGAGTTTTGGGATTCCGTTGACTCTGCAAATATTTTGAGAGAAAATGTGTACCTTTTTTTTGACCATGTTGAGATTTTCAAACTTCAAGCCTTTATTACTCGATAGAGAATCTCGAGAACATAGGCAAAATAAAGACATGTTGTAGACTCCTTCATGAATGCAGTTCACTGACTAGTTACCAACAATTGTATGGTAAGAAACTATATTTGTACATGAACAAAGAGAGAAGATGAGAAGATTTTATTTTATTTTTTTCTTCAGTGACTTTCAAAACTGGGCAGGCACTTAGGGCTGCCTCCTCCCTGATGCAGTAACTGAGGTCACCAGACATATTTGTGCTGCATGCATGATGTGACGGAAGAGGTTAACACACACACGCACATACACACACTGATAGACGAAAGTTGTGTTTGCGTGCTCTCCACAGCCTCTCACATGGTGTATGGGACAGGCCAATGCTTTCAAAGGCATGTCAACTGGACACATTAACTCATAAAATACCCCCCTCGCCATGAAATATGCAGCACCAGACCACGGGGATGGAAGTTAACTATCCATAATTGATGTAAATGAGGAGCTCTCTCATGGCAAACACTGTAAATCTGTCCTTCCACATGAGTGTGTGTGTGTGTGTGTGTGTGTGTGTGTGTGTGTGTGTGTGTGTG
>NC_056498.1:81294460-81308359 GCF_014905685.2 Nematolebias whitei
CCACGTTCCCTGAGGTCAGAGGACCAGTTGCTCCTCACAGTTCCAGGAACTTGTCTTAAGCGCAGAGGTGACAGGGCCTTCTCTGTAGCATGACCAAGACTCTGGAACGAGTTACCTCTGCTTGTCAGACAGGCCCCCTCCCTCTTAGTTTTCAAGTTCTGTTTAAAAACCCACTGCTATTCGGTGGCTTTCAACACCAGATGATCTGTGTTTTGAACCTGTATGCTCCACACTGGTTAGTCGTCATTATCTGCATCATTTTTTATGTCTATATTCTGATTTACTTCATTTTTTTATTTTGCTTTGTGTGTTACCTGTTATTCTGTCTGTACAGCACTTTGGTTGGCCTTGTCGCTGTTTTAAGTGCGCTATAAATAAAATGGTATGGTATGGAGTGCAGCACAGTGGCACAACTGGTAGAGCTGCTGCCTCTCAGAGAGCAGGTCCTTGGTTCAAACCCCGGTCCAGGGGCCTTTCTGGGTGGAGTTTGCTTGTTCTCTCTGTGCATGCGTGGGTTTTCTCCAGGTGCTCCAGTTTCCTCCCACAGACCAAAAACATGCATGTTAGGCTGATTGGTTACTCTAAATTGTCCCTAGGTGTGAGTGAGAGAGTGAATGGTTGTTTGTCTCTATGTGTCCCTGTGATGGACTTGCGACCCATCCAGGGTGTACCCCGCCCCTCGCACAGTGATTGCTGGACATGGGCACCAGCGACCCCCGTGACCCAAAATGGAATAAGCGGGTAAAGATAATGGATGGATTGATAGTATGGTATGGTATGGTATGGTATGGTTACTACACTGATCAATGTGTTGGCCTGCCTGACTCGGTCAGCTAACGCCACCGTCAATCACAATAAAACCATCAACTTTGATGTCTTCAACATCCGCTTGCTTACGAGTAAGGGGTGTCTTGTGCAGGATATCATCTCTGATGAAGATTCAAAGATTCTTTCAAAGATTTTATTACTGAACTTGCAGGCTTTCTGATGCATCTCTCCACAGTTTCACCAAATATAATACTTCTGGGGGATTTTAATATTCATGTGGATAATGATAATAATCCTCTTACCAAATATTTCATATCCTGCTTGGACAGTTTTGGACTACAGCAATATACTAACTTCCCCACGCATATTAAAGGACATATTTTGGATTTAATCTGCTGCTCAGGTGTTGAACCTGTTGACTGTAAAACCGATTCCTTCCCTTTTTCAGATCACATGTTTTTTATCATTTGGAGTTAATATTTCTCTTTCTAAATCTAACCCCCCACATACTATAACTTTTCATAAAATTAAGGACATTAACTTGGATAATTTATCATCTGGTATCAGTAATCTTCCCAGTGTTAACCAGTTTTCTACCCCTGATGAACTGCTCTCACACTATAACAAATATCTCCATAACCTTCCAAACAATCTTGCTTCACTTATCTGATCTGTTTCATTCACTCATACTGCACCTTGGTTTACTTCCACCCTTAGACAGTTAAAAGCAAAAGGACGTCAACTTGAAAGACTCTATAGGACAACTGTTCACTGTTCGCAAAGACATGTATTCAAAGCACATTCTATACTACAAAGATGCCATTTCTACAGCTAAATCCATGCATTATTCTAGTTTAATCAGTTCAAATGAGGGTAATTCCAAGGCTCTCTTCTCCCTACTTGCAAATATTACAAAACCACCTGATTCACTTCCTCCTCATTTGTATTTCTCTGATTTTTGTAACACTTTGGTATCATTTCTCCATTCAAAAATTGCACATATCCACCAACAATTGCTACCCACTGCGACTTTAATGTCAACTGTTCCAGTTCCAGCTGCCCTTACTAATTCACTTTCTGTATTTACTCTCCCCTCAATCAATGACATCTCCAAATTAATTCAAAAATCTAAATCTTCAACCTGTCATTTAGATCCCCTTCCAACTGTTCTTGTTAAAACTACCCTTCCCTCTCTGTCCCCTTTCATCACAGATATTACACTTGTTACTATGGGGAGCAGAACATTCAGCTGCTCTGCTCCCCAGCTCTGGAACTCACTCCCACCTGATAGTTGTTCGGGGGGCCTTTCTAGGTGGAGTTTGCATGTTCCCTCCATGAATTTTCTCCAGGTACTCCAATTTCCTCCCACAGACCAAAAACATGCATGTTAGGCTGATTGGTAACTCTAAAGGCTCCAGCATACTTGGGCGGACCTCAGTCCGAGAAGTTCCACGTGTACCAGATTAGAGGCAACGCGGTTACCCTTAAGCAATGTCAGTGCAAAGATCAATTTTTACAACTACGTACACGTACTCGGTGTTGCACAATGAACTGCCCGGCAACAGACTGTTTTGTATGCAACACCAATGTATTAAATCCCCCTTCTTCATCTTTGGTCTGGTTTTATGGCCTTTTCTTTTGTTTTTTCCAAGAGGCAAGCAATCTCATGCTCCTCCTCTGTTGACACCATGACTGAAATGGTGAGAAATTAAGGAATTTGTCACGAGTGAAATAAAATCAGGCCCAGCGTGGCTGCGGGAGGGTCTGGAGATTTCCTGGTGGGCTGGTCTGATGTGTGGGCTGCAGGACCAGTGCTCCCTTCTTCTTTTTTAATGTTTTTATTTTAGAACTTTTTATTACCAACATATAAACACAGAACACTACTGCGGCTGGGGCTGTCAGCTCTTGTTGTTTTTTTGCGACCTGTCAATCAGTCCAGAAGGTGTGTCAGCAACTGACCAATCGGCAAACTCAATTTGTCCCAAAGTAAATGCCCCTTGCCTGCAGAGCTGACTGCAGCCGGTCATGATGTATGCTCGAGTATGAAGTCTCAACCGTCTGCGAACAGTGCGCACAGTTTGCACGTGTGTAAAGATAATAGATTAAATTTATTTTTCCTTTTACTTTATTGAACTGGAGAGTTTAGTTCAGATCTTTCATAGATAATCAAATCAAAAATCCCTCTAAGCTCCTGGCTGTCAGTCAACAAAGTTGAAATCACACCAAGGGGGTAAAAACATTTACTGCCAAATGCAACAAGTTTTAGGTAATGCTTGACCCATGTGGCAGACTAAGGAAGACGCAGAGACAGAGTTACAAAAATAAATGTCTTTATTTACATGTGCAGAGGTCTTTTGGGGCTGTAAGAGAAGATGGGAAAATGGTGAGTTTTTGAAGAAGTATTGAATGATGTTTCATTCAAAGGAGGACTAAGGTCTTACTGAAAATGTATTTTCTTGTAGTTAAAGTCTGAGGAGAGGTTTGCGAGGTTCTGGTTTCCAGGAGGTCTTTGGTTTGGAGAGAGGTGAGTCCCATTGGAGAGAGGATCAGGTTTGAGTTGAGGTTGAAGGCTGGTCTTCAGGCTGAACACTTTGAGTAGTAGTTGAGACACAGTCAGGACAGGTTGAGGTCTCAACAAGCAATGAGGCCTTGGAAGGCTAGAAGAGCCCAGGACTTAGCCGGTCAAAGCAGATGGCTGCATGCCCTGAGCAGGGCCAGATTAACAACCCCAGGGGCCCCTGGGCACTGAAGCTCACAGAGCCCCCCTCCCTAACTAGTAGTAGCTTTCAACACCAGATCTGTGTTTTGAACCTGTATGCTCCACTCTGGTTAGTCGCATATTTATTATCTGCATTGTTTTTATGTCTATATTCTGATTTACCTCATTTTATATATTGCTTTGTGTGTTGCCTGTTTTTCTGTCTGTACAGCACTTTGGTTGGCTTTGTCGCTGTTTTAAAGGCTCTATAAATAAAATGGTATGGTAACCTAACACCAATTTTATTATATATATATATATATATATATATATATATCCTGCAGTAATCCAGGCAAAAGGAGCCCCAACTAAGTATTAAGTGCTGAACATGCTCATACTGTTCATGTTCATACTTTTCAGTTGACCAACATTTCTAAAAATACTTTTTTTTATTGGTCTTAAGTAATATTCTAATTTTCTGAGATACTGAACATTAAAATAAATAAATATTTGAAATATATCTGTCTGTGTGTAATGAATGAATATAATATAAAAGTTTCACTTTTTTAATGGAATTACTGAAATAAATCAACTTTTCATCATATTCTAATTTTATGGTAAATGGACTGTATTTATATAGCGGCTTTTTATCTGATCAAGATACTCAAAGCACTTTACACTTCAATCTGTGCCCTCATTTACACATCCATACATCACTCTATAAAGCTAATTGAACAAATCATTCTAGAGACTAATTAGCTTTAGATCACATTCATACACTGATGGAACGAGGGGTTCAGTGTCTTGCCCAGGGACACTTTGGCATGTGACTGCCGGTGGATTCGAACCCCGAACTCTTGCATTGGAGGACTGCTCTAACCACTCAGCCACAGCCGCCCTACCACCAGTAGATTGTATTATCTGCACAATCTTAACAGTTTATATTGGCCTATTCACTTCACAGAAAGCATAATGGCTCTTTAATTCTTCTTCAAGGTCTTTTTCTTTTTTGTAGGCAGGATAGGAAGTATATGAAACTCAGAGAGTCTGTCAGCTGTTTGTTTACAAAGTGAAATGAGCACACATGCAGTGTTTTGGGTGGTTTCTTCAAATTCAGATTTTTCAGCCACATTCTTCTTAATTCCTCATCTGTAGGTAGGCGATGGAAACCATACCGCTTCACAGGAACAATTTTTTTGTTTGTTTGTTTTGGGTCCGTGTTCAAACTCTGTTTGCTGTAGCCTTAGCTCGGTTAGGTTGTTCGTGCAGCCTCAAACAGCACAGCAGGACCTGAACCCCTGTAGGACATTTTAGTAAACTTCACGTTTAAACAAAACAATGTTGCTTTGATAAACTGGATGCAAATAACTTACAAAAAAAAAAAAAAAACGCAGTCGTTCTATTACTGATACTTCCCATGTCTGACCGGAAGGTTCTTGGAGAAACGTTTCTACAGTAAATGCACCAGGAATAAGGTGAGATATTTATCGGGTTTTGTGTTTTATTTTGAAAAACGGAAATTCACTCTGCCCCATTGTAACCGTTATTTTGAGCAACTTCACCATCCTCCCTCACACTGCTGTATTCAATCAACCTTTATTTATACAGGTAAATCCCAATGAGCCTCGAGGACTCATTTACAAGAGAGACCTGATTTCAACAAAGAAAGATGACAACAATGGACAACAGCAACAACAATAAGCAGTTATAAAAACTCATACTACATTTTTTTTTTTTTTAACAAATAGGATGGCTAAAAGGAAAAAGGTAACAAAACAAAAAACAGCTAGATTCCAAGACAAATGTAGAAAACTAAAAACAGGAACATGTCTGCATTGGACCCTGCCAGGAGTCCAACAGATTCTTAAAGACACTTAGAGAGGTCAAGGTCGAGAGCTTCAAATCTTTTTGTAAGATATTCCAGGAAACAGGAGCGGAGTAGGAGAAGGCCCTTTTGCCTAGTTCAGTCCTCACTGAGGGAACACTGTAGGTAATAATGTCCTGAGAGCGCACTCCGTAGCTGCACTCACGCAGAGACATGTAGGAGGAGATGTATGAAGGCAACAGACCAAGAAGTGATTTAAAGATGAAAATGTACCAGTGAGGGAGTCTGTGTGAAGTTAAGTTAAGTTATAGTTAAGTAGTATTGCACGGATGAGGACAATCAGAGTGCCCGAGGTGTTTGGTGCCACAAAAAAATTCTGCCGGCAGAGGGCCCATCTGTGCCAAGGGCCCCTGGGCACGTGCCTTGGTCCTGAGCCTGGTTTTGCTGGAGGTTTCTTACTTTTAAAAGGGGAGTTTTTCCTCTCCACTGTTGCCATTGTGCTGGCTCAGGATGGGAGACTGCAACGAAATGAAGATTCAACAAGTCTGCTGGTTTCCTTAGATAGAGAACTTTGGCTTTTCTATGTATGTGAATATTTCTTTAAAGTACCCTGAGACAACTTTGTTGTGAATTGGCGCTATATAAATAAACTGACTTGACTTGGAAGTCTCATTGGCAGGATAATGTCCCATTGCTGAATAAGTATCTGGCTGAGGCTTGTATGCTCCTGCAGATCTTCCAAATCAGGTTCAGGTGTGTGGTGTTGGTTGGTATCTGCTGCAGCTGTGGGAGAGAGTGAGTGTGGCTGGAAGAAAACCAGAACTCCAACAAATTGTATTCACTTGCAGTGAATAATAGCACCAGAAAACAAAAACAATAAAACAAGAAAAATAATCTTTAAAATACAGATGCTGGTCATAAAATTTGAATGTCATGAAAAAGTTGATTTGTTTCAGTAATTAAATTCAAAAAGTGAAAATTGTATATTATATTCATTCATTACACACAGACTGATATATTTCAAATGTTTATTTCTTTTAATGTTGATGATTATAACTGACAACTAATGAAAACCCCAAATTCATCCATCCATTATTTTTACCCGTTTATTCCATTTTGGGTCACGGGGGTCACTGGTGCCCATGTCCAGCAATCACTGTGCGTGGGGCGGGGTACACCCTGGACAGGTCGCAAGTCCATCACAGGGCACCCCAAATTCAATATTTCAGAAAATTAGAATATTACTGAAGACCAATTAAAAAAATTAATTAGAAAAAAGAAAAGAAATTTAGAAATGTTGTTCAACTGAAAAGTTTGAACATGAAAAGTATGAGCTTGCACAGCACTCAATGCTTAGTTGGGGCTCCTGTTGCTTCGATTACTGCACCAATGTGATGTGGCATGGAGTCGATCAGTCTGTGGCACTGCTCAGGTGTTATGAGAGCCCAGGTTGCTCTGATGGCCTTCAGCTCTTCTGAATTGTTGGGTCTGGTGTATCACATCTTCCTCTTCACAAAACCCCATAGATTTTCTATGGGGTTAAGGTCAGGTGAGTTTGCTGGCCAGTTAAGAACAGAAATATCATGGTCTTTAAACCAGGTACTGGTAGTTTTGGCACTGTGTGCAGGTGCCAAGTCCTGTTGGAAAATTAAATCTGTATCTACATAAAGTTAGTCAGCAACAGGAAGCATGTAGTGCTCTAAGACTTCCTGCTAGATGGCTGCATTGACCTTGGACCTCAGAAAACAGTGAACCAATACCAACAGATGACATGGCCCCCCAAACTATCACTGACTGTGGAAACTTGACAGTAGACCTTAAGCAACATGGGATCTGTGTCTCTCCTCTCTTTCTCCAGACTCTGGGACCTTGATTTCCAAAGGAAATGCTAAATTTATTTTAATCAGAGAACATAACTTTGGACCACTCAGCAGCAGTTCAGTCCTTTTTTTCTTTAGCCCAGGCGAGACGCTTCTGATGCTGTCTCTTGTTCAAAAGTGGCTTGACATAAGAAATTTGACAGTTTAAACCCATGTCTTGCATATGTCTGTGCGTGGTGGTTCTTGAAGCACTGACTTCAGCTGCAATCCACTCTCTGTGAATCTCGCCCACATTTTGGAATGAGTTTGTTTCACAATCCTCTCCAGGGTGCAGTTATCCCTATTGCTTGTACACTTTTTTTTTTCTACCACATTGTTTCCTACCTTCACCTCTCTATTAATGTGCTTGGACATAGAGCTCTGTGAACAACCAGTGTCAATGGTCATATTTTGGACAACTGTCAAGTCAGCAGTCTTCCCCATGATTGTGTAGCCTACAGAACTAGACTAAGAGGCCATTTAAAGGCATTTGCAGGTGTTTTGGTCAATTAGCTTATTAGACTGTGGCACCAGGTGTCTTCAATATTGAACCTTTTCACAATATTCTAATTTTCTGAGATACTGAATTTGGGGTTTTCATTAGTTGTCAGTTATAATCATCAATATTAAAATAAATAAATGTTTGAAATATTTTAGTCTGTGTGTAATGAATGAATATAATATACAAGTTTCACTTTCTGAATAGAATTACTGAAATAAATCAACTTTTTCATGATATTCTAATTTTATGACGGGCAACACCTGTGGAATAACTGTTAATGTTATGTTTAATGTATGCCTTCTTCTTTTATACTTTGGTGAGGTTGTTACTTCCTGTCTCTCTTATTTACGTATGTTTAATCCGTAGTTTGGCATTCTTGTTGCTGCCATGGTACCAACATGTGTCTCTTATGTTGTTGTCACCAATATTTAAATCTAAATTATTAGCTAAAATGCTGCTTTAGTGTTTATGCTTGTGCTGTGAAAATGTATCTAAAACTTTGCTGAAGTTTCCCTACAGGGGTTTTTGTGTGTAAAGTGTACTACTGAAACATGATATTTCTTTTTTCACTTTGTGTGTGTGTGTTTGTGTTGGGGGTGGGGGGGGGGGGGGGGTATTAAACCACAACTGTTGGAGTTGAGCCAGTGTCTTTAGGTTGCTTACGCTGTAACAATAACCAGGTCGAAGCTCAGCTCATGCTTAAGGCCTTCACCTGGTTACACCCACCCACAGCCCTCTCCATACCGCTACCCCCTCCCTCCAAAAAAAAACCCCATACACATACAGTACAGCTAACACGAAAATAAGTACACTCAAAGAAGTTTTACTTTTTCCTGTTCTGCACTCTGTGTTCTTTTGATACATTCACATAAATGAGGCTACAACATATTATTTCTCTTTCTTTTTACGCCTCCCCCACACATGTCACACACACATGCCAAAACACATTGCATGTTGCCACCATCAAAATGCAAATCCACCTGCTTCTCGGCTCCTTGCTGCACATATTTATTTTTTTCTTGTGACTTCATTAGAGAGGAAGCAGAACCTGGGTGACAACTTTAATTACAGGTGTGCACACACACACTGGAAGCTATTTTCTCTTGACTTGACCTAATCATCATCAATATCCTCGTCATTGCCGCCACCATCCACCCCCACAAGGCCATCATGCTGGGAGTAGATGAGGTGCCCTAAAATACATGCATGTACATCAGCAGGATGTAGGCAAATACACGACTGTTCAAGATGCTAAATAGTTAAACTGAGGGTTAGTTAGTCTGGGATACTGCAGAGGTGAAGGTGGGTGTGTCTGTATTTGAGTGGTGGTGTGGTGGTGGTGGTGTATTGTTGGGGAATAATTGCCTGGAGACGGTGCAGAAATAAGCTCTAATGGTCACTAATCCAAGCCTGGAGAGAGCCTCTCCACAGTGCTCCACTGAATGCCAGTAATGGGCTTCCAGCTCTGTCACTTACATATGCATAGATCTTTCTCCATTAAAGCTGGTTTGAATGACAAATATGGGTGGATGAATAAAAAAAAAAGAAATAGAAAAAGAGTGATAGTGCTAGAGGAAGATTTCCTCTTGGCTGGCAGTAATTTGGCAGCCGATCAGGCCCCCATCCTTAAATCTCATTACCCTATTGTTCGCATGATGCTGCCCGGGTGAAGCGCTAGGGCACGGTATTCAGCTTGGAGTGGCTCAGTGATGATTTGGACCTGGTACTTTTTTCATCTGCGACAAGGAGATATTCATGTAACTAAGTTACATTAATGGTTCCACATTGAGAAGTACTGATTTTGTTCCATTCAATTTTTTTCTTATTTTCAGTCTTTGATACATTTTCCCCTAAATGTATTCAGTTACCACCCTGAAGTAGTACCATGAGTTGTCCACTTTTAGGCAGATTGTGTGTGTGTGTGTGTGGTGGTGGTGGTGGTGGTGGTGGTGGGGGGGGGGGGGGGTTAAACCAACACAGGCCACAATGACTACTTTACAGTCTACTTTTGCTCTTTTTTTTTGCTCTAGTGGTGCTGTGGGTGTCCTTATAACTGTGTTTGATGCATCTTTTTTTTGCTCAACAGCAACTCTTGAGAAATAAAAGAGCCCATACGCAAAAGAAAGTTAATTTGCCAAGCTTATTGAACACTTTAAAACGGAAAAACACTGCTAAAGTTGAGACTACTTACCTAAAACCACACTGAGCATGTGCAGCACGAGGTACTGATCTATCATCTGAGTCTCCATCGACTCCTTGTTTTGAATGTTTGTGTTCTTTCAAATTCCACTTTAAACTGAAATCACCATGCACAGAAACAACCTCTACAGATAAGCATGCAAATGTACTGTTTTTCACATGCTGAAAATCATTTCTGAGCATGTTAAAATAGTTTCATTATCCCATTGAAGCTATGTTTTGTTTTATTTTACATATTTCCACAGGAGAAAAGTGATTTTCACATAAGTTCATGTGATTTTTCTGTAAGGATCTTCAGCATTTTGTTGTTGATGGTTAATGTGTTTAAGTGACATTGCTGTAGCATGTGCAAGGCCCGTGGGTCAAATCTGGCCCTTGTTAACAACTTATCTGGCCTGTCAAGATATTTTAAATTTAAAATATTTTTTTATCATTTCACATTTTGCTTTAAAAAAAAAGATAAATATTTAATTTAGCTGGCTAACGTTGAAGCCAGAAAAAATTGTTGGATTTTTCAGTAATATTTTATTTTCATGTGGAAAGAACAGCAGACTGTCAAATAAGACAGATCAAACTTGTGTTGATGAACCAGATGTTGGGAATGGACTGAATCAGGCCCCTGGACCCAGTTGTTACATTTGTCCCCCTGTTGTAAGTGACTTTGACACTGCTGCATAAGTCCTTCAAACTGGTTTATAGTAAGACTAAGAGACGTTATAAACCTCAAAGAATATGTTTAAAAGCCCGTCCTTCTATGACATCAGTTCAGTGTAAGCTGTACTGCACCTTCACCGTGTATTCAGACTGTTCTTGTTGTCATCTTACAAGCAACACAAATTCATTGTTTAGAAGACTCAAATGTATTTTGTTTTGAATACATTTAATAACGGGGCAGCACGGTGGTGCAACTGTTAGAGCTGCTGCCTCTCAGCGAGCAGGTCCCAGGTTCAAATCCCAGTCCGGGAGCCGTTCTGGGTGGCGTTTGCATGTTCTCTCCGTGCATGTGTGGGTTTTCTCTGGGTACTACAGTTTCTTCCCACAGACCAAAAACATGCATGTTAGGCTGATTGGTAACTCTAAATTGTCCCTAGGTGTGAGTGAGAGAGTGAATGGTTGTTTGTCTCGTTTGTCTCTATTTGTCCCTGTGATGGACTGGAGACCTGTCCAGGGTGTACTCTTTCCCTCGCACAGTGATTGCCGGACATGGGCACCAGCGACCCCCGTGACACAAAAAATGGAAGAAGCGGGTAAAAAGATAATGGATGGATACATTTTATAACTTTTAGTCAAAAGTTGACAAAATGGTATTGCCGTTTAACTTCTCTTACTCCGCTCCTGTTTCCTGTAACTCCTTGCAAAAAGGTCTGAAGCTCTCGACTTTGACCTCTCTAAGGATTTTTAGACAATTGTTAAGTTCATGGCAAAAATCAATGCAGACATGTTCCTGTTTTTAGTATTTTACACTGTTTCATAATGTAGCATGGCTTTATTTTGTTTCATATCACTAGTTGTATTTACTTTTTAATTTATATATATCTTATGGCTGTTTATTGTTGTCTGCACCTCATCTGTATTCTTTGTTTAAAACAGGTCTCTCTTGTAAATGAGTCCTCGTGACTCAATGAGACTAACATGTAGAAATAAAGGTTGAATGAATTCGACTGGAGTTTGAAACTGCAGACCAGTTAGTCTGTAATGTTGCCAGAACAAAACTGGATTAGAAGAAGTGGGTGCACTCCTAATCCTAATGGTTTAGTGAAGAAAATAGAAACCATGTTGAAGCTCCAAGAAAAAAATCAACAGTTGCAATTTTGACCAACCTCATACTTAGAAAGCTATGTAACATCTTGACACAAGCATTAAAAGCTATTTAGCAGTATTGTTTAAATGTTCTTAATGTTAAATGTTATCCCCCAGTACTTAACTTTCTGATAAAATGTACATTTTTACCTGAAAAGTGGATAATTTGGAATTAAAAATTCTGATTGTGGAAACACTGGAGACGTGTTTTAGGAAGGTGTTCACAGACCAGTACATACAGAGTACGACTGACATCTGGTCTGAGGAAATAAACTTGATATTCACTGTGATAAATGCTTTATTTGCTTTTGCTGCTCTTCATCCCTCTGTTTTAGTCACTGAAGTGCATATTTAGATAGACATTGCTACAGATGAAATTCTACAACTACACAACATGAATGATGTCAGAGGAGTCGCACTGCAAACAGTTCTACAGAGTTGGAAATAATCCAGGTGAATGTAGAGACCAGCATACATGCAGACTCTATCTAATAATTAAATTAATTTTATTTTAACGGAACAATAATAAATTTAAAAATAGTGTAGGGCCACTCTACTGGCATGCTCAGATTGTGCATGTGTATCCATGAATGTACCAGTATATTATTTAATCATTACATCTTTAATAGACAGATGGAAAAACAAAGCAGTTAGGTAGTACAAAGTGTGAAAAAAACATAATTATTCTCAATAAATACATATAATTAGTAACCGTATCTACAAAAGTGTGTAAAAATAAACATCATGTAAATAAGGTTGTGCAGTGCTACGTATGAAATGAAGCCAAAAACATAAATGTGTGAGCAGTGAACGTACAGGATTTATTTATGTTTTTAACTATGGAAGTATATTTTATAGAGAAAGAAGACAAAACCTGCAGCTCAGGCAGACGGGGTTAGTTTTCATGTAAAAACTGACAATAGTTCAGCCACAGTAAAAAGGTTCCTTCCAGGAAGACAGAATGTACTGTAGCTGACTTACCAAACTTTTTTAACCTTTCTCCTGTCTTTGAACCTTGTACCAGCTCTGTACCTTGGTGGAGTGTTGGTTAGGGGTTATGAATCTTTCCATTAATCTATATTAATGTTTCCTAATTAGTTTGTGGGCACTGCTCTGAGAATCTTGGTTCCAGTCGACCCACTTCCTGTCACTCTTTTTTCCATTAAACCAGAGTGGAAGTTTTGTGTCTGCTTTGGCAGTAGGTGTCTCAAATTGCTTTGCGTCTTAGACCCTGAAACTTGGTGCAAACTTGGTTCATGGTCCAAATGAACCAGACCTTGGTCATGATGTAGTCACAGACATCTCAGACTGTGAAGAACAAAGTTTTGTACTGCAAAAAAACCAACATATGCTTTGGTCTGTATTAGGAGGCCTGAGCGAATGTCTATGTGACCCCATCAGGGTAAAGAAGCCATAATAACAGGATGGACTTTGGAGCCTCTTCATCTTCTTGAGATGCCAGATGGCATCCATTCAGACCTCAGCAGGGGAGTCAGAGGACACTTACAGAATACTCAAATGAAAACAAGCACACATGCCAGACATTTCAAAAACAGGATTAATCAGAGCCTGAGGAGCTTCAATTCACCTGTTTCTTTTTACCTCCCATTGCACGAATCAGTGCCATTTGCTTTAAAACAATTCTCTGAAAATACACTTAGGTATTTCATCCAAGATATTTCAAACAACTGTGAGGAGGGGCGTGTACTTAATGAAACTTGTCACTAAGAGTCCTGGGAATCTCAGCAAATGCATATCCTGTTGTTACAGTTTTGTAATTTGGTGTCAGCACAGTTTCCAGACCAAACATGGTCCTCTGTGACCATAACATATGGATCTGCTATAAAACTTTGGTTGTTTGTGTATGTGTGAGTGTGTGTGTGCAAAATGTATGAGTTCAAGGACAAACAGAGCCTTTATGTGCAGGAACGAATGTATCAGAATCACAAGATAAAATGTTTCATATTTCATCCCGATGCAAGCTCAATAAAACAAGTAGAATAATCCAGCCAGATTACGTCAGGTCCTCTGAACGGATTCTTCTTGTTGATACGTTTTGTCTTTTATCCAAAAGTCTTAAGACTGAAGAAAACCTGACTTAACCTGGTTAGTTGCTTATTTCACTATTCTGTAAGTGCAGCTACTCGGCAGGGCGGAGGGGTTCTTAACACAGGACTATCAAAATTTGAGTGGCATTGCTTTGTTTGTGTGTGCATGCGTGTCCGTGCTGTCCAAGCAAATGTAGGAC
>NC_056498.1:81308369-81318304 GCF_014905685.2 Nematolebias whitei
AATAGATATCCAGTAGCTTGGAGCTGTGGAAGGGGTCTTGCAATATCTTTCTGTGCTGTCTGGCAAAGGTGCAGCAAGTTCAGACACTATTGGCACAAACGACTGCATCAAAAGATTTAGTGTCCCTCCCCACCATCTCTCCCACCAGCCCTCCCACCCTCGAGGCGAACTGTGCGGCGCAGTCCACCAGGCAGCACAACAAGAAGGAGGGAAGGATGGCAACGAAAGACAGGAGGCAGGGGACAGATAAGAGAGAAGCGATGGCAATATCAGCCAGGAGAAAGATTTGGGGGGGGGGGGGGGGACAGCAAATGTGGAAAGAGAGCTGAAGTACGAGGTGAGAGAAGGAGCACTGTGGTTCTCCTGTTCACCTCCTCATGAGCAGCACTTGAGAGATCAGGCTGAGACGATGCATTAAAAGCCTCAGCACTGAGAAAATAGAGAGTAAATCCATCCATCCATTATCTTTTACCCGCTTCTTTCCATTTTGGGTCACGGGGGTCGCTGGTGCCCATGTCCAGCAATCACTGTGCGAGGGGCGGGGGACACCCTGGACGGGTCGCAAGTCCATCACAGGGCCACATAGAGACAAAGGAGACAAACAACCATTCACTCTCTCACTCACACCTAGGGACAATTTAGAGTGACCAGTCAGCCTGACATGCATGTTTTTGGTCTGTGGGAGGAAACTGGAGTACCCGGAGAAAACCCAGGCATGCACGGAGAGAACATGCAAACTCCACCCAGAAAGGCCCCTGGACCGGGGTTTGAACCAGGGACCTGCTGAGAGTAAATCCAATTTTATTAATTTATTTTTTTAGTAGCAGTTTGAAAGTGTTTTCTAAATTACAAAAATCTAAATAAATGTAGTAAATTACAAAAAAATCTAAATAAATGCAGTATATCTGCAGAAAAAAACAGTTTAAATCCTGGAATGCATTTCACTGCATTTAAGTGATAAATTGGTTTTAAAATACTCTTAGAAAGTCTTACAAGATAAGTATAAATATGAAAATGTATGTTGTTCAACGTGTGAGATTTTTAGAGTTTTCCAGTTTCCTCCCACAGTCCAACAACATGCATGTTATGGTAAATGTTCTCTCTAGGACTGTCTGAGGGCACGGTCACCTGTCTTGTGTGTCTTTATGGGGGGCTGGTGACCTGTTCCTTGTTGTTGCAAAAGATAAAGAAGACAGCTTCCAGCTACATGGCTCCACTCCGTGGTCTACTGAATCCTCTCAAACCCTTTGTCAGGGGAGTCTTTGGTCTGTTATGATCCTAGATTTTAACTTCAACTTAGGTGGAAGAACCACACAATGGATCCCACTGGTACCACCAAACTGTTATGGCAAAAAGACAAGGGATCTAGGAAAACCCAGCTTGTTCATTTTTAACAATTTATTACAAAAGCAACACCAATTAAAGTAGTAGAATCGTTCTGACCCCAGATTGGCAGAGTGCACATTTGAAAAAAGTTTATCAGTGAAACATAATAAAGTTACCATTCATGTTGCAACTGGAAGGCTGTTTGACTCAGAGGGCAGCATGCCCCAACACTGAGCCGTCAACCAATAGCCACTCTACAGAACAAATACGAGGACGTCTCAGGGAACCGGTCAGTGAAGCTTATTTTCCACACATACTTTGATGTTTCCCACTTATCTCCTGCAGACTGCTGGGTTAGACTCCAGCCCCTGACTGGTGACCTGGACAGGAATAAGTAAGTTAAAAAATAAGTGAATCTAGGGCTTCCTTTATCACGTGTCTCCTTTTTACATTATAATTCACCCTCTCAATAAAAAGGGCTGTTCATGAAGAAGAAAATGTACATAATAAAAATGTACATTTCAATCTAAAGCTTCTTAAAGTACCGTGGTGACTAACCTCTGCTCGATCACTGATCTTCTACAGCAGTTCTTACACACAGATGTCTTTTAATTACCTAAACCAAGTCCCGTCATGTTCAGTCAGGTCATCTGGACAGCATGAACTGTGTTACCTAAACCAAACTTAAAACAGCTGTGAAGAGTACAACAAACTGGTCTTGAATAAATATAAAGTTGCAGGTTTAGATGAGACAGAGTTTGGCCGTACTGTTCTGGTTAAATCCTGCTTAAATAATTTTTTTTAAGTGATTAAAATAATTCATGCTTTTTATGACAGCTTTGTTACTTTCTGTGATTTGAACAGATGTGAAGTGGTTTAACACCTTTAATCAGCTGCGGCCAGAACAGAAGGATTCAGTGAAATACGCTGAATGTTTTACTTTCAGTCAAAGTTTTCACGCTGCACTCCTCTGGAGAAAGAAACATTTCAAGGCCTCCCTCAGCTCAAAAGGACTTAATAATAAATCGAATTTAAAATTAAAAAAAATCCCTAGAAAATCCATCCATCCATCTTTTTACCCGCTTCTTTCCATTTTGGGTCACGGGGGTCGCCGGTGCCCATGTCCAGCTATCACTGTGCGAGGGACGGGGTACACCCTGGACAGGTCTCCAGTCCATCACAGGGACTCACAGAGACAAACAAGACAAACAACCATTCACTCTCACTCACACCTAGGGACAATTTACAGTTACCAATCAGCCTAACATGCATGTTTTTGGTCTGTGGGAGGAAATCGGAGTACCCAGAGAAAACCCACGCATGCACGGAGAGAACATGCAAACTCCACCCAGAGAGGCCCCGGGACCGGGGTTTGAACCAGGGACCTGCTCGCTGAGAGGCAGCAGCTCTACCAGTTGCGCCACCGTGCTGCCTCCCTAGAAAATAATAATTTAAAATATTAATAATTATGGTTTACAGTAAAAAATCTTAATTTGTTTTTGTAACATTTTGTCTCCAGATTGTTCCTTTGGACTGAGCTTTTTGATTATTATTTTTATTGATATTATTATTATTATTATTAAATAAGAACAAGTAGAATCTTTGCTTTGCCAAACATTAAAATTAGACTGCTCTTTCACACTTGGATTATAAAAAATATAAATAAACGGTAATCTCTTATAGAACCCTAAATATGAGTCTGATCTGTGCACAAAAACTCAATAAATAACTTTATAAGATTTAATAATATTACAGTCGTGATGGTTTAGTGAGTAATCATGAACTTATCTTTAAAATAAACAACTAAACAGTTCAACCTGTGCATAAACACAAACAGATATTTTAGCAGAACTACTTAAAAATGAACATAATGTTGTTTTTTTCACTTTATGAAGGGCTCAGTGTTTTATCTGCTGTGATTTTAAAATTATTCTCTGCTCTGGGTTTTTAAGTTTTCTTTTTTTAAAACACAAATGGCTTATTGACATTTAATGTTTCAAATTGTGTTCATATTATTATTATTATTATTCTATTATTATCTCCCGGTCAGTTTTTAAACTCACACACTTCAGTGTAGCTCCAACATCAGGATTTTTCTACCTGTCTTTAAATGAAATGTGTCCACAGACACCTGTCAGGACAGGGGCCCCCCATCCACCCCCGGGGGTTCTGGCCCACAGCGTGAGAACGTGAGAACTGCATTAGCCATAAAAACTTCTGGTTATTATTTATTTTCAGGTAAAATGTTGTTGTTTTTCCTTTTGTGTCACATCAAACATGCAGATTAGAATCAGTTTGTTGTACGTTAGTCTGGCACAAGGACAGTGATACGGCATGTTCTCTGTGTGTGTGTGTGTGTGTGTGGGGGGGGGGGTGTTAAGGGAAGGGGATCCATGACTAAAAGTTCAAATCCTCTCCCTTTGGGTCAGCTGCTAATCACAACTCTGGTGAGACCCGGCGTCCTCGCATGCCCACCTGAACCCCCCCCCCCCCCCCCCCCCCCCCCCCCCCCCCCCCCCCCCCCACCCCCCCCCCCCCACACACACACACACACACACACACACACATTAGAGACAGCAATTCCTCTGCTCTTGAATAACCTCACCGGGGGCGAGTGACGAAGAAGGCATGGAGGAAGGGAGGAGAGGAGGGAGGAGGCCAAATCATCCTCCTTATTTAGAAGGGAAGAGAGAGAGTGAGTGTGCCCTTTGAAGCCTTCCTCGCTCGACCATCACACAGCTACGAGGCTGTCGGCTTGTCAAGGATTTCTCCTGAATGTGTGTGTGTGAGTGTGTGTTGGTGTGTGTGGGTGTGTGTGTTGAAAGAGCCTCCCGTGGAGAGAGATGTTGAGGGAGAGAGCGCCTCAGCCCTGATTAAATGCTGCAGCCGTCATGCCTGCGAGCCAGCCAGGAGATTAATATCGGCGTAACCTGTTACTTAATTCATTATGGGGATACAGGCTAATTTGATTTGATATTATTTTAATAAAGTTCTGTGATATCCAAGATTGTTTCAGGCTATCAAAATAATTTTCCAGTTATTACAGTTCGTCAGGCAGGTCCCTTTGATAGCACTGGTTCACCAGGCCTGTTATGAATACATTACAGACCACCCCCCACCCCCACCCTCCACCCCCCCCCCCCACCCCAATTTACCCCCCCCCCCACACACACACACACACACACTTTTCCCTCACATGCACAATGTGCTCCTTCCCAGCTCTTCCCCCAAATCTCTATTTCTCAGATGTCCCTTCTTATTTCGGGTTTAAATTTCACAAACTTAAAGACAAAAACACAAACACACACAACAACAGAACAGAAAATAAAATGTGGGATTCGTACACAGGAATGACACATTGTCATTTTCCCCATCAGCTCCAGCTGAACTGTGTTTGGTTGAACAATTGGCTTTTAAATCTAGATATCAGACTGTTTTTAACAACATCTGAATCTGTCTCATTCATGTTTTTAAAAAATCAATGCATAATTATCAAGAAATCACATATTTACATTTAAGTACAGATGAAGACCTTTTTGATAAAAAATATCAGCTAATTTGTGTGATGGTGTGTGAAGGGTAGACGTCTTGAAACATTAACAGGTTTTTAATTTCCTTGTGTGAGCTACAGAGAATCAGTCTTGTTGCTTGAAATATGAACATGTTCAAAAAAAAAATCTTGCAACACATTTTCTTTCAAAAAGTCACTGAGTTGATGCAGGCTTCTCAAAATTGTCTCAAACTTGTTTCTAATTAGTTTCAGTGGATTCAAGAGTGCTAAAGCTACTGTACATTTTGACAGCTGCATGAAAGCAATCCTGACAGAAAACACCAGCAGTACTGAATGTATGGTTTGAAAACATATGAAAGATGAATGTTTATTTTTTTGTTAAAATCTGCATATATTTCTTTCAAAGTAAAGGATAATTTATAACCGTGGTCCGGCTGCCAATGTGAGTATAAAACGGAGGCATATGCAAAGTAGGCAACAAATTAACGTGCACAGCCTAGAATACAGTTTTGCAAGCAGTGCACACAAACCATAATGCTCAAAAACTGGCTGCACAAACAGCCACACAGTTAACTGGTCATGAAAAACAGAACTCAGTGAGACTGCAAGTGAAAATTTGCCTATTTTCTTGCAGATGTAAGTACAACTCATCTCAGCAGTCTCACTCCAGTTAGATACACGTCTGAAAGAGAGGAGCTGTCGTTCATTCAAACCTGCAGCGCTCCACTTAAACAGCTGGTGCCCCTACTAAAAAAACAACTGCTACATAAGAGGAATGACAGAAGAGCTGTGCGCAAAAAGCACATTTTTTATACAACATGTACCTACTTTGTATAACTTTGACTTATTTATATAACTTTTAAATCTATTTTGGAGGTTGAAGAACCATCATTGCTGTACATTCTTATTTTTAATGGGTTGTGCAGATGTCTGTAGAAACACAGCTCGGAGGATGTTCTCATTCTTCTCTTCTTGTGCAGAGCAACATGGATATCCTAACTGGGCCTTCCTGAAACTGAAAGCAGAGAAAAAACCCAAACAGGACTCCAGTCAGCCATCAGGTGAAAGTAGGAACCCAGATCCAGACCAGTGGTCATTCCATATGTTGTGGGAGTTTCAGAGAATCTGAGACATTTATTTTCTAAACACAACGTCCCATTGGCTTTTTAACCCCAAAATACATTACGGCAAAGACTGGGTCATCCCAAAGATCCAGTCCCCCGGCACAAACAGAGTATTATATATGCTGTTCAGTTCTAGGAGGGCTGTGATCAGTCTTACATCGGGGAAACTAAACAACCACTGGCCAAAAGGATGGACGAGCACAGAAGATCAACATCATCAGGCCAGGACTCTGTGATCTACACTCATCTGCAGCAGTGGCGGCAGGTGGAGTTTTTGGCTATAACTCCAACATAGACATATACCAAAACCTATACTAAGGTTTCCTGATGCATGCTCATGCATATACTAAGGTTTCACGCCAGTGTATTTACATGAATGAAAACAACAAAAGCAACATTATAATGCCATGTAGTGTTCTACATTTTGTACATAAGTTTTCCCCTTCTATCATTGAGAAAAGCAAATTCCTCAATGACTCTGTGTTTCATGCTTATTTTCCTTTACTGAAAAATGCTTTAATCAGTCATACCTGTCTTAATCCATGCCAGGTCAGATCCTGATGTTTGAAAAAGAAGGCAGGGGAAGCAGAATAAAGCATTAGCCTCGCTACATGCAGTTAGCCAAGCCTTGTTGCTAAACCAGGTCCTGGAAAAAGACAAAGTGTACTGTCTCCCTCTGTCATTGGACTGATGATTAATTGTGATGTTCAGCTGCAGGTCTGAGCTCTTTCACCTCTAGCTTCTCCTGATATGTTCTTCTCTCAAAACGTATTGTTTTAAGTGACTTCACTGAATTATTTAATTTCTCTTGCTCCATTTCACATCTATGTCCGATGGTCCCTAACTCCTACGGCTCAATCTGTATATCAGGTGAACTTTATGATAGACGGCTGTGATGACAGCCGTGCGGCTGGAGTCCCACCCTCCCACTGCTGCAGGGTGGTTGATATACAAATCAAGCTGCATTTCAAAACATTTTTATTTAATCATTTCATTTTTATTTCATTTTTTATGTCTTGTTCAAGGTAATGTGATGAGTGGTGGGGCAGCACCCTTGCGCCCTCTATTGGCCAGCCACCACTGATCTGCAGACCAGAGGTCACTCTTTCAGAAGATGTGCACATGCTTGATAGCGAGGAATGTTGGTTTGAGAGAGGAGTAAAGGAGGCCATCTTTGTGAAAATAACCCGTCCATCATTAAACAGGGGTGGAGGCCTCCGTGTCCATCTGTCCCACTCTTACAATGCTGTTATTGCTAGTATCACTCAGCCCCCTGTGAATAACAAGCAGCCATCAAAGCACTAACAATCAATTGTTAGGATGATGGTCCTCCTTTTTCATATGAACAGCTAGTTTTGGATGTCAACAGCAAACTGGCTGATCCACAATGAGGAGATGTTATTTATAAGACTGAGTTTACTGCAGCTCCTCAGACTGAAGAAGTCTTTTGAATTAAATACGGAATGTTTCAACAAGATTTTTTAAAAATTTTTATCTGTCCAGAGGACCTGACTTAACTTTGTTAGATTTTTCTACCTGGATTATTGAGCATGCATCAGGATATCTTCTTTTTGTGTGACAGGTTGTTTTCACACCTGATAGTCCGGTAGACTCGGTTCGGTTGGGGACCAATATTCATAACATTTTGTTTACATTTGAGCTGGTGAGTTTGCATTCACACTGCACTGTGCAGTCGAGCCAACCTGCTGAACCAACCTGTTCCCCCGCTCGCCTGTGGGGGCGCTGCACCAAGAACTACTGAAAGAAACAACACAACACCCTCTGAAGACACTTCTTCTTCTTCTTCTTCTTCTTCTTCTTCTGGAAAAAAATAAATAAATAAATAAAAACGGAGTGGCATCAAGTTTTAGCAGTTTTAGGGGTTATATTTTGTCATTTTTCAACAATGGACTCAGCATGAGCAGAAGATGAGGCAGAAGACCACGGAGAATATTGTTTTTCACACAAGGCAGCTGATGGCTCCATATGAGGTCAGAGAAATTCATGTTAGTTTGTCCTGCGCTGTTGTTTGTGGAGCGGGGCCCGGTCTGATTACATTCACACTGTAATCGAACTGCACTGGAGTTCTCTTCTACCGGACCGAGACCTAGGTTTTAGCCCGGGCCAGAGTTTGCCTTTTTGTTCCATGACAGAGTTCGATGGCGCATTCACACCTCCCCAAACGAACCCGACTTCCTAGGAAAACGAGCTAGAGTTCGATTAAAGCGGACTAAACAGGGCTGGTGTGAATGCACCCTTAGTTTGCTGTGGCGACCCCTGAAGAAGGGAGCAGCCGAAAGAAGAAAAAAAAAATCAGGATATCTTCTTTTCTTGCTTTTCAACCTACATCAAATATAAAAATAAGTTGTGCACGACCACCATTAAACAATACAACCTACCTCCATGACTGCCGAGTTCAAGCCAATGTCAGAAAATCTGAGAATGTCCTAAAACCAGTCTCTAAAAACTGTTTGCTCTATAATGAACAGTTTCAGCAGATCAGCTGAAGGTGCTGTTAATTGTCATCTTCTTTCTTGCGGGGTCTCACAGGGTTCGATTCTTGGACCTCTTCTGTTCTCACTTTATTTGCTCCCACTGGGGTCCATCCTGACGAAATATGGTCTTTCATTCCATTGCTATGCTGATGACTGTCAGATCTACCTGCCTGTAAAACCAGCAAGTGTTTGCTCCATTCACCCGCTGTTAAAATGTCTGGACGACATTAAGGCGTGGATGACTTCAAATTTCTTAAGTTTTAACAATGAGAAGACTGAAGTCATTGTCTTTGGCCCTAGCTCAACTGCCGCCACTGATCCTGTCAACCTGGACTTTCTTCAGCCATATCTTAAGCAGTCTGGTAAAAATCTTGGGATGGTTTTAGACTCTGACTTCAAGTTTGACAAATATTATTGTGTCAGCTATCTTATTTTAACTTGTAAATTGGACCAAATTGTCAAAACAACAACAGACCTCGCTGTACCATTAGAGGTCTTCGATGGGCTAGTTGAAACAATAGCGCCATAAGTAAAAAAAAAAATAGATAACACTGTAAAACATTTGGGCCAGTTAACAAGATTTCATCATGAAATCATTCCTTTGATTTCTGCAGAAACACTATGATTGTCTGAACATAATACATTTTGTTCTGGTTAACTGGTGTTAAAATACTCCGCAGAGCTCCTTTAATCAAAGCTTTCTTTTTCTTTTTACCTCTCTTTTACTCTCTGCCTCTTTCTCCCAGCACCAATGTCATCCATTCATTATTAAAGCTCCCTTCGCCTCGTCTCTCCTGTGTTCTGCTCTATTAGAAAGCCTTGTATCATCTGCTCCGGGCTATAGAAGGACAGAGAAAAAAATAAAATGAAGACATGTTCGGCTCTTTGCAGGGGGCGTGTAAGTCGCCTGTCAGCCTGTAATCACTGTGTCCGCGACTCTGTATGCTAATTCATCTTTCTATACTGCTGACTAGGACATGCAATATAAATGAAGTTTGTTGGACTGCACAAGGGCTGACTTGAATAAAAGATCAGGGTCCTGAGGAGATTGGGGCTGTTATTAGCCATGTGGAACTTCACATTTACACCACTAGAGACATAATGTTGTAATGAAAACCTTTTTACATGGAAATTGGCATCTTTATCCCTGTCAGAGGGAGATTAGCATGGCGCTGCGTTGTAGCACAGAAAAAAATGCAAGTTGTGGATGAAAATACAAATCAGGACATTAAAATAAAAATCTAGATGAAATTGAATTTAAATTTTCATGTGAATAGATGAATCACACCTAAACCTTTTAGATAGATAGATAGATAGATAGATAGATAGATAGATAGATAGATAGATAGATAGATAGATAGATAGATAGATAGATAGACAGACAGACAGACAGACAGACAGACAGACAGACAGACAGACAGACAGACAGACAGACAGACAGACAGACAGACAGACAGACAGACAGACAGACAGACAGAC
>NC_056498.1:81318404-81326997 GCF_014905685.2 Nematolebias whitei
AGATAGATAGATAGATAGATAGATAGATAGATAGATAGATAGATAGATAGATAGATAGATAGATAGATAGATAGATAGATAGATAGATAGATAGATAGATAGATAGATGCAGTAAAGGTTATTTGTACAAATGACAAATGTGAAAAGTTAGAGGACTACCATTAGCAGTCAAAGGTTATTCACACTGCGTGCTGCTGTTTATTCAAACTTTATCACATCACATCCAAAGGAAGAATGGCTGGGGTGGTTTGAGCATCTCACTAAATTGACCCTTCAATCCCTCCTGAATAATTTTCCAGGCACATTCCACTGGAACTAATTTCCAGGGAAGACCCAAAACTTGCTCACAAATTGTCTTTTGTCCTTAACTGAACCCCCCAAGATGAGCTGAAGAGTTTTGACAGGGGGAGAGATGCCTTGGCTTTTGACATTTTCATGCATTCAACATTTATTTATATAGGTTAATCCCATTGACCCTCGGGGACTCATTTACAAGAGACCTGATGTTAATAAAGAGTGATGACAACAATGGACAACAAAGACAACAATATACAATCATAAAGGATGCGTACAAATTGAGATTTTTTTTTAACAAATGAAAATAAAATTGTATTTAAAAGAAATTGTAACAACAACAAAAAACTGTTACATTGTAAAGCGATGTAGTAAACTAAAACCAGGAACATGTCTGCATTGGTTTTTCCCATAAACTTAGCAGACGTTTGAAGCCACTTAGAGAGATCAAGGTCGAGAGCTTCAGATCTTTTTGCAAGATAATCCAGGAAACAGGAGTAGAAGAAGGCCCTTTTGCCTAGTTCAGTCCTCACTGAGGGAACACTGCATGACCTTCCAGAATGAATGGATGAATGGATTGAAGGGTGTTTTTTTCTGTATCTACCATTCTCATACTTCCTCAATGATTCTTAAGTTGCTGACTTCAAGTATTTTTTATTGTGTAGCCTTGGGAAGGAGAGTTTAGCCATCAGACACCAGTGATTAGTTTAATCTGCTAGTACACATGCATACATATACAAGTAACATCCACAAGGGTCTATATTAGGGCCCTTGCTCTTTTTACTCTATAATAATCCAATCTGTGATCACCTTAAGTTCTTCTCTTACCATATGTACACAGATGATACTATTCTATACTCGTCAGCGCCCTCTCTGGATGCAGTACACTCATATCTTCAGTCTTATTCCAACACCTTACAGAATGCTCTCTGTGATTCAAAATTAGCCCTGAATGCTAGCAGAACCAAAGTTCTGTTGTTTTCCCATAATTCTGCAGTAACCATTCCTTCTATTAAAACACTGAATGGTGATATCATAGAACTTGTAGACACACACATATATCTTGATATTTGGCTGAATAAAGGTATTAATTTTAAACATCACCTTACATATCTAATAAAAAAGCTCAAATTTACTCTAAGTTTTTTGTATAGACTGAAATCATGTTTTTCTATTTCTTCCCGTAAGCAGCTTGTAACAAGTTTGCTTTGACCACAGCTGGATTACGGAGAGAATACTTTTTTTTTATTTTTTTGTTACAAAATGTCATTGAAAACAATGAGAATGTTTGGAAAACACTATAATCTACCTGATATGATTCTATGGTGTTATACTTAACTGGATTAATCAATTAGATTTGATTCTTGTTGTTTAGATCTGTAGTGCATGTACTGTACATACAGGATGTAAAAGCTCAGGATCCATGGTCAGTTGATCATTCACTAGCTTAGCAGCACACTGCAACAATCAATACCCAGTCTATTGGGTGACATGAGGTGACAAACCGATGAGCCAAGCGTAAACAGACTGCTGAGTTATTAGAGCTGTGGTTGAGGCATGTTCCTACTCCCTAACCCTAAGTTAATATAACTACTTTTTTTGTCATTTCAAAGTTAGTCACTTAAAAAAAATATATATATTTAAAACTTTGCTACAGCATTGCTTAATAGTGTGGATGCACAGTGCTGGGAATGTGTTAAAGATTAGGCCTGACAAAAACAAACTTGGGGTCAGTGAACCCTTCAGTTCTCCTCTCCTCTAAGAAAACATGTGCTCCTTTGTGGATATTTAGAAAATGTGGAAGCAGTTTGCTCTAAACTGAGTTAGAGTTTCAAGGTCGAGGTCAGGAGTTCTCCACCACCATGGGAGAAGAGGCAGGTGTGTGTGTGTGTGTGTGTGTGTGTGTGCTTCTTTTCTCATTAAATATATGATTTGTGTTTTTTTTATGGATAAACCTTAATATTTCAGTTTCTGATACCTTTGAACAGAGTGTAGTGAGAATATGCAATATAATACTTGTTAAGGAACGAATGTAGAAAAGTGAATGTACTCCATCCATCCATCTTTGCTCACTTCTTCCTTTTCGGGTCACAGGGGTCACTGGTGCCCATGTCCAGCTATCAATGTGGGAGAGGCAGACTGGACAGGCCTCCAGTCCATCACAGGGACTGAGTTTCCAATCAATCTAACATGCATGTTTTTGGTCTGTGGGAGGAAATCGGAATACCCGGAGAAAACCCACGCATGCACGGAGAGAACATGCAAACTCCACCCAGAAAGGCCTTCCAGCCAGGATTTCTTCTAGCAAACTTCTCACTGAGAGGCGGCAGCTTTACCAGCTGAGCCACTGTGTCACCCGTGGATGTACTCTGTGACGATAAATGAGTTTTCCAAGCTTTTTCCCAGCAGATCTCACCACCACCCCTTATTGTTCTTTACCCCTCTGCTGATATCCCTCCTGATTATGTTTCTTTGTAAAAGTGCTCATGAAGATGAGATGGGAGGACAAGAGTAACTGCATAATGCATCACCATTAAAGGGTGAAAGTGAACCTAGATGTTGCTTTCTCTGTCTACTTTTCCTTTTCTCAACGTTCCTGTCTTCCTCTAAGCTTCTTTTGCCTCTCACATTATATATTTTACAGATGATGGTTCCAGTCAACAGGTGAGGGTTTCCCTCACAATGTTTTTATTACAGGGCTGTATTTTTTTTTTTTTTTTTTGGTTATATTTCACTACTTGTATTATTTGTTTTTAGTCAATTCCTATTTATCTGACAGCTTGATAAGTACACACCCTGCACATACTTCACACACTTGAGTAAATAAATCAGCAAAAACTTTAAGCCTTTTGAACTGTCTGAATGGGACACCGTCTAACATTCATGTTACTCTTCAAACATTTGATGCTTCAAAAAAAAAAAAAAAAAAAACAGAAATATGGTTTCAAGTTTTATCATTTGCTTCATCTTCCAACATCCATCCATCCATTTTCTTCCGCTTATCTGGGGTCAAGTTGCGGGGGTAGCAGCCTAAGTAGGGAGGCCCAGACTTCCCTCTCCACAGCCACTTGGGCCAGCTCCTCCGGGGGAATCCCAAGGCGTTCCCAGGCCAGCCAAGAAACATAGTCCCTCCAGCGTGTCCTGGGTCTTCCTCTGGGTCTCCTCCCGGTGGGACGTGCTCGGAACACCTCACCAGGGAGGTGTCCAGGAGGCATCCTAACCAGATGCCCGAGCCACCTCAACTGGCTCCTCTCAATGTGGAGAAGCAGCAGCTCTACTCTGAGTCCCTCCCGGATGATCGAGCTTCTCACCCTATCTCTAAGGGAGAGCCCAGACACCCTGCCAAGAAAACTCATTTCGGCCGCTTGTATCCGTGATCTCGTTCTTTCGGTCACAACCCAAAGCTCATGACCATAGATGAGGGGCAGGACCGCCTCCCCGACCCGGAGAGGGCAATCGACCCTTTTCTGGCTTAAGACCATTGCCTTGGATTTGGAGCAACTGATCTTCATCCCGGCCGCGTCACACTCGGCTGTGAACCGCTCCAGTGAAAGCTGTAGATCACGACCTGATGAAGCCAATAGGACCACATCATCTGCAAAAAACAGAGAAGTGATCCTAAGGCTACCGAAATGGATCCCCTCAACACCTTGGCTGTGCCTAGAAATTCTGTTCAAAAGTTATGAACAGAATCGGTGACAAAGGGCAACCTTGGCAGAGTCCAACTCTCACTGGGAACAAACCGGACTTACTGCCTGCAATGCAAACCAAGCTTTGACACAGTGATCTTCCAACAGTTTATTTTATTTTTTACCTCAGTGGACTACTTCACAGTCCTCATAACCAATTGAAGTGGTACATCATTTTTTGTTTTGTTTTTGCTAAATCTGCCTTTCATAGGCCTTTTAACTGCATTGATGATATTAATAACATTATAATATTTAGTTTAATTGCTACTTTGAGTGGCTTAAATGTGTGATATGTCTATACATAAATATACTGCATACTGATTGGCTGCCAAACTGATTGCTCTTCCAGCCTCTGCACTAATAAACCCAGTGTTGTAGTCAAGACCACCTAACCCGAGACCAAGTCAAGAGCAGAGTTTACTGAGACCGAGACAAGACCAAGACTTTTGGGGTCCAAGACCAAGTCGAGACCGAGGCAGGGCGAGACCAAGTCGAGACCAAGACCTCAAGTCTTGGAGCTCAGTCTTTTCACAGATTATCTGTCGTATACTATACATTCACGACATAGTGACATTTTTAACAAATGTGTAAAAAAAAAAAGTAACTTTTGTAATAATATTTTTTTAAAGTTACTGCAACTTTAATTTTGCTTTTGATTGAATGTATAAGCTTTTGTACATTTTCAAAGCTACATAACAAAGAAATCAGACATTCAGTGATTTTTGCACAATTATTTTCATGTCATGTGACCCACTGACACAAAGCTTATGTTAAACTTCTCTACTAGACCTGACAGACGAGGCACCTTCATTTATTTCTCATTTTAAAGCATTTTTTAATTTTACATAATTCATTTGTTCAAAAATCATGGTTTTTGTTCAATAACTAATTAGAACATGCTTTAAAATGAGAAATAAATGATGGTGTCTTGTGTGTCAGGTCTACTAGAGTAGTTTAAAATTAGTTTTGTGTCAGTGCGTCAAATGATGTAAAATACATACATTTTTGTTTCTGAAGAGTGTTTGGTTCGGCAATTAGTTGATGGTCCCTAAGCATACCATTACATCTCGAAGGAGGAGCAGAGCCACGTGCGAGTGAAAGGGGGTGGGCGTGACAACAGCAACAAAAACATGTATTTAGCAATGAGTCACGTTATCACTTGTATTTGAGCCAGTACGTGTTGCATCCAATAAAAACAAAGATGTTAAATAAACTGAACAATGTTCTGGCAATTTAGTGATATTTCCACAGTTGTGGTCTTGACTGGTCTTGAAATAAAATCCCGAGTCCTCAATGTTCGAGACCGAGAAAAGACCGAGACCAAATGCGGTCGAGTCGGAGACCACTAAAAAGTGGTCTTGAGACGTCTCAAGACCAAGACCGGTCTCGAGTACTACTACACTAAAAAAACCTGCTTTGTTGCAAAAGAAGAAGCTACTCATCTGTCTATATTGTCTGCTATAATCAAGGTCAAGGTTTCTTTATTATCATTCACAACTCATGCGGTACATGTGGTGGAAGGAAACTATGTACAGGGTCCCAGTTACATCCAACAGAAGTATTCATTCAGCCTGTATTTTGACAGGTTAATCCCAATGAGCCTCAGGGACTCATTTACAAGAGACCTGATTTTAACAAAGAATGATGACAGCAGGAGACAACAACATACAACAACAGACTATCAAAAAAGAGGCATACAGATTTTTTTTAACAAATTAAAATAAAATGGCAACCAACAGGACAGTCAAAAAGGGAAATAAAGTAGCGAAACAAAAAAACAGCTAGATTATGAGGCGATGTAGAAAACTAAAAACAGGAACATGTCTGCATTGCTTTTTGCCAAAAACTTAACAAATATTTAAAACCACTTAGATAGATCAAGGTCAAGAGCTTCAGATATTTGTGCAAGATATTCCAGGAAACAGGAGCAGAGTATAAAATGTAAAAGAAAAACAGTAATAAGATCTAAGATTTGAACTAAGAAATATGCTAACCTAGGAATATGCTAAGCACTAATAGTACAAAACAATGCGCCAAAACAACAGCAGCACGAACACGAGTCTATGTGAGCAGATGAGGACGAATAAACTTAGCAGCATGAAATAAATCAGCAGCATGACATCAGCAGCATGGATAGTCAGCAGCAAATATCAACAATCAAGTAGTATTACTGTTTTTTTTTTTTTTTCACAGTGATTATCCTGGTTAGAGATTCATGACTCTAACAGCCTTAGGGTAGAAGCTGTTCCTCAGTTTAGTGATTCTGCTCTTAATGCTCCTCAACCTCCTGCCTGAGGGGAGCGGGGAAAAAGTGTGTGTGTGCTGGGTGAGTGGGGTCCTTCATGATGCAGGTGGCCCTCTTCATGCATCTGGAGGTGTAGATGTCTGTGATGGTGGGGAGACTGATTCCAACAGACTTCTGTGCAGCCTTCACCACTCTCTGCAAAGCTTTTCTTTCTGCAGCTGTGCAGCCTCCATGCCACACGTTGATTCTGGAGCACAGGATGCTCACCACTGCACACCTGTAGAAAGAGATGAGGACTGAGCTTCTCAGACCAGCTTGCCTCAGCTGCCTGAGGAAGTAGAGTCTCTGAAGTGGTCTTCGTTGAAAGTGTAGAACACAAAGTAAACTGTGGATGCTGCTATATAATCTGCTGCATGAGTCTTAGTTCCTTAAACACCCTCTTCTGAATATCTGTAGTGATCTTTCAAAGTCAGTTTTATAAAAAAAATCATTGCAAAGACACAACAAAAAGCTCCAATTAGAGTCCTCTGTTGTTGCTGATGTAAAACGTCACACATATCGTGGACGTTGCTGCACTGATTGTCATCAAATTATAGCACCATCACAGTAATCTCTTGTAAGTGTGAACCCAAACATGCAGGGCCTTAGAATGGGCTCAATAAGGAAATTAACAATGCGCATAATCCTCATCGAGTCCTTAAAACCATTGGGTCTGAAAACACCTTACTCTGCTGTCCCGAGATGGTTCTGGTGAGCTTCAGGTCCTCTCTAACCACAACAATATATGTTACTTTTTAAAAACTACTTGGCTCTGCACCCTGAATCAGTCAGTTGTTTTTTGACTGAAGAATAACTGAAAATTTGCCGTGGAAATGTTAAATCACCTAAAAGCTCGAATAAGGTAATAGCACAAATATAGTTGATCCTTTCTTTCACTTCTGTCTTCAGTTCCTTTTTTCCCACTAGTTGAAACTGTAATAACTGAATCAAACTGTTTTATTGTTTAAATGTTTTGAATAGTTATTTTGAATAGAAATTAAACTTTAAAGAAAAAAAGTATTTTGCCATTTGCTTTTTAACATTATTACTAAATCTTAAAGTTAGTAATAATTGTTTCTCTAATGCTATTTTTTTCCATAAATGAAAACATATTGAAACACGACATCAACATGTTCACTGGTGGAATCTGTGTCAACTTCTGTGATCTTTGAGTCTCTTTCATTTCCGTTGTTCTTCTCCAAAAATTCAGTGCTGCAGCTTGTGTAACACCTGATGGTTCAAAGGTCAACAAAAACAATCATTACTGAGGTCAAAGGTTACGTGGCTCTTTTAAACAATTTCTTCTAACTCCAGGGTAGCAGCAGAGGCCCCTTCTCAACCTTGCACATCCATCATTCTTACTTCACTTTCAACAGGATGACTGTGATTACAACTGACTAACACAAGAGGAGGACAACATTTTGTGTGACCTCTGATTAAATATCAGTTTAAAACAGAAAGAGTGTGAAAACTACACTTTGAAATGTATTCAAATCACCAACAACATATTGGGGTTTGCTCGGAGCTCATCTTTCAGAAGCGCAAACTTATTATTTATAGGCCAAAAAAAAACTAAATCAACTTTTATCTTAACTGTTTCTTAGTATGTATATTTTTGTGTTATTGGTGTAGTTTGTATAAGATAGAACACAAAGCAGTAAATAAACATTTTTAAAAAGATGCACGCGTTTTCACAACAATTTTGTTTGTCTTTTTAAAACAAGGTATTTTGGGTGGTATATTAACACAATGTTTCCACTGCAAGAACCATAGACAAAAACAAGGTACCGTTGAACAAATTTATCTCAGAAAACTGCCGTGGTATGGATGATGTACTTGTGGGGATCTGTGCCTGCCCTGCTGTACTGTTTGCCCCCTCACCAGGTGTTATGTATTTTGGTAAATAGCGTCTCCCCTTTAAATGATTGAGTCCCCTGTGTCTTACTAGGGGAGCATTAAGTGTACTAGTTACATCATCGCAATCCTTCCTACATGTCGTCGTTGCCTCCAGTACTTATTCGAGTGGGCCTTGTAAGTAGAGTCGCTGTCCCATCAGCATCTTTATGTTTTCCTTGTGGATAATAAATCACTTTTGTTTAATTATCTGATTTGCCACCGAGTCTTGCTTGCACCTTGGGTTTCAAGACAACCAAATTGTGACAATACTATTACAACTACATGACATTTCTAAAATTACAAAAAAAAAAAACTAAAAAAAAAAAACTTAGCAGTTCTGTGCATTAAAAAACTCCAAAAACAATTCATTAGAAAATGTGCAAATAAAAAAAAAACCATGACAGGGATTGAAAAAAAATGTAATAGCTAA